>NC_091456.1:82897453-83202355 GCF_027789765.1 Dendropsophus ebraccatus | reverse complement strand
AAAAACAGAAACTGCAAGTCTTTTCATTATAATTTTGCCCTTTGAATAGGGAATCCCATAGAAGCCTCTCTTACTATGGACAGTTCCTGTCTTGGCCAGAGATGTCAGCACTGTGAGAGAGCACTGTGTCAGACTGAAAATAAAACATTTCCTGCATGACATAAAGCAGCTAATAAGTATGGGAATACTTGAGATTTTTTAATAGAAGTAAATTACAAATCTATATAACTTTCTGACACCATAAATATTAATAAATGAAAACATAGCATTAAACCATTACATGAAACAATCTGTATTTAACCCTTTCACGAACTGAGGTAATTAAAGCATCAATGCTCAGGTTGTTTTTGGACATCACCTAATAGGATCATATTGATACCATAAGCTGATGTCCCTATGTCCCTCTCCTCTGTCCCCTGCCGCTGTTACAATCTGCGTGCCCAGGAGAGGCCATTGCTAGTGTGAAAATGCTAGAGTAGGGACCATGTCTCTGGGTACGGCCTAACGTGGCGACATGGTACACTCTGATCAAATAGTTTGCTAAGATCCTCACTTAAAAAAAAAAAAGTTTATATTTTAATTTTTAATATCTACAGAGCAGGTGTTTGCCATGTGTACACTGGGAGGAGTATATACGGTAAGCCCTTGCACCCGTGGGTTGCTGTTGCACCTTCTGTTTTTTTGTCTGTATTTAAGCCACAAGCAGCGTGCAACCTGCAGTGTGAACAGAGTCATAGATGTGCTGCCAAAATTTCCTTTTTTTTTCTGTTGAATGTGGGGGGGGGTGGCTACCTCCTGTTGGCCTGCACTCCACCCATGTCCCAAGGCTGTTATAAAAGAGATCATTTGGCTCCTATCTGCCCAGTTGTAGGCTTATTCAGTCCAGGAGAGGCCATTGCTAGTGTAAAAATGCTAGAGTAGGGACCGTGTCTCTGAGGATGCCTTAATGTGGCGACATGGTACACTCTGTTTGATCAAATAGTTTGCTAAGATCCTCACTTTTGAAAAAAAATGTTTATATTAAAATTTTTAATATCTACAGAGCGAGTGTTTGCCGTGTGTACACTGGGAGGAGTATATACGGTAAGCCCTTGCACCTGTGGGTTACTGTTGCACCTTCTGTTTTTTTGTATGTATTTAAGCCACAAGCAGCATGCAACCTGCAGTGTGAACAGAGTCATAGATGTGCTGCCAAAATTTCCCTTTTTTTACAATCTGCGTGCGCCCTGCCATGCCTCCCTCCCCCGCCGGGAGAATTCTCCCTCTATAGAGGGAGAATTCTTTGTTAGAAGCCCTATAGATACTGCGGTTGTCCTAACCACAGTATCTATGGGGTTAAATCTCAGCACTGGAGCGCGGCTCTGGTACTGAGAGTTGCGGCAGGTCCCCGGCTATCAGTGACCCGCCGCGGATGGCACAGGCACAGTTTTTTTAAATTGTGACTTGGTTTAGGAGCTCCCTGTACTGGGTGGGAGTGCGAGTGGAGGAGGGGCATGGTCCGCGTAGCAGGGTCTACAGCTCTGTACTCTGACCCAGTAAATCTCCCTCACCTTCCATATCAGAGCAAATACACTTCAGGCTGAGGCTTTCATCAGAGGACAGGACTGTGGAGGTAATTTCTCCATAGCTGTAACCCCTCTCTCCCCAGACAGAGAGTGCTGCTATACTGTGCCCACATCTGCCCTGCTCATTCCTTCATGCTCCCTGCAGTCTCTGTCAGCCCTTGTGTTTCCCATCCTCTTCATTACTGTACAGTAAATTATAATATCACATATTCTGCTGTTTCTGAATGTTTTTTTCATCTGTTTTACATGTTTTTCAGAATAATAAATCATTATTTTTGGGGTGTGGAACCAATTGTCTGCATATCAGTGATTTATCAGAAAATTTGCTTTGGTTTAAGAGAAGTTTTGTATTACAAGCACGGTCCCGGAACGAATTATGATCATAATCCAAGGCCCCACTGTACTTCTAATTTGAATTACTTTTTTGCTTCTTTTATTGTCTGGTGGTAAAATGAAACCTAAATCTAAAAAAATCTATAACATACAAAGGAGCCTTACACAAACTTCAAATTGATTATATTTTTTTCCTTTTCCATGTCAGTTCATCATTTGATAGTTCTAAGAAAGAAAGTTGTTAATATCATGAAAACTGGCAATATGAAACCTGGCCAAACCAGATTGGTTCTCCTAAACCTGGCATTGCTCCCTTATTGCCTCTCTATACACACAGTAAGGAGCTATCAGTCTCGACATTTATAGAATTTATTCAAACCTATTTTCACAAAAGGATGATTGTGCACATCAGGATATGATGAACACAGTATTACAGGAGAAAATCATCCTCCTTGAAAACATAGCTTGCAGCCTGCTTTTACTTTGCCTGGTATCCTAAGACAAATAATTTCTCTCAAACGAAGCTGGGGAGCGATGTAACTATTTCTTTTAATTGTTTTGGACACAGAACGCTGGCCCGCCATCATTGTATCCTCCATTACATTCTGCACATGTCAAAGAGAACTTATGCTGCATCAAGCTGGAAAAATGTCACAGTAAAAGACCTAAGCAGCTGGCGAGTTTATTTCTAACCACTAAAGCATTATTTCATTTTCAGCTTCATATCACAAGTAGGAAATTGAAGTAAAAATTGCTTCAGAAGGAAGCACAATAGAAAACAACTAAAGCTGTGATTGCTTTTCTGGCTATTTGTGTTCTCCATAACATGTATGGTACAATGAAAGAGGTTTAATTTTCCCTAATCTGAGATCAGCAATTACGTCCTTTGATACCACAATAACAATTTGGTACAACATACACAGATATAAAATTGAACTGGTAACATAACAACCATTTCCAGCCAAATTCCATTAAATTTACTGAAATGAATATATTAGTAAAATGTGGATTTAAGGGACTTGTTTTAGTAATAAATAGTTATTTATAAATCAGTAATTTTAAAGAGCAAGATTTATTTAATACTTTAGTCTAGGAACCAGATATACATTTTCAGTGAACTGGAATGAATGAAACCCAATAGCTAATATGGAGTTGTGTATGTGTTTTTTTGGGGGAAAACAAATGAAAAATGCATGACTTTTCTGTCATCCATAAGAGATCATGGAGTTTTCAATAGGAAATGTTCCCATGGATATTTTCTTGTACAGCATCTGTCTCAAAAATAAATTCACAGCTCAACAGTTAGCATAGTTGCCTTGCTGCTCTGGGACCATGGTTCAAATTTGGTAATGGAGGATATCTGTATGGGGTTTGTTCTCTCTGTGTTTGTGTGGATTTTCTCAGGTACCCATTACCTCATCAGCATATTCATAGGTTAAAGGGTTATCCAGGATAAGAGAACATAGCTGTTTTCTTCCAGAAACATTTCCACATCTGTCATTGGGTAATGTGTGGTATAACACCTTGGCTCATTTGCTTCAATGGAACTAAGCAACAATATTATACACACACTGAGGACAAGATCGGTGCTGTTTCTGGAAGAAAACAGTCATGTTTTTCTAATTCTGAATAACCCCTGCTCAAAAATTAATTATTACTGTGATTTATTCAGTATAGAAAATGACAAATTGCATGTAATATATTGCGATATTTACATTTAGATATGACATTACCCCTGTGTATGTCTGAAAAAGGGATATTGGGAGCTGTAGTGAATTCTTTCTGTACAGCACTGTAAAATAAAAAAGGAAAATTCTCTTTAACAGATTTAAGATGAAGACTGTAACAGATAGCGAATGTGGACGTGCTGTGCTTCTCAACTAGTTTGGCTTTGGGCAACACTAGGAAGTGGAGTCTAAGTGCCCTCTAGTTCTTTACCATTTATTCCGCTCTGAGATGCAAAAGCTGTGGATAGAGGACAGCATGTCTTTAATAAGTGTCATACCGGTGTAAGCAGTAGCTGGTCTCTAAGGACCAAAGTCAGTGCTAGGCGACAAGGAACAGGGCGAGTTATCATAGTCAGCACGCCGGGTTGACAGTAGGAGAGTCAGTAGAGCACCAGGGATGAGACAATAATGTTAGTAAGACAGGCGAAGGGTGAGGGCAGGTGGCAACAGGAGGGGCAAACGGTACACAGAGGAGTGAGGCAGGAGGCATAATATGAAGAATAGGCATGGGTCAGAATACACAGAGAATAGCAGCAAGGCATATTCACTTGGAAAGCAGATTTACCAGGCAAAGCAGTGGATGGAGTTACTTATAATAGGTGCGTGTGGCTCTGGATTGGTAAACTGCAGTAGCTGGTGAAGACAAGCTGCCTCCATAAATCCAGAGCAGTTGGCCACATGCGCACCCTAGTGGTAAGAGGAATGGACAGGGCAGTAGCGGCTAGCAGTTGCAGGACCTTGACTGCACCAGTGTCGGTGTTACATAAACAACAAACATAGCCGTTCATATGAGAAAGCTATTGACTGAATGCTCATATGGCTGACAGCTAGGTCTCCTGGAACACAAGTATGTTCACTCTTTTTTTTGTGTCTTCAGAATGAGAGTGGGATCAAATTTGCCACCTGGAAAAATTAATGGTGTTCCTGGGACCACATCAGTGGACATAAATGATGTCATCTTACAAGGACTGTAACAGGGCTGAACACAAAACATACAGTATATGCCTTGCTGCATGGTGGATTTGTGGTGGATTTATTATATCTGAGGTTAGGGAGTGCTGTAGTATTACATAGGGCAGCAGCTATGTTGCTATAAATGGTGGGGGCAGCTGCAAAATTTAGGGGGTAAATATGCCTGGGCAGCAAACTATGCAGACATCAGAGGTAGTGTTAAGTGAACTTGCTGAAAGATCTGGTTCAGCAACGTTTGTTAAGTATTTGGTTAATTTTTATGTGACCCTAGGGAATCCTGAAAAACATGGATACAGCCCTAGTCTGTATCGATGTTATCCTGGAAGCCCTGGGGCTACATCCAACTTCTCCAGACACCGGAATAAAATGGCAAGCATTTAGGCAAGTTGCTTAACACTGATCATAAGTCATCATATCAGTTTGGTCAAGATAAAAAAGAATAGGAAGAAAAATGTCTACACTCAGGGAGAACATAACCTGTGAGTCACTGGATATATTAGTTTTATTTTCTGTGTCTGTGCCCCATCAGTATAATAGACCCATAATTTAGAAATGTTTTATTACTGTCCATTATATCCATCATTTGACACAGTTAAACATGGAAAATACTCACTTTAGAACTTGGACAACACAGAAGTGGTTGGTCTGAAGTTTTAACAATTCCAACCACAATTAACATTAATTAAAAAGGCTTTAAATCTTGATATTTTCCTACATTTTTACATAGAAGAATTGCATAGTATTTATTTTGGTATCAAATTAGATAAAATTACATTTTAGAACTTACCTCATTATTGAGTTGTTTTCATTTTTAGTCCAGTAATTAAAGATTCATTATACACAAGATATGTTCTCACATTGTCACTATAACAGTTTTTCAACAATGCTGCTAGACAGTACACACATACACAAATCTATATTACACATAGGAGATGGGCCAACAAATAGAAAAAAGAAACCATATTGAAGTATAAATTCAAAGAAGTCCACATATGCAGTTTAATAATCTTATGTTCCAGAAATGCATACGTCATCTTTACACCATATGGCAAAAATACTAAAGATGCTTTATTTCTTCTCATTATATTTGATAGCATATTTTAATTTCCACACTATGCAATTCTAATTAAATGCAAATACCTCAACAGGGATTAACTTTTCTGTAAAAAGATGTATTGTGTTTATGTAGATGCTATTTGCTTTACAAAGCCTTAGTCTACACCGAATTAGGAAAAGCTGCTTAATACAATCCCAGATATGGAATATTTTTTGCCAACACAATGAGATGACAGTAAAATGGCTATGTTCTTCTTAACATTAACATGGTGATTTTGTTTGGAATAAAGAGTAAAATATAAAGAACATTATTTAAGATGTGAAATAATCTGAAGACATCAATGAAACCTTGTAACCGAGTCATTTTATATAATGTGAAAAGATATGTGAGCATCCGCCTTTCATTATATCAAGCTTCTTGGTGCTATCATTAGCGCTGAATGATACAATCACAATCTGTCAGTTATTTTACAATGACCTGCCAAGGTGACAAAAATGTAAGTGGAAGAAAAGACAGGAATGCTTTTTATCTTAAAATTTTCCAGCCACATTTTTTCAGGCCTGTCGGTATGAGTACATTACCCCTCTTCTCTTTCATTTATATCTTGCCTAATATATTTCTTAATGCAATTAGATACATTATTTCATTGGCTAAAATGATGGAAAGGGTAAAAACTACAAAACACTGTTATAGAACCGTCAAAACTTGGTGAAGACTTCTTGGGCAACTTCTTCCTCTGTAACTGGATCAAAAGCAGAGAGTGAAGAGAAGGTGGAAGAGGGAATGGAATCTATAGATGACAGAATGGATGTCAGAATGGATAGTGTCAATTTTGGATTTGAAGTAGGAGGCCAGGTATTCAGCACAGAGGTCAGTGATGGGTGTCTGACCTTTCGGGCTTAAGGAGAGAGTTAAAGGTGTCGAAGAGGGGCTTTGGGTTGTTGGATAGTGAGGAGATAAGAGAGGTAACGTAGGTTTGTTTGGCGAGGTGAAGGGCAAAATAATAAGATTTGAGAGTGAATTTGTAGTGAATGAAATCTGCTGAGGTTCTAGATTTCCTCCACAGACGTTCAGCAGTCCTAAAGCATCGTCAAAGGCCCTCAAATCACCTTTCTTCCCCATACTGATGCTCGGTTTGAACTGCAGAAGATTGTCTTGACCATGTCTACATGCCTAAATGCACTGAGTTGCCGCCATGTGATTGGCTGATTAGAAATTAAGTGGTTACGTGTAGATGGACAGGTGTACCTAATAAAGTGGCCGGTGAGTGTATATATATATATATATCTTTGATGTAGCTGCTGCTAAGTCAATTTTCCTCTGAGGTTGGAACTGGTGTGAAATTTACATGCAGATTTGTAGCTAAATACGCTCACTCTTTGTGTAGGGGTCAAATCTGTGCGAAACACTAAGTTTTTGCTCCATATTTGTGTCAGCTATGCATGAACAAATAGTGAAACCACCCTAATAGGGTGTATTTGGTCTGACTGCCTAGGGCAGCATAAGCTGTAAATATGGGCCTGTTTGAGGCTCATTATTTTATATTTCATGTACTTTGGACTCCATGGATGGTGCTGGTGGCTATCAGTAGCTGGTGCTCGCCATCAGTGATTAGAGCTAAACACAACCCCATTTAACCCTGTAAATGCCGGTGACAAGTAGTTAAAAAAAAACATGCCAATGCCTTCTAGCCAGTGAGGCCTCCTTCTCTGTAACATAATCATGAGGTGCCAATCAGTTGCTGTGTCAGGGTGTAAGAGAAGAGCAGCAAAAAGTAAAACAGCACACTGCAAAATATTTGTATCAGTATACATGTCGTGATATTACAGTATACTGTGCTAGTGACCACATAGTGTTCCCTTAGAGGGATTAAAAAAGATAACAAAAGTAAAGTTAAAATAAAATAATATTGAAGTCTACCTCCCTTTACTACTGCTGTAAACTACTACGATTGAGATATAAAATTATAATTATGTACCCCACACAGTCAATGCCATTTTAGTACTGCTGTATTTATTGGGGGGGGGGGGGGGGATATTTTGTAAACAGCCAGTGCCTATAACTCCACATCTAAAAGAAAAAAAATCTGCTTTTCTGAATGCCACTTAACATTGCATCATTTCGTAGAATTGTGTCAAGACCGACGTCTTTACCCAGCATACAACGTTATCAGAAATGCTTGTTTTACATTAAAGCAATCATATTTTTCTACTGTTTTCCTAGGGTAAGTAATAGCCTTTAAATCAAATGTGATATGTTGCTGACATAAAAGATTAAGAGAGACACTTATCCATAGTCTATACATAATTGTGTGTTCATAAATAATAAAAGGCTCCTGATTGCAACAAATCACTAATCAGTGCTGCCTTATCCGTGATGATCATGCCATGTGGTGCATACCAATGAGTCTTTTATGATCAGATGGATGTCATTAGGGATTGACACTGAACAGAATTATATGCAGTCACCTAGAATTCTGCTTACATATAGAAATATATAGATGATGACCATAACTACATACAGATTGATTTATGTCTGGCGTATGATTTCCAAAAAATGAATAAAACAAAGGACAAATATGAATCTTTTATGTTTTTAGTCAAAGGTTAATAATAAGATGCAAGCTATGCTCATGACTCCTCTAAACAGAACTCGATAATTGTGTTTACTTTGTATTTCTCATGGCTGACATTCCTATTACCCTCTAATTGCATATACTAACAGCTCTGTTATGCTGTTTTGCATATTGTTTAGGCTTCTTATCTCTACCTCAGATACCTAACATAAATCCCAAGCCTAAAGTCAATATAATGTATAAATCAAGTGGATAATGATAATCTATATAACCTCCACCTATTTATTAGTTAATTAAAGGAGAAGTCTGGAGAAAATTTTTATTACAGTATTTTATTGCCCCCCAAAAATTATACAAATCACCAATATACACTTATTATGGGAAATGCTCACAAAGTCCTTTTTTCCCTGCACTTACTACTGCATCAAGGCTTCACTTCCTGGATAAAATGGTGATGTCACAACCGGACTCCCAGAGCTGTGTGGGCTGTTGCTGCTGGAGAGGATGATGGCCGAGGGACACTGAGGGATACAGGGCACTCGAGGGACACTAAGCATCCCTCTGCCATCATCCTCTCCAGCAGCCACACCCTGCACAGATCTAGGAGTCGGGTCGTGACATCACCATGTTATCCAGGAAGTGAAGCCTTGATGCAGTAGTAAGTGCCAGCAAAAAACACTTTATGTGCATTTCCCGTAATAAGTGTATATTGGTCATTTGTATAAGTTTTGGGGGGCAATATAATACTTTATTAAAAATTTTCGCTGGACTTCTCCTTTAATCATGGTCTTATAGATATATAAACATGTCATCAAAATGTTATGGGCTTCCATGCAATCGCACAGGGTGCCGGCCCCCAGACTGTTAGGGGGACACCATTGGGATTGGTGAGTAATTGATCTATTCTGTTGGACACAACAATATGAGGACTTATTTGTTTGTAATCCACACATCATGTAATTTTTACTGAAAGGACACAAAAAGGACATAAAGGACACAAAAAGACATGCAGCAAAAAAAAAGTAACAACATTAACCAAAGCCAGCTTTGAATAAAGGCTGACAATGATATACTGTACATCTATATTAAAAATTGTTAATGGGTTTATTTGGAAGCAGGAATATAACCATCTCACCTCGAGAAATCAACTGTAGGGGAGGTTGTGTCTTGCCATCAATTTGACTACTTTACATGCATTAAATACCAGTTATTCAAATAAATGGATTGTCGCGTAATTCATGGACTGGCTAGGTCTGCTAGATGGTAAACAGAAGAATTTTGATATCTATGATACCCATAAACCTTGTTTTTTTTCCTTCGATAGTTTCCATAATGGCTCTTGCACAGATATATTAACATTCATAGGGTATGCTCCCACAGTGTCTTCTTAACATTAAAAATATCCTTCTTTTGATACTGACAGACATTATTAATGATCATGATCAGTAATAACATCCACCGTTATCGAAAGATGGAAATTTTTCACGTAAAAAAGACATTGTGGGAACATAGCCATAGACTGTCAATCATCTATGACATTTATACTGGCTTTATTTCTATAAGAAAAATATATGGGAGTCCAGAGCAGGTCATGTTGTTACCTTTTTAAAAACTTTATGTTCAAGCTGGAAGAACTTTCAATTTGTTAATCTGGGTACAAGCACAAAAATGGGAGAAAATTTAGATAGTGTTCTCTTTAAACCATTACCTTTGACTAATATTATAATTGGCACAAATAATTATATGGTGTATGGATACATAATTATACCTAGATACAACTGAGTCTGGAAGTATTTGGGCAGTGACACAACTTTTACCCTCAAAACAATAGAATTTATATAGAATCATCAATATCTGATTCAATTGTAGACATTCAGATTTAATTCAAGGGGTTTAACTGCATTAACTATTGAGGAATTAACCCCTTAGCGACCCATGACGTATCTAATACGTCATGGCGCCGCGGGGGGTGTTCAGAGCGGGGTCCCGCCGGGACCCCGCTCTGAACGGCGCTGATCCCGGCTGACACGTGCAGCCGGGCAGTGCCTCTGTTAGCCGGCGCGGGTCCCGTTGCCGCGCCGGCTAATTAAGCACTTCAATGCAGCTGTCAAACCTGACAGCTGCATTGAAGGGCTTCAGACATCACATCCCTGGTGTCTAGTGGGTCGGATCTCCCCCCCGCGATGCGATCACGGGGGGGAGATCCGTTCTTCTGCCCGTGCCGGGCCTCAGCGTCGGAATGACGCTGATCCCGGCTCGGCAGTAGATTGCTATGGCCTGCAGCAGGCCATAGCAATCTATGACCGATCTCATGGATCTTTGCTGTGTATATACACAGCAATGATCTCTATGAGAGATCATTGCTGTGTATATACAAGCCCCCCAGGGGGGCTTCTAGTGTATGTAAAAAAAAAAGTAAAAAAGTGTTTTTATTAATAAAAAATCCCCTCCCCTAATAAAAGTCCAAATCACCCCCCTTTTCCCATTTTATAAATATAAATTAATAAATAAATAAATAAATAAACATATTTAGTATCGCCGCACGCGTAATCGCCCGAACTATTAATTAATCACATTCCTGATCTCGCACGGTAAACGGCGTCAGCGCAAAAAAATCCCACAGTGCAAAATTGCGCATTTTTGGTCGCATCAAATCCAGAAAAAATGTAATAAAAAGCGATCAAAAAGTCGTATATGCGCAATCAAGGTACCGATAGAAAGAACACATCATGGCGCAAAAACTGACACCTCACACAGCCCCATAGACCAAAGGATAAAAGCGATATAAGCCTGGGAATGGAGCGATTTTAAGTGACATATATTTGTTAACAATGGTTTGAATTTTTTACAGGCCATCCGATACAATATAAGTTATACATGTTATATATCATAGTAATCGTAACGACTTGAGGAACATGCATAACAAGTCAGTTTTACCATAGGGCGAACGGCGTAAATGCAAAACTCCCCGAAATCAAAACAAATTCGTTTTTTTTTCAATTTGACAGCGCAAATGATTTTTTTCCGGTTTCACAACATATTTTATGGAAAAATAATGCCTGTAATTGCAAAGTACAATTGGTTTCTCAAAAAATAAGCGCTCATATACGTCTCTAGGTGAAAAAATGCAAGCGCTATGGACTTTTAAACATAAAATGGAAAAAGCAAAAGCGCAAAAACGAAAATTGGCTTGGACCTTAAGGGGTTAAAGATGTTTTTACACATTCATTACATTTTAACACACTGAAAAATTATTATTGGACAATCTAACATAGTCTTGAATGTACGGCTTACTTTAACATCTTTTAGTAAACATTGTAGTCAATGCAGGAATCATGTTTTTATTTCTTAATGTTACTGGGAACACCCAGCAAGGAACTAGAATATGATATAATGCTTTCCTGACTTTTATCTTTTTTACAATTCATCTACCTTTATTTTGTAACCTTCACTGTTAAGCTGGGTTCACACTACGTATATTTCAGGCTGTATTTGTGAGGCTGTATAGCAACCAAAACCAGGAGTGGATTGAAAACACAGAAAGGCTATGTTCACATAATGTTGTAATTGAGTGGATGGCCGTCATTTAACCCCTTCCCCCAATATGACGTCCAGGGACGTCATGAAAAGCAGTGGCAGAATGCATCATGACGTCCCTGGACGTCATGCTTTCCCTGCCTCCCCCCTCTGTCCCTGGGTGAGATCGGGCAGCAGGAGGAGGCTGTGTCACACAGCCTCCTCCTGCTGCCACTGCCCGGAGGGGAGCCGCGCTCCCCCCCGGGCAGTTAACCCCATAAACGCCGCGGTCAATGCGACCGCAGCGTCTATGGGGAGATTCAGTGTCCCCCGCCGATCGGGCGGCGGGGGGAGGCTGCAGAACGCTGCCTCCCCCCACCGCCACTAACAGTGTGTCCCGAGGCCCCCTCCCCTCGTCCTCCGATACCGGCGGATCGCCGCTACTACCTCTTTAGCGGCGATCCGCCGGTACCGGGCATTACCGGCGCCGCCGATAGCTTTCATCTCCCCCCACCGTGAATCCACGGTGGGGGGAGATGAAAAATGTCCCCTCAGACCCCAGATCAGCCCCCCGATCACCCTACCCGGGCGGCCATCAGATCCAAGATGGCCGCCCCCATCCCTGCGAACAAACGATCGTTTGTTCGCAGGGATGGAAATAAATAAATAATCAAAGCCCCATGCTCTCCGCCACCGGAGGTAGCGGAGAGCATGGGGCAGTGATCGGGGACCCCCCCGTGTGGTCCCGGAGCAGGCGATCGGCGGTATATACTATATACCGCCGATCGCCTGTTCCCAGTGCTGCCGGCACTTTTTATCCCCTGTCACCATAAATCATTGGTGACAGGGGATAAAAAGTGTCACCGTGCCCCCCCCCAAGTCGCCCCCCACCCCCCCAGTCACCCCCGTCCCCCAGTCACCCCCCCTTCCCCACATACGTTACCTGATCCACGGAGCTCCGTCCTCCTCGACGTCCAGGCTGATTCTGAAGTGCGCATGCGCTCCAGAAGCAGTTAGCTCTGAAAATTTAAAGTGACAGAGACCAATTTGGTCTCTGTCACTGAACTATGATTACTGTGATAGAAAATATCACAGTAATCATAGTAATACAGTGAAAATTAATGTATAAAGTACAAAAAGTGACAAACATACAAAAAAATAAAACACACACTTTTTATTATAGTAATAATTGCAGTTTACTCCCAGATTACCCCTAGCCCCCCCAAATTACCCGTAACCACTGCAGGTTGCCCATATCCGCCCCAGATTGCCCGTATCCACCCCAGATTGCCCGTAACCACCGCACGTTGCCACTAACCACCGCACGTTGCCACTAACCACCGCACGTTGCCCGTAACCACCGCACGTTGCCACTAACCACCGCACGTTGCCACTAACCACCGCACGTTGCCACTAACCACCGCACGTTGCCACTAACCACCGCACGTTGCCACTAACCACCGCACGTTGCCACTAACCACCGCACGTTGCCACTAACCACCGCACGTTGCCCATAACCACCGCACGTTGCCCATAACCACCGCACGTTGCCCATAACCACCGCACGTTGCCCATAACCACCGCACGTTGCCCATAACCACCGCACGTTGCCCATAACCACCGCACGTTGCCCATAACCACCGCACGTTGCCACTAACCACCGCACCTTGCCTATAACCACCGGACATTGCCCATAACCACCGCATGTTGCCCGTAACCACCGCACGTTGCCCATAACCACCGCACGTTGCCCATAACCACCGGACATTGCCCATAACCACCGCACGTTGCCACTAACCACCGCACCTTGCCTATAACCACCGGACATTGCCCATAACCACCGCACGTTGCCTGTAACCACCCCAAAT
Source organism: Dendropsophus ebraccatus (assembly GCF_027789765.1). Lineage (NCBI taxonomy): Eukaryota > Metazoa > Chordata > Amphibia > Anura > Hylidae > Dendropsophus > Dendropsophus ebraccatus. Next base: position 83,188,742 of record NC_091456.1, on the reverse strand, counting down.
TGCCAGTGAGCCCCTCCAGATGGTCCGTAATCAGCCCCGATTGCCCGTAACCCCGCATATTGCACGTAACCACCGCATGTTGCCTCTAACCACTGCACGTTGCCTCTAACTCACACACGTTGCCAGTGACCCCCTCCAGATTGCCGTAACCACCCAAAATTACATGTACCCACCCCTGATTACCTATAAGCACTTCCGTTTATCCGTAACCACCGCAGATTGTCTGTAACCACCCCAGGTTGCCCCTAATCACATGTAATTCCCCCCAGATTGCCTCTGACCACCGCACGTTGCCTCTGACCACCGCACGTTGCCTCTGACCACCGCACGTTGCCCCCGACCACCGCACGTTGCCCCCGACCAAAGCACGTTGCCCCCGACCACCGCACGTTGCCCCCGACCACCGCACGTTACAGGTTCCCATCCCAGATTACCTATAAGCACTTCAGTTTATCCGTAACCACCCCACGTTGCCCGTTACCACCCCAGGTTATCCGGAACCACCCCACATTACCTGTAATCTCATTTTTTTTTTTGTATTTTAGTAACTGCGCTATTCTAATAACTATTACTAGCTGCGGTTTTGCTCCAGCAAATTGGCGCTCCTTCCCTTCTGAGCCCTGCTGTGTGCCCATACAGTGGTTTATGCCCACATATGGGGTACCGTTCTACTCAGGAGAACCTGCGTTACAGATTTTGGGGTACATTTTTTCTCCCATTCCTCGTGAAATTGAGAAATTTTAAACTAAACGAACATATATTGGAAAAATTCGAGTTTTTCAATTTTACTGTCTTATTTTGAATACTTTCCTCTAATACCTGTGGGGTCAAACCGCTCACTGCACCCCAAGATGAATTCTTTGAACGGTGTACTTTCCTAAATGGGGTGACTTTTGGGGGGGTTCTATTCTGCTGACACTACAGGGGCTCTGCAAATGCACCTGGCGCTCAGAAACTTCTTCGGAAAAATCTGCACTGAAAATGCTAATTGGCGCTCCTTCCCTTCTGAGCCCGGCTGGGTGCCCATACAGTGGTTTATGCCCACATATGGGGTACTGATCTACTCAGGAGAACCTGCATTACAGATTTTGGCATGCAGCTTCTCTCCTGTTCCTCGTGAAATTGAGAAATTTCAAACTAAACAAACATATTATTGGAAAAATTCAAGTTTTTCAATTTTACTGTCTTATTTTTAATACTTTCCTCTAATACCTGTGGGGTCAAAATGGTCAACACACCCCAAGATGAATTCTTTGAGGGGTGCACTTTCCAAAATGGGGTGACTTATGGGGGGGTTCTCTTCTGCGGACACTACAGGGACACTGCAAACGCACCTGGGGCTCAGAAACTTCTTCAGCAAAATCTGAACTGAAAATGCTAATTGGCGCTCCCTTCCTTCTGAGCCCTCCTGTGTGCCCATACAGTGGTTTATGCCCCCATATGGGGTACCGTTGTACTCAGGAGAACCTGCGTTACAAATTTTGGGGTGCGGATTCTCTCATGTTCCTTGTGAAATTGAGAAATTTTAAACTAAACTAACATATTATTGGAAAAATTCGAGTTTTTCATTTTTACTGTCTAAATTTAAATACTTTGCTCTAATACCTGTGGGGTCAAAATGGTCACCACACCCCAAGATGAATTCTTTGAGGGGTGTACTTTCCAAAATGGGGTGACTTTTGGGGGGGTTCTCTTCTACGGGCACTACAGGGGCGCTGCAAACGCACCTGGCGCTCAGAAACTTCTTCAGCAAAATCTGAACTGAAAATGCTAATTGGCGCTCCTTCCCTTCTGAGCCCCGCTGTGTGCCCATACAGTGGTTTATGCCCCCATATGGGGTACCGTTGTACTCAGGAGAACCTGCGTTACAAATTTTGGGGTGCGGATTCTCTCATGTTCCTTGTGAAATTGAGAAATTTTAAACTAAACGAACATATTATTGGAAAAATTCGAGTTTTTCATTTTTACTGTCTAAATTTAAATACTTTGCTCTAATACCTGTGGGGTCAAAATGGTCACCACACCCCAAGATGAATTCTTTGAGGGGTGTACTTTCCAAAATGGGGTGACTTTTGGGGGGGTTCTCTTCTACGGGCACTACAGGGGCACTGCAAACGCACCTGGCGCTCAGAAACTTCTTCAGCAAAATCTGCACTGAAAATGCTAATTGGCGCTCCTTCCCTTCTGAGCCCCGCTGTGTGCCCATACAGTGGTTTACGCCCACATATGGGGTACCGTTGTACTCAAGAGAACCTGTGTTACAAATTGTGGGGTGCAGATTCTCTCATGTTCCTTTTGAAAAGGAGAAACTTTAATCTAAACATATATATTATTGGAAAATTAAAATTTTCGATTTCTTTAAGGCCTAATTGTGAATACTTTCCTCCAGCCCCTGTAGGGTTAAAATGCTCATTATACCCCTAGATTAATTCTTTAAGGTGTCTAGTTTCCAAAATGGGGTCACTTATGGGGTTTTACAGCATACAAGCCTCCTAAATCAACTTAAAAAAAGAACTGGTCCCTAAAAAAAAATCAGTTTTGGAAACTTTCACAAAATGTGATAATTTGCTAATAAATTTCTAAGCCCCATAACAGCCTAAAAAAGTAAAATATGTTTCCCAAATTATGTCAGAATAAAGAGGACATATTGGTAATGTGATTTAGTAACTAATTTATGTGCTGTGACTTCCTTTTTTAGAAGCAGAGAATTTCAGAAGTTCATTAAATGCAAAATTTTCAAATTTTTCATGATATTTTGATGTTTTTCACAAAAAACACACAAAGTAGTGACCAAATTTTGCCACTAATATAAAGTGCCATATGTGACAAAAAAACAATCTCAGAATCGCTAGCATACGTTAAAGCATCACTGAGCTATAAGCGCATAAAGTGAGACAGGTCAGATTTTGAAAAATGAGCTTGGTCATTAAGGCCAAAACAGGCTGCGGAGGCAAGGGGTTAATGGCAAATTTTTGCTGTTATTTTAAAACAACGGCTGTTATATTGAAATAATGGCAGTTATTTACCGTTATATGACGGCCATCCACTCAATTTCAACATTGTGTGAACAGAGCCTTTCTGTGTTTTCAATCCACTCCTGGTTTTGGTTGCTATGAGGACCTGACTTGAGGACCAAATACTGCCTGAAATATACATAGTGTGAACCCAGCTTTAGACTACGTTCACACGTAGCAAAACTAGAGGAATTCCGCGGCGGAATTGTCCGCCGCGGAATGTCGTTAGCCTCCCTTTCATAATGGGAGTCTATGGGAGGCACGCGCTGCTGCTCTCCCCGCGCTGAAGAATGAACATGTTCATTCTTCAAGGCGGAGAGATGCTGTGAGAACCTCCCATAGACTCCCATTATGAGAGGGAGGCTAACGGCATTAGTTTTGCTACGTGTGAAATTAAATAAACTTAAAGTAGAAGTCCAGCAAAAATTTTCATTAAAGTATTGTATTTCTCCCCAAAAGTTACACAAATCACCAATATACACTTATTACAGGAAATGCTTAGTGCTTTTTTCTCTGCACTTACTACTGCGTCAAGGCTCACTTGCTGGATAAAATGGTGATGTCACGACCCAACTCCCAGAGCTGTGCGGGCTGTGGCTGCTGGAGAGGATGATGGCATGGGGACACTGAGGGACACAGGGCACTGGAGGGACACTGAGCATCCCTCTGCCATCATCCTCTCCAGTATCCTCTGCAATACTTCTTCTTTAACACTAGTTTTATCTTTTATGGGACAAGATCTTTTTTTATCAGTCACCTTTATCATAGCTCTGTTCTATTGTAGTGAATGGGGCAATACATTTTTGAAGTTTTATTTGGAGCTGTGGACCTTCCTTTTCATGTGATGCAACAGCTGGGGAATAGCCTAGCCGTTTCTATCTATGTGCTCCAATGTTACTGGGGAAACCATTTGCTGTTGGCTTTTAATGCACATGGTGAGCTAACCTTCTTCCTATATATTTGTTCTCAGGTGTGGCAGTGCCTTTGGAAAAAAAAAAGTAGCTATATGCACCCTGGAAAACAATAGGGTCATATTTACCATTAGGCCCTCTTTTCCATTATTATTATTAAAGGGGGAGGGGAGAAGGGTTTACCCAGGAGTGCTTAACCCCTTTAAGACAAAGGCCTTTGATGCACAAAAGTCCGGGTCAAATTAATGCAATGTTCCTCCCCGCCATAGCGCTTTTATTTTTCTACCTACAGGGCTGGTTGGGGTGTCATTTTTTGCGCCATGATCTCTTGTTTTTATTATTTTATCATATTGGTGTAGCAGAAAAATTTTGATTGCTCTTTATGAATTTTTTTCTGATATATAATTTAATAAAATCAGCAATCATGGTGCGTTTTTCCTTTTGTTTCCATTTACGCAGTTTACCGCGTGGGAACAATAATGTTATATTTTAATAGATCGGACAATTCTGCACGCTACGATATGTAATATGTTTATTTATTTATTTATATTTTTATAATGGGCAAGGGGGTCTTTTAAACTTTTATTAGGAGGGGTTTATAAGGGGTTTTTTAATACTTTAAAAACCTTTTTTTTCAACACTTTTAACAATGTAATATATTCAATCATTAGATTGCATATACTGATTTATGCTATGGCATAGCATAGCATAGATCAGTGTTATCGGCGATCTATGTAAAGATGTTTAATCTCTCACTGAGCACCTTAAAGGGGTTAATGAGAGTTGGCTGCAGGATCGCAGCTGACTCTCATTACCTGCCGCCCTGGACACAGATAAGAGCGGGATTGCTATCCCTGCAGCGATCTTGCTCTCATCAATAACCCTATCAGTTACAGGAACGTATATATACATTCCTACTGCACGGGATATGTGCAGTAGGAACGTAAATATACATGTTACGGATGCGAAGGGGTTAAAACTCAACACTTGACATTAAGAATCTGCTTAATTTTCCATGGAAAAATCAGGCCAAAAAGAACCATGAAACTACTTACCAATCAATTGGCTGTGACAAGGGAAGCACCTTTATAACTTACCTGTAATCTTTAAACAGCTAATTAAATATATTGATGACTTTATTTCAATAATTCATTGAAAGGTTAAATTATAAAGACTACGTTACTGTGCAAATACTTCTGTACATATACTTTGTAATTAAATGGTTACCAAAATGGTTACATTATAAAAATAAAACAGGTAATCCTAAACTTCTGGGTTTGAAGATTTACTGTCCTTTAGCACTGCAATGACATTAATAAAGAACAGCTATTTTCCAACATGTTCTCGCCTTAATTCTAGTAGAACTACAGTACATCAATGAGACATATATGCAGTAATCCCCTGTGAGATCCCTTCTTGGCCTCCTCTACAGACTACTTACCTAGATATCCTCCAGAGTACAGCTGCGGCGCCCACAGGTCTCTCCTGATGGAAATACTTGCTTCTCATCTTCTGCCTCTTTTATCATCCAAAAGGCATATTTTTTTGGTTCTACATATTCCAAATATGTAAGCTTATTCAACTTATGTTATAATATATGTAAAAGGAAATGGTATTTCTTTTTGTGAAACCTTTAGCAATTCTCCTTTTGGCTGTCATGCTAAATGTGGTCAATAGGTGGCATCCTGTGACTATTCCATATAAACTCCATCAATAGTTGTACTAAACATCCTTATAGAGGGTTTTTTTTCATAAAAGTTCACATTTACAATCACTGAGCATAAAACAAGAAAAAAGTTTGCAATATAAAAGCTGTCTCTGTAGTTTCATTATCAAATTAGATAGAGATTATAAATGTTTAAAAATGCATATGGTCACAAAACTTCTTCCTGCTCCTGAAAGGATATGAAATTATTCAATTAGCTTTTGTTGGCCAGATGAACAGAATCTCTTGGTAAATGATAAGCTTGTGATTCCAACCATGCAATGCTCTCAATTATAAAGGGGCTAGATGAGGTAAGTGATTAGGTATGCCTTTTGGATCAGGGAGATCAGCTACCATCTTCACACATTATGGTTTGATGTCTATTGTTCCCTAGGGAAGACAGATATTCTAAACAGTGTCAAAGAGTTGTTTTCTTTATCTGGTTGGTAGATACATTCAATTGTATTCCTTGAGACAAAGGATTAGCAAGCACATTGTACTAACTGGTATTTTGCCCAGCTAATGAATTCCTGCGTCTTGCATTCCTCTTTCCTATCTGGAATACAAATGTGCTATATCAACTCTTACAGCTATTGTAATTTTAATGAATCGAAGGTGGTACTTCTGAACATGAATTAATATCTTATGATATTCATCTAAAGATACAGTCATTTCAGTCTTTGAGAATGAGCTGTATATAGAACAAAGTATAGAATTATACCCAATCCTTTAGGAGCAGCTGTCACAATACATGTTTCCTTATCTCATAAGATGGGATCCTATGCTGTCATTGCCATTAAATATATGACTCATGCATGTAATCACAATATTGAAACTCCAATAAAAACCTAAAGAATTATGGTTTACAGTTAATCACAGTAGCTGAGACTTAAAGAAGCAACCCAGCGAAAACACACTTTTCCATTCCAATTATGTGGCAGAAGGATTGATTAGAAGCCAGCATGTGTACACCGGGAAATGATGGGCATGGACCTATAGATGTATATATGTGATTGTACTGGAGTAATACATTTTTGTTTAAACATGCTTGGATCTATGAACGACTGGGGATTGGAAAGATTAGAGTGGCATTGTCATCTGGTTCCTGTGACGTTAATAAAAGTTTGTAATATAATTGTGGAATTGCTTGTTGACTGGAAGTATAGGTCCAACCAGTACCACCTCTGTCTGCTGGGAAGACACTGTAAGAATCCTCACCATTATATTCTTATAAATAAGCTGAGAGAATACATATAAAGGCTGTGGGGGAGATTTATCAAAATGGTGTAAAGTAGAGTTGTCTTAGTTGCCCCTAGCAACCAATCAGCTTCCACCTTTCATTTTTCAAAGAATCTGTGAGGAATAAAAGGTGGAATCTGATTGGTTGCTAGGGACAACTAAGACAATTCTACTTTACACCAGTTTGATAAATCTCCCCCTATGTTCCCAGTACAAGAAAATGCTGTCATTTAATGGCAAACATGACCGTCTATTGATAATGCTGCAAACAATGATCATTATTAGTGGTTGTCACTTATAAATAGACAAATTCCTTTTCCCAATGATATGCCTTAGTGGAAAAAAAACCCCAGGCTATGTTCACACATTGCCAAAATGACAGATGTTTTTCTTAGATGGCCGTCATTTTACGACAAATAACAGGCGTAATTATATGAATGACAGCCATTTTTATAAGTTGGCAGCCTTCCAAGAAAAACAGCAATTAATTCAATGGTATGTGAACATAGCTGTAAAGTGGTAAGTCAGGGAGGCTTAACTGATCTATTCCATTATGTGTGACAGGACTTCTATGGCTATGTTCCCATACCATCAAAATGATGTTAAATTATACCACTGGCCGTTATTTGCTGTGAAATGATGGCCATTAGTGATGAGCGAATAGTATTTGATCGAATACCACATTTGAACTACTCGTTTTCAATTGCTCCGGCTGCATCTGAGGCTCCCGTAGGTCCCACTCAGCCAATCAGTGCACCGCCCCGCCGCAGTCACTGATTTTTTTAACAGGGCGTGAAATCTGCTGTGAATCCAGTATGTGCGAAGCTGGCCTTATAGTAAGAAATTGCTTTAGCTTTTTCAGTTCCCAATTTTATTGACTTAATATCACTGCAAACCTAATATTTTGCAACTTTCAGTGGTCACACCTCCTCTTCATAAAGGGATGCAAGTATAATAGTGACTAACCAATAATTCAACACCAAGAATCTTAGATAGGTAATTGGTGAAACAAGCCTGCCCTGGGAAATTACTAAAATGTCTAACAATATTTAACTTGAAAAGACACAGCATATTAGCTAATAGACTATTAGAAAGTTATCCCATGATGATTTATCAACCTATCTGTGACCTAGAGGTGTAAACAGGCTCTCCAGTAACCACTGGATCTCTGCTTATTGAAATTGCTTTGTCTATGCTTTATACACATATGCACCTCAGTAAGTAGACATAATTTGCCTTCATTAACATTATCTTACCATCGACTGTGTTCCCAAAGCCATTTAGGAAAATTCTAAATGATTCCCAAGGTAGACATTCACTTCCATTACCTACATTGGAAAACTCGTTCAGTACTTGAGTCATGGACTACAGGGAAAAGAATGTAGTTCACATTGCTCCTTATCCCAAACTGCTGCCCCCCTTCCTACTCCCATTCCGTCAGATAATCATTCAGCTAAACTGTGCATAAACCATGAGTGAGCTTGTGTAGTTATTAAAATGACTGCCTGGTCAGGATGAAAAAGAGATGTGAAGTGAACCTTACTTACATTTTCTAAAGAAAACTTTAGACAGGAAAAGCATTATGGGAAGTCAGTATAATTTATTTTTATACAAATGTATCCACAAAAAAATTAAATGTCAATCATATGTGAGAATATTTGTTACAACATATCTCAAAATAGGAGATACTCTCCATGCAGCTCTCTGTTCCATTGGGAATGTAGAAAGACAAATCAGCTCACCATGTGTGCAATAGTCAGTGGTGCTGGTCCTCAATTACGTCTGGAGCAGGTGGAAGGAAACAGAGATCCGGGCCATTTTCCGGTGGCAATAGGTAAAAAGTGGAAGTCCACAGCTCCAAGTAAAATGTAAAGTCTTTATTTAGAAATCCTCTTAAAATCGAAACATAACAATAAAAAACACGCCTTATCTCTATTCCATTGCCCTGTGTCCCTCTAGTCTGGGGGGGAGGGGAGGGGGGACACAATAATATTTCTTTCATAGTAATACTGCTGTGATGACTGGTCAGTGACACACAGACAGTAGAAAAGGGTAAGACCCTGATGCTGCTTCCACCAATCTGTCCCTTCCTTTTTGGGGAACCCGACTCCTTAACAGACTGGCCCCGACCTGAAAACTGCAGGCTACTCTGGCTGCAAACACAAATCAAAGACAAGACAAACGGTAACACAATAAAAGCGAAGTCAGCAAACCAGGTCATTAACAGTTAGGGTATGAAGTACCAGGTCAAAAGGCAGAGGGTAATTACAGTAAACTAAAGAAAAGCTCCAGATACACAAGCATAAGGTAAATAGGTGAAGCTAGCGTAGGCACTCCGACAGAAGGCTTTATAGCAAGCACTGAGACATGGTGGGAGTAGAAGTATATAGGGACTAAAGTCCGGGCCCCAGGGCTGAATTGGGGCAGGGACTCTAGACCCTTCTACAGAAGCAGAATTGACTAGCAGCGGCATCTGCCAGTCAGTCATACGGGAGAGGGGAAGCAGCTGAGCGCCACTTGTATTAGGAGCCAGGAGCGCTGGCAGGCTCTGGCTCCTGACATTTAGTGTCAAAGGCACAAAAATAATAGTGACGCACAATTATAGATGAATAAAGAAAGTGATAAAGTTATAGGGGAGAAATGATTAATGCTTACCCCAGAAAACTGAGGTAAAAAAAAAGTTACACATTTTCGTTACTCTTTTTTTTTTTTTTTAACAAAACAGAGAAAATCACAAATTTGTTGGTGAAATGAGGCTTTTGGGATTTTTTTTACATCAGAAAACTGACTTACTAATTCTCCCAATGTTCCTATTCATTTATTACCAAATGAAATAAGCTTCATTTGAGATTAGAGTAGAGTCAAATTTGATAATAGATGCTTGTTGATAAATCCAGCAACTTTTATTAAGTTACTTTTTCTTCAGGAAAAAAATGTTGATAGCCTGTGAGTCTGTCCTCAGGGACCCGCTTGATCAGCACTACATAGAGTTTGCCAGTCTCTTCATTTTTTTCAAAGGGAGCAAGTACACATGATTTATTCTTTCTTCTATGTACTCAGATGAAACATTTGTACTTTACAAGCATCAGCCACCATGTGTTAAATGTTATACTGTCGCTTCAGATTATATTGAGCAGTCCTCTAAAAAAATTTAATCGTCTTTCATATGGGTTTGGACTGAACAAGTATTGTCTGAGGATTGTGTTGTGCAAAATTTTATGTGATGTGTATCATGTGTACATTACAATGGCAAGGTAATTCCCATACTAAGTGACTGGTGCAACAAACTTTGTCTAGGCAAAGCTGTGACAGAACGTAGCCTCTCGAATACTCATCGTGGCAAGATCTAATAGACTGAGAGATGACAATTTGCTGCAACCAGTCTTTGTAAGCCTTTTGTAAGGACTGCAGTTATCCAGTGAAATTAAGGTAAAGTTCTAAGGAGCACCATTATAGACCCTCGATCTATATTCTCATAAATCTCCTTTAACACTGAAAACTTTTACAGGATCACTGACATATATGCTGTTTTATAACTTATGACTTCCATAAGAAAGATAGGTTCACTAATTACTTTTTGCTGCCTTCCGTAGTGCTCCTACTTGTTCATACTTTCCCTTTCATTCCACCATCTTGTTCAGTGGCATTGGGAACATATGATCTTAGAGTTCCAGAAAGCTTCATAAAGGGACAATGATATCAGAGGCAAAAAGTGTATATATATAAAAGATGAAATGAAAAACATATACCATACATATTCAACCATTCAGACAGTTAGATGTGGGCTGAAGGACTCTCTCGTGAATTGATTTATTTGAACGCTTTAAAACATCAGACTATTTTTACTGGCATTGCTCATTGCAATTGATGGAGAACAATTAATTAAATGCTGACACTGAATATTCTGTTCAGTAAAACTGCTGGTTTCTCTGCATAAATCTCTCAGTGCAATTGAAAGCATAGCAAAGCTTTCCTAGCTTCTAAGGTTCTTCTAGCTCACATACTGCCAGCTCTCTCTGATTGCTTCCAAAAGTAAGGTGTTTGATTTAAATGAAAAGAACCATCTTTTATTTTATAATGTTTTCAGAGCTTGGCACTACCTACTGCCTAAAATCCATCTTCAATAATTTAGGAGGTAAAGTGCATACAAAAAACATACACTTCCCAGTGACTAATTAATTAATTTTAGAATTTTAAAACCTCGTCAGGGATTTCTTTCGGTATAGAATCAGAACATCTTCGGGGATGTGTCATTTAATTAATAGTGTGATTGCACATCCCTTTTTTTCCAAGGAGATGCAAACATTTTCATTGAAGATAGGATATGTCTATGTAAGAACTGATCAAAAAATTCATTGCACTGTGCGGTCAGATTCATGATGTATTCATTTTCAAGGTTCAAAGATCAAAAATGTAGAATTGAGTAACCTTGGCTTTATCATTTAATACATTTGTTACTTGCCCAGAATCTCTGCAGATTGGTACCAGAAAAAAATAATAAAACACATCAGAAGTCCAATAGTAAATGGGTAGCATTTGTCTGTTTTTGTAGTGTACATTTTTATTCATATAAAATTATAATGCAACTGTTCAGTGATTTCTTTGTTGAACAACATATCTGTGGATATCCATTATAGCAAGGGGGCATAATGAATTTAAAGCAATACTGTATCCACCACTTCAAATCGCTAGTACCATCCGTTTGATGACAGTTTGATGCCCCGTGTCAGTTCACACAGTCAAGCGAGCGGCTCCGGCTCACTGTGGGCTATGGGAAGATCTGATGCGGGCGCGTGCTAATGCGCCCGCATCAGAGCTCCGCGGCCGGACGGATCATCGGGCCGGTACTTAAGTACCGGCCGCGATGATCTGGGCACAGACTGGCCGTTCCATGACCCGGCCAGGGTCACGGAACGGCCGGTCTGATATGCTGTGTGAACATAGCCTAAAAGAGTTTGTAATGCTAAAACAATTATTACAATCATGTGTTTATTTCCCAAAGCAATTACTATCCACTTTTGTTCAAAGCACACAGCTCGGTGAGTAATTGCTTCTGAAAACACCCAGTCTATTCTAATAATTGTTTCAGTGTTACAAGCCAGTTTATATGTGATGCTACTGCGATAACCTGATAAGAAGTTTAAATTCATTGTACTGTTAGACTGTTTATGTGTATGTTTACATTGAGTGCCCTCTGCCTAGATTTATGTGTGGTATTTTTCTTGTGGATCCACAGCAGGCGGGGATGTGGATCAGTGGATCCGTTGAGGCTGAGCTTGCTGTGGAGCACGTGACTGGAGAATCTTGAGCATTACAGTGCATTCCACAGTGGATCTGGGTCAGGTGACACAGTGTGCCACGTGATCAGCTAGTTCCAGGGCTAATCGGATGATTTTTTTGCTTAACAATGCGTTTTGTTGGGATATCTGGATTGGGTCATGTGGTGCACTATATTATCATAGAGTTATAAGACTGACCAATTTTCTGTGCAATGGCATTGCGGTCATGTGACAGGGTGCAACAGTCATACGCACCATGTGACTTTAAATGCTTCCACCAAGCAAACCATGTTGAATGCCATCTGTAATTATTATACTTACATGTGCCGACCATTTTCTATGATTTTGGGAGGGGAATTGTAGTCCACAATAGGGCTATGGAGTAACTTATTGGCCTACGGCAGGAGGGTTGATCCGCCATGGTGAGATTCTGCAACAGGTCTCTTGATGCCTTAAAGCACTGCTGTGCTGAGGAAATTTACATCTTAGGCTGTGTTCAGACACAGGGGGAGATTTATTAAACTGGTATAAAGTAGAATTGGCTCAGTTGCAACCAATCAGATTCCACTTTCCATTCCTTACAGATTTGTTGCAAAATGAAAGATGGAATCTGATTGGTTGCTAGGGGCAACTAAGACAATTCTTCTTTACACCAGTTTGATAAACCCCCCCAAGGACTTCTTTTTTTACATGATATGTATACTTGAATTAAAGCTCAGACCTTTTTTGTGAACAAAAATAAAAATAAATAAAACAAAAAGATAAAACAAACTACCTGGAAAAAGCAAGTATTCTTATAGCAAAGATGTATAAACTAATTTCCAAGTAAAATGTAAAAAATATACTGTACTTCATTTTCTAATATTAAACTAGGACATGGTCAAGTACCATTTAGTTTAACCAAATTATTACATTTAAGGACAAGCCTATAAAAATTGCTTTCAAAAAAGTAACTTCATAAAATTGCATCATGTACTTAACAGTAATTTAAATATACTGTATATGCTCCTGTGTATGCTAGTGAACATGCTAGACTGTAGAATGTCTAAGCTTCTGTAAATCAAGGAAAATAATATTTAAAATTTTTGAAAGACATATTTTACTATTACTTTATTACAATCCAATAATTTAAAAAAAAAACTGTTTTCATACATAGACTTAAAGTATAATAAAGATAATGCCTGTGTCTATAGTAACAATCTACAAATAAACACTGTGGAGTCTGATCCTATAGTTATATCCTGTCTATTCCTTCTCTTTGCTAACATACATTAGGCAGGTTAGCAAGAAGTAAGGGGTAGGCAGAATGGAGCCAAAGCTTTGATAATATACCAATAAGAAATGCAAAAACATTCTATTCATTATTGGTGAAACATTTTACTACTCTGGATATTCTGGCAATCTTATGGATAGAGATGGGCGAACCTACAGTAGGAGCAAAGGTAATTGCTTCATTCCTATCGGGAACTCTTTGTTCCTATTTACTATGGATATTCTGGCGATCTTATGGATAGAGATGAGCGGATCTACAGTAGAAACAATGTGAATCTTTTCGTTCCTATCTGCATTCTGCTCATCAGGCTGTGGGCTTTGAAGTTTGCTTCAATCCATGACTCTCCTCCCCAGGTGCTGAGAAAAGATGGATCCAATCCTGGGAAACTTCTCGCAGCTTCCCAGGACTGGATCCATCTTTTCACAGCACCTGGGGAGGAGCGGCACAGAGTGGAGCATACTTTAAAGCCCACAGCCTGGAGAATGCAGATAGGAATGACATTATTTGTTTCTGTCACGTCCGGGGCAGGGAAGAGTAAGCCCTATTCTGAACCCTGACCCCTGTCCCTACCTACTTGGACGACCTGCCCTAAACAGCAGTCCCCAACTGGGCGGCGTTCCCTACACTGGCTAAGTGCAGGAGGGGAGATGAAACAGTTACCAGTCTGGAGGAAGCAAGGGCACAACAAAAACAGGAAAACAGGAGAACTACAAGTCCCAGCAAACCTAACTGTTAAGGCCAGACAAAGGAGAAAGAAAACCAAATACCAACAAGCAAGGTCAAACCAGGAAGTCACGTCATACACAGAATCACAATCCAGAAGTACCACAAGTCCAAGCCAGAAGTCAATCAGAGAAATCAATCAATCAGTCCAGGGAAACAAAGAACAAACCAAACAAGCCGAGACAGAACCAGGAGGTCACGTCAAATCCAAATCTGAATCCAAAAGGCAAAGTCCACAATATAGATGAAGAGGTCAAACACAGAAAGGAGCACACAATAAACGCACGAGCCAGCCAAAAGACTTGACCACGGGCAAGGCATGGAAGCCTCCACCTGTTTAAATCAGAGCAGGAAGGGAGTAAGGAGGGAGCATCAGCTCTGATTGGACCGGTGTATCTGTACTCTGACAGGCTGAACAGTATGCCTGTCAGACAGTCCAGACTCCTCCCCACTTTCCAGCTGGTGTGCTGAGAGAGCAGCGGAGGCACCAGCAGGTATGTTCATAACAGTTTTGTTCCTGCTTTAGGTTCGTTCAGCTCTACTTATGGACATTGTTTAATGTTCTATTTCTAGTGAAGAGTAAGATCAACTACACTAGCAAACAGGAACCCAGTCCTCTCCACAACCCAGTCATAAAAGGTCTATGTGTTTGGGTCTGTCACCACAATAAGAGGGGAATAGACTTATTTTTCACCTGCCAGGAGACAGCCTAACTGATTGGCAAATAAATAAAATACTATTTAGATGTGTTCAAACATACCTAGAAATGCATTGGGTTGAAAAAAGAATGTGATAGCAGGTGTATATCATGATAAATCAGGTGCATGAGAAGGCCATGTCTCCTCCCCACCTTGCCGCGTCCCCTTTAAACCATCAGATGAACAGTGCGTACTTCAGGAAAAAGGGACTTATTAATTTTTTTGCGCAAAAATTGCTTGGTTTGCACACAAATCTGCGCCTTTTTCTTAAAATATGCTGGGTTTAAGTTTGATAAGTTCCCCCTTATGCTTACCTTTCCACGTTCCCCCTGTATCCCCATGCAATGTCCCCGGGTCGCACTCTGAAGGTAGCCGCCTCCACTTCCACAAATGAACTAATCTCAGCAGTTCATAACAAGTTTGTCTCATAAGTGGCAGCGGTAAGAAAAAGACATTTTTTATGTTTTATATAAGATCAGCAACACATAAAAGCATTTTAAAGGGCAACTATGAGCAGGTTATACAAATCTAACCTGCTAATAGCCCCCTATAGCGCCTGGGACGCTGAGGACGAAGCTATTTGTCTTACCTTGATAATTAATGGAACGGGCAGACCGGAGGACGCTGTGGGGGTGGAGCAGTGCTCCTAGATGAACATTATGCAGACTTAGGCTACGTTCACACATACCAAAAGTGGCGGAATTCTGCGGCGGAGAATAGTGCCAGCCTCCCTGTCATAATGACAGTCTATGGGAGGCTCGCCTGGCTCCTCTCTCCACGCTGAAGAATGAAAATTCTTTCACCACTTTTGCTACATGTGAATGTAGCCTAACAGAGCGGGACTGGCACTGTTATTTTAACATTATAAAATAACAATTATATATATATTTATATTGTAACACCAACATAAACAAAAGGGTAAAATCCAAATCCAGCCTCCCCTACTGAGGGACAGTAAACCCTAACCCCAATATAAGTATAACTGCTGAGAGCAAGTATCCTTTCCATCACTCGCTGTGTCAGCTAATTCCCTAATGCACATATTGCATAATGGCCACTTCCTAGGGGGGAATGTTAACCCTGTCTGAAGTGAATCCCTGGCCATCATGCGCCAATGGTTAGCCACAAATCATTGTGGGGGCCTGATCTTAGGAACAGCGGGGGGAGGGGGTTATGGCTGCATGGCAAGCATCACAGGACATTGCAGCATTTAGGTGTTCCTACTGGTTTCCACACACTTATGTAAGGACAGTGATTTTTCGTTAAAAACAGAAAACATGTACAACATTCCAGATGGTATCCATTTCATTTTCTGAAATATTTTTTCACTACTGTAATGTATGCACATAACAGCACTGCTAGACATTTTTCCTCTCTGTTATAGTGAACATATAATTACTTCTTTTTGGCATGCTATATACTGCAGGGTACAGTTTAAATGATTTTCCACTCAGGATGAACAATCTAATTCCAGAAAAACAACCTGTATATATTTATATCCCAAAGTGGTGCGTCCAACATTCTGAAGATGTAGCAGCATGCCTATCTTCTTTTATATCTAAACAGTACTGGATGAAATCACAAGCTTTGGGACACAGAAAGATACGAGGTGAACACAGATTTTCATTTATGGCTTTTGATTCAATTTTGCAGACCTCTGCATTTATAAGGAAGCTAATCTGTAATCCCACTACTCTTATTTCAAAGTATTTGTATCTTTTAGAATGTTACTTAACTGTTTCAAACTGCACCATTCATTTGCCTCTTCTGACGTGTTTCAAAGCAAATGTATACATTGTAGTAAAAGTAGAATTGATATATGGATGTAGGTGGACATTTATCAAGACTGACCACACCTCCTACCTGTCTTTCTGGACCCCCCGCCCATGCAGGAATACAGCTGGCATACGCTAGAGAGTAGCCAAGAATCTGCGCCTTCTCCCTGGCATATGCCAAGGGCGATTGGCTTTACAAACTGATAAAGTGTCTAGATACTAGGTTCTACTGCTTAAAAGAATGAAATAAGTTTGTGTGGGAGATATAGCTGATCGCCAAGCGCCACCAGTTATCAAAACATAATGTCCTAGGTTGACCAGGAACCCTCCTGTCTGCTAAGTAGGGGGGGACACCTTGTAAAATACTGGAGTCTCCCATTGACTTTAATGGGGATCGTTACTCGAGCTGTGCATCTGAGTATTGAAAGATACTTGACTCGCGTAATAAGCACTTAAGCATTTTAGTACTTACTCAACTCTATGTATTATAACCTAAAAAGTTTTGAAACTTAACTGTAGGAAACACACTGGAAATAATCATAAAATTATTCTCTGTTTCAATCCTGAATTATATTAAATCTACTTGTGTTTCTCCTTTAATAATCAAAAATCCAAAGTTAATATAGTTATAAAACTACAATAATTTACTGTACTGGTGCTCTGTTTCAATAAAAAATAATGTTATTATTATTTCAACCTCTGTTTTAGGACAAATTTCCTGTCAATGTTGGCGCTTTCCCAAGAAGCTTTTCTTCCAAGTGATTATGATGAATCTGTTTTGAGTTAACAACATGAAGCAGCAATGATTCCGGCGCATAAGAGGAAATCTAGTCTAATATTTACTATGCTGTCATTAACTAAGTAAAGTAGTTATTACACAGATTTAGTTCATATACTATCTATCTATCTATCTATCTATTTATCTGCGTTAACTGCACATACATCAAAAGTAAAAAATAGGATATGCATACATGAGAAGATCTTCAAATTTTCCCAGAGGATTAGTGATAAGTAAAAAAGAATAACATAGCCAATAGACATGCTGTCCTAGATCACATTGTAAGTCTGGATAGCAAATTATTAGAACACTGGTAACCAAAAATCAGTTGTGATCTTATAATTCACAAAAGTTTGCTCACTAGACGCATCAATGTCAACAGTGAGATTGCGTCCTCCCGCTGCCCGATCACTGCTAGGGACAACGGGGGGAGGCAGGGACAGCATGACATTCCAGGAACGTCTTGTTGCAGGAACTACCTGCTTTACATGACTTTCCTGGAACGTCATTTTGCGGCAATGGGTTAAATCCTGTGACTCACAGGGGGTGGGTGTATTTGCAGTCATTCACTTTCCCTTTTCTTATCCATCCATCCATTCAGCAAGCCAGACAAATATATTAGGCTTCGCATTCTTCCATTCTCCCTCCTTACCTTCCCCACGTGAAGTGTCCTAAATGTTAAAGAGGTTTTCCACTTAAAGGAGAAGTCCGGCAAAAACTTTTTTTAAAGAATTGTATTGCCCGCCAAAAGTTATACAAATCACCAATATACACTTATTACGGTAAATGCTTTTTCCCCTGCACTTACTACTGCATCAAGGCTTCACTTCCTGGAAAAAATGGTGATGTCACGACCCGACTCCCAGAGCTGTGGTGGCTGTCGCTGCTGGAGAGGATGATAGCAGAGGGGTGCTCAGTGTCCCTCCAATGTCCTGTATCCCTCAGTGTCTCCCTGACATCATCCTCTCCAGAAGCCACAGCCCGCACAGCTCTGGGAGTAAGGTTGTGACATCACCATGTTATCCAGGAAGTGAAGCCTTGATGCAGAAGTGCAGGGAAAAAGCACTTTATAAGCATTCCCCGTAATATGTATATTTTGGTGATTTGTATAACTTTTGGGGGGGCAATACAATACTTTAATAAAAATTTTCGCCAGACTTCTCCTTTAATACTAACTTATCCGCTATCCACAGGGGGCAAGTAAGAGATTCAACCACTGTGCCCCCCCGGCGATATCCAGATTGGCCCCCGGTTCTTTTCTTTTTAATACAGCAATGGGTCAGCACGTGACCCGCGGCTCTAGTCATAATCTATAAAGCCACCAGAAAGAGCTGAGTGCTGTATGCGGTTAACTCTGGCTGCTCCATAGAGAGTGAATGCAGTTACCAGGCAGAGCTGAGTAGACCACTCGGCTCTTTCCAGAAGCTCCATAGAGAATGAATAGAGCTGCGGGTCACATGCTGACCTGTGGCTGTACTCAAAACCAAGGAGCGGGGGCCAATCTGAAAAGGTCAGAACCCCTGCAATCTCTTACTTGTCCCCTATTCTGTGGCAAGTTCGTTTTAAGT
Organism: Dendropsophus ebraccatus; assembly: GCF_027789765.1. NCBI lineage: Eukaryota > Metazoa > Chordata > Amphibia > Anura > Hylidae > Dendropsophus > Dendropsophus ebraccatus. Next base: position 83,169,779 of record NC_091456.1, on the reverse strand, counting down.
GGAAAACCCACTTAATAATGCCCACCTTGGTGTCTCACATAGTAAAGTGGGTAGGTAAGTGTGTTGGAGGAGAGGCAGCCCCACCCACTAGTTATGTAGATTGGCACTGTAGATAGTCAGGTGCCTACAGTGGATAAGTACCCCCATTAGGATGGTCCCTCCAGTAGTTAGTGTTCCTTATTAGGCTAAGTTTCCTCAACAAAGTAGATTCCCCCATATGTATTTTTCCTGCATTAGCCAGATCTCCCCATATGTAATATTCCCAGTAGCTAGGTGTCCTCCATAGGTAATTTCCTCCATTAGCCAAGTGCCTCAGTAGGCACTGTTCCTATTAGAAAGGGCCCCTTATCGTTTTTTCCCCCATTAGCCAGATATCCCCTGTAGGTAGTCTCCCGAGTAGTCAGGTCCCCTCTGTAGGTAGCATCCCCAGTATCCAGGTCTTTCCTGTAGTTTAAATTTCCATTCGCTAGGGCTCCCTGTAAGTAGTGTCCCCAGTAGACAGATCTCCCTTGTGGGTAGTATCCTCATAGCCAGGACACTTCAGTAGGTAGTATACAACAAGTCAATAACTCAATAAACACAACTCTACAATCTACCAAAGAAATATTCTAATACTAAATGCTAAAATGCACAACATAAAGGTAGACTGGTCAAGACAGCAACACACAAAAATCACGTTAGCAATAATATAATCATATAACCATAGGCCAGACACAATTTCATTGACCTAGCAATCAGCAACTCACTCAACATTAGAAAGCATGGGAAAATTACATGGTAGGATTTCTCCTGCCATGTGTAGTAGGTTCCCCCAGAACTGGTAAACTATGTAGAAACACTTACAGTAGAGGAAATTATGTATTACATAATTAGAATTGAAATCAATGTACTGTCTGATACACCGATGACATGGTCATGGTCATTTGCCAGGCTCCCATACCCCGCACATTGCCATTTTCTCCTGGCTGTGAGCTACGTCAACCAGCTGCCACATCACTGAAGGGAGGGATTTAGCTTGCTCAGCCAATCAGTCACTGTAGCAGAGCAGGGGAGACTTGCAGGCTGTCAGCGGGGTCCAGGAGCAGGATGCATGCTGCACGGACACCGGGGACAGATAAATAAAGCTTCTTTATTCTATTCCCCCAGATCGAAATTATTTCCCCCCCCCCCCGACAGATTTCTCTTTTAACAAAGCCTATTCACTTGAAAGTATGTACCCTGTGTAATGTATTATATTGTTTATTATGCAATATATTCTCTTCATTGTGCCTAGAATATTGATAATGTATGTGTATTTGAAAAGTTTAAATATGAAGAACACTGCTATTAAGATCTATAACGAATACAGGAAATGGGACCTTGGAGCCCCAAATTATCATGAATATTTGTTTGGCAAGCATTAATAATACCAAGTAGAATAGATTCGTAAAAGCAAATCAATCTTTTTTTTAAGATTGTATGACTCTATCTTGTGCTATAAATCCAGTAGGCTGACATAATGAGATTTGTTCAATCTAAAATAGGCACTACACATGAGCTAAGAAACAATAAATGTAGCATAATGAAGGATGCTACTAAGCCAGTTGTTACATGAAGACTGCAAACCCTATGGGCTTCTTACACAATATTTCATGTGTACATTAAATTGTGAAATGCTAATGAGTGACAGCTCAATGGATGACAACAACTCTAATTAGCTGACAAGGGGCAACTGTTAATTATGTAGATATGATTAAATTGATTAAGAAAAAAGTGCAAACACATAAAATTTCTGTATGTTTAATGGTCTCCCTTCAGTATGTACTATTGTATATGAAAAGGCAAACTAAGGCTATGTTTACACTGCTGCTATGGCCTACCATTATAGCTGACTTTAATAGGGTCTGTTGGGTTCTATTGTGTTATCATTTTAATGGAAAGTATAGCTGTCTGCTGTGCTAATCTTCCTGCCAAATCTTCGGGAACTACTAATAGGGGGCACTTTATAAAGTTTCTGTTGATAGAATGAATACAGAGTTGCCCCAATTCCCCTGACCTTGCCTACTTAACTGCTAAGGCTGGGTTCACACTACATTTTTCCTATCCGTTTAACGTATCCATTTTTATTTAACGGACAGAAAAACATGGTAAACCCTATTTTGGGGGGGCCCTTGGGGTTTTGGTCCTGTGACATTGGGGTTGCAGGGCCATTCTATGGCCCCCCTTCCCTGCTTGTGCATACTTTGCAGGGTTGGCGGTCAAACAAAGTGGAGTTAGTGTAGGAACTCATGTGAACCAGGAGACCTGCGTGTGGTACTTGATGGTTTGATCAAATCATATACCAACATGCTGGCATTGTTTTTTCAATGTAGCCGAGAGGCATTAGTGTCAGCCATAGGTGTGAGGTGCAGCAGCTCCTTAGTCATATCCTATTTTTGTGTACGTTAAAAAAAAAAAACAGTTTTGCTTTTATAATGGAAGTCAATGGAAAAACGGACCCAAAAGCATGGCATACAATTGCATCCACTTTTTAAATAAAACGTATACATTAAACGGATAGGAAAAACGCAGTGTGAACCCAGTCTTACCCAGTTGTGCACTGTTTTTCTCCTGCTTCCTTGAGTTTGGTCCTAAACAGCCACACTATTTTCTTCATATAAAAGATGGTATGCATCAGCTGGGGGGAAAAGCATTGTATAATATACTCCAGCAGACCTCTTTTTGAAAAGGCAGTGAGTACAATCCAAGGTTAAGAAAAGAATACAAATAGAAAAGAAAAAACATGAAATTTCCCCCAAACCAGTGAGAGAATTGAAAGATGTGAGACATGCTAAAGATTTCTATTAACTACATCCTGTTATGTAATACCTTATGAAATGTCTTAAATGTATTATTAAAGGGCTGGCATATGCTCATATAAATATGTTACAATAACACCTTGGATGCTACCTGACATCTCTGGAGGGGTCTTGGATCTCCTACATTAAGCAATCTGAATTCTAACTTTCCTGAAAATGTGAAATCTTGTCATTCTAAAGTCAAAAGAGATGGATTATAATATGAGGAATAGTAGAGCAAACAGCAATAGGAGCAGAATATGTATATGGAATATGGATGCAATAAAGGCAAAGATTTGTTGGCACTGTGGATGGACCTTTCTAGATGTCCAGAATATGTGTTTTAGAGCCCCATTATGCTAGATAATGGCAAGGTGGCAGGAATAAATCTAGATAGATTTATAGGGGGTTAATGCAATTTATTATATTTTTAGAACCCTTTCAAATAGTTCACACATGCAGAATGTAAGGAGCTTCTATTACAGTGACAGGACTGATTGGGTTCTGTCATTGCAGTACAGGATTTGAAGATGCCAGCAGGAGAGCTTGTGCCAGCAGCAGGGGAGGGAGGGGAGCCAGCAGAGATTACAGCAGTGTTATATTATAACCTGGAGAGCACTGTCATGACCTCTGTCCACCCTTTGTTTACTCCCTTGTCGATCAGCTGATCCCCTTTTGTAGCCAGGAGATTGAGGCCTCCTGTATCCATAGTTACCATCAGGACTCTTGTGATCACTTTGCAGAGTCCCAATGGTGAATGGGGAGCTTTCTCCCTCTTTATACTCTGCTAGATGCTGCAGTCACACTCGAGGGTCAACATTCAGGATTCGAGAGTGGATGTCATCGGCAAGGCTTCTTTGCTTGTGTCAGCCTCTGAATGGTAATTAACGTCATTGCTGCATCAGCCATAGGCTACAGCCACGTTAACTAACTGTGCAGTGGCAAGAGGGGGCTGAATGAATGTAAACAGAAAGAAGTCACAGTTTATACATAAATAAATATGACCAATCCTCTAAGGTACGTAACTAAATGGATATAATTTAATAAAACACAAATAATTAAAATACATACAACACAATAGAGTATATATGGATGTATATACCATAGGGCCCAAATGGTAACTGAAAATGTTAAAAATAGTTCATAGAACAGCTGCAAATGTGCTCACTAGTTCACAGTTATCTTGAAGATGTTATTGCAACGTCTTTTATCAATATTTCAATGTTTAAAATATGTGAATAGCATAGTCTCGTTGTTTAAAAAATAATCATAATAAGCGGGATAAAGAAGCAAAAGAAGGTTTGTGTAATACACCTCTCACCAGACCAGCTTTCAGAGTGACAACATATCCGAACTCAAGGATTATTCTACGGCGTATCCTCGACTACTGAACGCCATTCAAACATCAACGGCTACTACGAGGTCTGGTGAGAGGTGTATTACACAAACCTTCTTTTGCTTCTTTATCCCGCTTATTATGATTATTTTTTAAACAACGAGACTATGCTATTCACAGATTTTAAACATTGAAATATTGATAAAAGACGTTGCAATAACATCTTCAAGATAACTGTGAACTAGTGAGCACATTTGCAGCTGTTCTATGAACTATTTTTAACATTTTCAGTTACCATTTGGGCCCTATGGTATATACATCCATATATACTCTATTGTGTTGTATGTATTTTAATTATTTGTGTTTTATTAAATTATATCCATTTAGTTACGTACCTTAGAGGATTGGTCATATTTATTTATTTATACTTTTTTTATACTCCTCTACCCTGGGTACTGGGTTGACCATTGACCTCAGGTACTGTATTGTATAGTGAGCTCCACTACCTTTGTCCTTTTTTAAATTCACAGTTTATACATATACCATGATGGTGATATAAATAAATTAACTTTTTTTTTTCTTTTTCTATTTTTCTAGACAGGCTAAAAACTCTTTTTTATTCTTTTGTTTGACCATTTATGGGCCACCTAGAAACTTACAATGGCTAGGTAGTTTTCTATTAACTCTGGAAGGATGTCTTTGCAAAGTATGCTGTAGAATAACCATGCTACTGCAGGATGGACGATGGATCACCTTTTTAACTTTTCACATCTGTGTGACACGTCAAAATTTAATTCAGACAGTATGGTTCTTAAAAGAAAGTGGGAGTGTGAAAAAGTTAGTATAGAAAAGAGGTACACCTAGAAGACAAGTATAGCAGAATCATTAGCTTATGTAAAGTGGTTCTGCCTGTCTGTGATGCTTTGAGAGATTCTAATTATTTAGATTGGAAATAAGAAATGAGAGACATTTGTTGAGATAAGGAGTTGAATTAAAACTCCAAGCTGCCGGGCTTCCCCTTCCAGCCCAGTGTATCATTGGGCCTGCGCAGACTCTGAGTGCAATGGGGCATGTAGAAAGGCTGCATGGGACCAGTGATCCGGCCAGGGGGGCGGGCAAGAATTCAGACGGGGGGGCATAGATAAGAAGAAGGGAGGCAGTGCAGGGACAGATGCATCACTGCCGTGTGTGTGTGGAGGGGTAGGCGAAGACCACTCCAGAGCATGCCAATGCATGTACATGAAAATGTTGGAACAGCGTAGGGCAGGATGGGAAGCAGAGGGGGCGGATAACAACAGCATATAGGCGGCGCTGGCCTAGGGCATGAGCGATCTAGGCCCTTCCTCATTGACACAGCTGCATCAGATTAAAAGATTTTTCACCCTCAACAAAGTAACAGCAGGATTTTGGAAACACTTCATCTTCACTTCATCTAAACAAAGATACAAGTAGCATTTGGAGGCTAGTCAGAGGGTACATAGTCCCTTTAAGAACAAATGTGTAGCGAATACATTTGAAATGGAAGGTATCAGACATGTCTTAAGCCATTTTATGTTGTTTATTAAGCTGTATGCACCACCCAGTGCTTGTCTGTCATTAACCCCTTAAGGACAGAGCCTGAAATGGCCTTATGGACAGAGACAAATTTTATGAATATGACCTGTGTCACTTTATTCATTAATAACTTCGGCATGCTTTTACCTATCTGGCTGATTTTGAGATTGTTTTCTCGTGTCATATGGTACTTTACATTTCTGGTAAATTGGAGTCGATACTTATAACTTAACTTAAATCTTTATAAAAAAAAAACCAAAATAACGTGAAAAATTGTGAAAGGGTACAAACCCACACACCGTATACACAGCAGATACGCAACAAAAACGCAGCAGATTTGAAGCAGATTTGGTGGTGCAGATTTGATGCTGTGTCCAGTTATTTAGATCTAATCTGCTGCGTATTTGTTGCGTGTTTGTTGCGTGTTTGTTGCGTATTTGCTGCGTATCGCAGCAGTAAATAAGCTGCGTATGCGGTGTGTGGGTTTGTACCCAAAAAATGCATTTTTGAAACTTGTCTGCTTTTACAGAAAATGGTTATGCCACAAAAATTATATATTAAATAGCTTTAGCAACATGTCTACTTTATGATCGCGGTATTTACCAAACTATTTTTCATTTTTTTAGACAATAGAAAGCTTAAAACATTAGCAGCAATTTTCCAAATTTTCCGTAAAATTTCAAAATCAGATATTTTTAGGGACCTGTTCAGGTTTAGGCTGGGTTCACACTACGTATATTTCAGTGAGTATTGTGGTCCTCATATTGCAACTAAAACCAGGAGTGGATTAAAAACACAGAAAGGATCTGTTCACACAATGTTGAAATTGAGTGGATGGCCGCCATTTAATGGCAAATATTTGCTGTTATTTTAGAACAACGGCTGTTATATTGAAATAATGGAAGTTATTTACTGTTATATGGCGGCCATCCACTCAATTTCAACATTATGTGAACAGATCCTTTCTGTGTTTTTAATCCACTCCTGGTTTTGGTTGCAATATGAGGACCACAATACTCACTGAAATATACGTAGTGTGAACCCAGCCTCAAAGTGTATTTGAGGGGACTGCATGTTAGAAAGCCCCACAAAGAAACCCATTTCAGAAACTGCACCCCACAAACTCTGCAAAAGCACATCCAAAAAGTTTTTTAACCATTTAGGAGAGTCACAGAAATAAAAGTTAAGTGTGCAAGAAATTTGAAAATTTTAATTTTCTGCGCAGAGATTTTATTGTAATTCAATATTTTTCATAATTATAAACCTAATACCAGAGAAATGCACCCCAATATTGATTACCCTGTTTCTTCAGTTTATAGAAATACCCCATATGTGGCCCTATTGCATTGTTTGACGCAACCATAAGTCTCAGATATATAGGAGCACCTAGTGAATTTCAACGCCTCCGTTATATTTGGTAATTTCTGACTGTACCACTTCAGGTTGCCAGAGGCTCTGGGGTACTGGGAAGTTGGTCTGAAACCGAGCTGAGAGTGTCCATCAAAAAGAGAAGGAAAGCATGACAAACCAAACAAAGGTACAATATTAATATTTAACTATATATGTTTATATATGACAGTCAAAAATAGGTTTGTATTGAACCACCCCTTAAATTGATTCAGTTTGTCAATTTGTTTCAAGAGAAATTTAAAAACTAAGTTCATATTGAATGTACTGAGCTATGGGTACAATGGTCCTCTTATCAGATTTATCAGAAATTATAATAAATGCAAAATGTATCCAAAATCAGTTCTGAATCAGTCTCTTTGTTGTACTATCTTTTGAAAAATGTAATGGTTTTCTAGCTTTAGGAGTGCTGATATTTATGCTCTTTTGGTCCTTTTTCTTTATGCTATATTATTTATGCTTCAGATTTTAGGTGGTTTTTGTATATAGAAAAGGAGTTTAGAAAGATTATAACTCTAGTATCAGTGATGGAAAATTGCTCCTCAAGATGATCCTACTAGGTATGGCATTATTATGGGGGGGGGGGGGGGGCGGGAAGCTAAACAGCCTTTAAATTAGGCAGATGATGCTGGATTGCAATTTTAGATGCAGAGCTTTATCACTATTCTCCTTCTCCACTGAGCATGTTAGCCATACTCCCAAGTCATTTTTTAATACACATACAACAATTGTTTTGATCTCAACTACTGGAACAAGGCTAAGGCTCTGTATTAAATGAGTATGCATGTCTTGATGAGACTACTGCTTGTCACTTACGATAAGCATACATGTGAAGCAGCTAATAATATACTCAAAATATAAAATATTAATTAAAATGTCCATTAACATGAATTAAATAGCAGTAGACAGACTATAACTTAGCTTTAAATAGTGAACAAGTAAAAGGAATTACACTATACTACAGTACAAATTACAATTTCTGAATCCTCTGAAAACTCAGTGTAAATTTGAAAAATGTAAAGCTAAAATCAACAGCTCTGAAGAGCATATACTAGGGATGAACGCATTTCCTGGTGGTCTGCCAATTTTAGCCAGCCCTTGCAAGATCAGTCATAAACTACTAATCAGGATTAGCCCAGCTTGTCACTTCTGTCATTCCTGCAGGAAAAAAAGCCTTGCGCATTAAAGGGATCAGAAATCTCTGTAAAACGTTTCTTCTTGGATCAATAAATGTCAACATAACATCATCATCATCAGATCACCATAGTGTTCCCATAATACAGCCCCAATCAGTAACTGGAAGATCATTTAAATGATACTTACTGTACCTCCCCCCCCCCACACACACACACATACACTTTCCCCCAGAGGTTATTGTTCAGAACATACACAACATAATCAAAATGACCAATAGAGTTAAAGAGGAAACAGTATACTATAGAACAGGGATGCAGGTTAATGTAGGGCACTGCAATGCAGATATTACAGACTGTACCATTTAAAAGCTAGTTCACACTAAGCAGAAGGGTTAATGCTGCAAAGAAACCCAAAGGCAATAAATTGAAATATTTATTATATATATAGAATAAGTGTGGTAAGTCCATACAGTAGGTAAAGTATAAACCTTTGTTTACACAAAGAAAAACAAAAATCTCCCTCATTGCTCTCAATGTAAAGATTTAAGATTTTCTGGTCCCCGCAATGCTCCCATTCTGCTAGTTTTATCTGACATCCTGCTCTGTAATTATTTGGGTAGTAATGAAAGTTTTCTGTAAATCCCCTTTTCTCTTGCCTTTTTATGTGATAAGGAGGGATTCCCTTAGAAACTTTATTATGTGATAGGACCAGTGTCCCCCCTCTAACTGGCCCAAGCTTTGTAAATAGTACCAGGTGAACAAAATGCTGCAGTTCAAGGGCATTCCCATATTATCTGCCAAAAAGCAGAATGAGGCTATCTTCACACAACAACAGCCGTACTTTGTACGGTGTGAAACACTGCCTTATCTGCTATGGGATCCCGGTCAGAGCGTATACACATAGTATACTCTCCAGCCGTGATCCTATACGGTGCCTCTAAAAACTGACATGTCCTTTTTCTGCGGCTGCAATTCAGTGAATTGCGGCCGCAGAAAGCTCTGTCAGTTCACACAGTGAAGCGAGCGGCTCCGGCAGCTTGCTTCATTGTGTGCTGTGCGCCCGCATCAGAACACCGGGGCTGGAAAGATCATCCGTCCGGTACTGCAGTACCGGCCGGGATGATCTTTGCAGAGACCGGCCGTTCTGTGACCCAGCTGGGTCACGGAACGGCCAGTCCAATACGTAGTGTGAACAGAGTCTTAGACTGTTAACACATCATTGGTAACTATCCCTGTATGTCCCTGTTTCTTCGAAATAATTAAATAAAATGTATAAAAGCTCAGGGTATACTGAATAATTCATAAAACAAATAAAAATAAAAGAAAGAAATGTTCTAGCCAGAATATTCTGACATTCAAGCCTTTCAAATAGGCAACATAGCTTTTTCTCATAATGGGACATCAAAGAAGTCTTGATATTCCAAACCTGGCATGCCAACAAAGTTGGTCTTTACAATATGGGATGGAAGGTAGAGAGGTCTAACTGACTACACAGAATATGTTCATAATGGATCCAATAAGTAAGGTACTTCAATTGTCCAGCAAAACATAAATACAAATTTGCCAAAGACACTATTTTACAAGGCTTGGTTTCTGTTTTTTTAAGAGTGATAGTTACAGTCAAGCCTGAAAAATTAAACAAATAAAACATAAGGTTAGAGATACATAAAGGCTATGTCTCCTATTTATTGTCCAATTATTTCATTGAGAAATTACTTAAAAGCTATCTGCATTTTCAGCACAGCTCAGATTATTGATCCAATACATCTAAAATAAAACAAAACCTTGCAACTTTGCAAATAGTCCTAATTAAAAATCTTCACAGAGAAGACCCCTCTCCTAGCCAACCATGCCCTAATAAAGCATATAACAAGGAGTTTCATGGAGCCAACCATTTAAGTTGAAAACAAAAATTGAGAAATGAGTCATTTGTTGGATTTTTTCAAGTATAACCAAACGCAGCATGGAGAAAATGAAAACTCATCAGACCATTTGTTTTTTTTCCCATCTCAACGCTGATGTTTTACTTCTTTTTTATTCTGTCAGTTGAACTTAAAACATGAAGATATTTTCATAGATCACTCTGCTAAGTGTCATTCTTTTAGGTATTTTTTCTCTCCCTTACTGTTTTAACTCCAGTCGGGTTAACAAACTATTTATACCCTCTCACACCAATACACTTGCAAAAATGTAATAGGAAACACATAAACTTTTTAAGCTATGTTCACACGATGCAAATTTTCTATTAATTACGTCTGTTGTTGCCGATTTGCAACAACAGCCATGATTAATAGAAAATTTACATTGTGCTGCAATCTATGGAATCACGGCCGGAGTGTATACACATAGCATACGCTCCAGCCGGGTTCCCTAGCAGCCGCAACGAAAACTGACATGTAGGTTTTGTGTGGCTGCTATTCATTGAATAGCGGCCGCACATCCCTGACAGTGCACACAATGGTGAATTGTGTGCAATGGTGAATTGGGATATGGGCGCACATGGATGCGCCCGCATCCCATTTCAATAGAAATGAAGTTTATCCCGGCCAGTAACACAGTACCAGCCGAGATAAAGTTCATTGACACAGGCCGTTCTGTCACACGGCCGGGGCACAGAACCGTCAGTGACATACAATGTGTGAACATGGCCTTGGTATGTTTTTGGAGTGCAGGATGAAACCTGAGAACCCAGAGAAACACAGAAAACTTGTCTTTCTTTTCTGTAACCCAGAGAAACTGCATACTCGGGGCTTTCACACGTTCCATAATTATAGCATGGACGATGTGCTATGGACCAAAATTTTTGAACCCCTACCATCATCATTCATTTTGGTTCTCTGACAGTACAGTAGAGAAAGATTAGAGATAAACTAACTTTTCAAAAGTTAGTTTCAACAGGTTCACAAAACTTTGGCTTAAAGTTTGGGTTCATCCCATACCATATACAAACCGCTAACCTATTACAGTTACAAGAGTGGGCTCTTTTGGGGCTCTTTTACAGTGAAAAATACATACAAAAGGCGTGTTTTTAAGTCAAGAGATTGCTGTTTAATGTGACTATGCTTTCTATGGGTAAAGTAGGTGTTTTGAGCATTTCTGCTTGCGATTTTGTGGCAACTTTCTCTAGAAAAATGCATTAAAAAGCCACATCTCCATCCCTGTGTTTCCTCCCCTAGACAAGAAGAGCCAGAGCAAGCCACTGCCTTTGTTTCCTGCATGGTTGCACTTTTTCCGGTCTAGTAGTAAAGTACCACTAGGCCTGAAGAAGTGCTACCATGCAAAATGGCTGTTGCCTCAGTGGATTGACATCCGCTGCCCTAACCTCCTGCTGTCCATCGGCTGGCTCTTCTTGTGTGCATTTCATATCCTTGTCTTACACTTTAGGAAGCTGAGCACTACTGAGTTGCCCATTACAAAATCCAGTGTAGCAGATACACTCTGCTGTCATTGCATACAATATTAGAGGCAAGACACCACTGTGAGTAGTTCTGTAGTATATTTCTCTTCTCTATGCATATATATGCTTTATATGCTTATTAGAGTTGCAGGTAAAGATATACAAGACAAATAAACCAAATGGTTTGACAATGTGAATTAGCAGGTGTGTGCATAGGTGAAGCCACGTTGGGTGTGTGCCTGTAGGTAGTGGGAGGGGAAAAACTAGTACCAGCAGCAAAACATAATAATAAAGTTTTTATTATGACAGGCATTACAGGGGTTATCCAACGCTACAAAAACATGGCCACTTTCCCCCTCTCTTGTCTCCAGATTTGGTGGGGTTTAAAACTCAGTTCCATTAAAGTAAATGGAGCTTAATTGCAAACCACACCTGAACTGGAGACAAGAGTGTTTTTGTAGCGCTGGATAACCCCTTTAAAGGACAACTCCCATGAAAAATGTTTTCCCAGTAATTGAAGCACATTACAAAGTTATATAACTGTGTAATATGCTTCAATCACCTAACTGCCTCCCTTCCCTATCTTTTCCCCCCTCCACCCCCCACCAGGAAGTGTAAGAAACTCACACAGACCTAATTACTGTCGTCACCGTCACCAAGCTCTTCTCTCAGCTTCTTCTTGTGACGATGAGTCAACAGCAGGAGGGCTGCACTAGCTCCTGTTACACCAGCCTCCCCCTCCCCTGCCTTGTCAGATGACTCTGCTTGCTCATCTCCGATTGGCTGAGCAACTACATGTCATGTCACTTGCTTATCTTCCCTCCATTACTGACTCCGAGCACATAGGCAGCCCCCCCCCCCCCTCCCCTCATACTCTCTGCTGCTGCCAGTGGACTCAGTGAGTGAAGGAGTCATGTCACTTGTTCATCTTCCCTCTGTGACAGACCCTGTCTTATCTCTTCTGCTACCCTGACCTGATTAAGGACGGCCATCCTGCAGATGTCACTTTGCTATGTACACTACATTGCAAAGTGAAAGTATGTGTGTGCAGCTTCAGTGCAGGGGCTGACAACCTTTGTGATTATATAGCAGCCTGATGGAAGAGAGAGAGAGGGAGTCATGTTTAGTGTATGATGGGAGTTGAAGGGAATTGAGGGGCAGGCACTTGCAACATCACAGCAGCCAAAGTGCATCATGGGAAGCTGAAACCAGGAAGTAAGGGAGAAATGAAGACTGAGACTGAAGCTCAAGCTGTATGCCGACGGTGGGAAATTCAAACAGTAACAGCTCAGGAGGGATGATAAGTATATAAACTATGTTTCAGATTGTTTTCTTTTTTTTCTTAGCACGGGAGTTGTCCTTTAATACTACCTAGGTAGGAAGCTAAGGCTGGGTTCACACTGCATTTTTCTGCCTGTTTCAATTAGTTTATTTTTAACATACAAAAAAAACAGTTCAGCACCATTTTTTGTATGTTAAAAAATAAATAAATAAATGGATACACTTCAATATGTTTTTTTTTTCCTACAATGTAGGTCAATGGAAAACAAATTCTGCAGTATGGCATACAACAGTATCCTTTAACCATCTGTTTTTGCATGCAATTTTTCCCTCTTAATGTATACATTAGACAGATGGAAAAACACAGTGTGATCCCAGCTTTACTTTGTATGCTGCATAGGCTATCTCCCGGCACTATTATTGCTAAGGCAGGGCCGAGCAAGGACTACAGAGCCATGGACGCATTTCATTATGTCCCAGGAAAATGCTCTTGTTTTTGGGTTAGTTCATGTTACCAGAAACCTTACCCAGCTGCAGTGCAGTGGTTTCCTCTGAACTGCAGTCAGAGAGGCGGAGTGTGTCATAAAACTCCAGTTGAGTTGGAACTCTCTGCCAGAGAAAGGGGTCATGCTAAATTCAAGGCTTTTTACTTTACACTTACTTAAATATGATTTCTACTTTGCAGCCGTTCATTATTTAAACACTTATATAGAACTAAACCCTAAGCTGCCCAGGTATAAAGTGTCAGTCTGCCTGGATTTGTTCCATAGAGGCCTTGCCCTTGTTCTATTGTTTATAGGAAAATCGCTAGTTTCCCTATATAACCCTGGCTGTAAAAAGGGAGACAGATTGATCAAAACTGTCTGAGACCAACGCTATCTTATTTGCCCACAGACATCAGCTTAGGTTTTACCAGAGCAGTTGGAGAAACCACTTTCTGTTTAACGTCTAAATTGGTAAGAGATGGAGGTATCTGTTTCTATGAGCCATTGCCCCTAGCAACAATCAGATTTGAGCTCTGAATTGCTAGATTGGTTGCTATGGATAACTGCTCCAATATACCTTCCCATATAGTAAAGTACACTACCTGCTACTGTCAAATTGGAAATGTCGGATACAGTACAGCTACAGATCCTCTGCATACAATCCGGTGACAATGGCTGGTAACAGAAAATAACATTGAGCGAGTGCTCTATACTGTGCATCAGACAAGGTCAGGACCTCTACAAAGCCTCTCCCATGTGGAAAATATGGGGTCAAATAGTTTATGGAGATTGGGTGCAAAAAGAGGACAAACTTTGGCTTTTAAGTATTGTAAAGTGTGATAAAATGATAAAGGCTGATAACAGAGAACAATGGGGTAATTATCCTCTGGCTACAATCCTGTGATTATTATTGGTAACAGAAAACAGTGAGTGAATGCTGTATATATCTGGGAAATCTTTCCATAACCCAACCCACCTACAAATGTACATGCTTATAAAGTACAGACTTTAATAATGGTTGATAACAAACAACAGCAGTTTGAGTGGGAACACCTTTCCCAATACCCAATGTACTACATGCCAAATTTGGGTTCAGATTGTTAGCCATTAGCCATTGTGATAACAGAAAACTACAGTAAGTGCTGTAAACGTATCGTAAGGTTACGGCATTTACAAAAGCCTTTTTGGGCACCCAATGCACTCACATGCAAAATTTGGGGTACAATAGTTCAGGGCTTTGGGTGCCTATAAAGGACAGACTTTAATAATGACAGATAACAGAACAACAACCACTGAGTGCTGTATGTGTCTATTAAGGTCTAGACTTTTTATGGAAACCTTTCAAGACACTCAGTGTACTTCTGCACAAATGGTTCAGGTATTTGAATGCCTATAGAGAGCAGGCTGTGATAATGGCTGATAACAGAGATATGTCCAGCAAGGTCTACCTTCCCAGATACCTGATGTACTGTACTTACATGTCAAATTTGAGGCAAATCAGTCCATGTGTTTGGGTCCCTATAGAGGACAGGTGGACCAACAAACTGTACTGACATTCTCTCTTGTATGTTTGATACTGTAAAATGTTAAGAGGGGACTTAAAGGGGAAGTGCATCCAAAATGATTTTATAAAGCAGAGTATAGCAAAAGACAATCATACTCTCATTTCTGTGATCTTTGACTACAACTGGTTTTTAGACACTCAGCACTCGCTTCATCACTGTTCATAGATCTGTTACTGGAAGTCTAATAAAACGTTGTAAGCAAACTGTCAAACTATCTGAATGACTATTTGCTTAAAATGTTGAGCCAATATCTCATACTTAAAATCTATGAGTAGTGTCAAAGGGAATCTCTCTAGAGCCCTTTATTCTGTAAATCCATAATAGTAGAGATCATAGGCTTTACCAGTGAGATCTTCTCATGTGTATCTATCAAATGTTAGAAGATCATTTTCATTTGTTTTTCTTTCTTATTTCTATGAAGTACAGTTAAGTATTTCGATTTTGTGCAATGTTATATAAATATGGCATTGCTATAAACAATATAATTTTATAATAAATATATATATATATATATATATATATATATATATATATATATATATATATATCACCAGATCAGTCTTTAGTCAGTTTTCAAGTAAATATATATACTTCAACATATAGCTCTCACCAACAGCTGGGTTCCTAGCAGGGGCCATGTGCTGCAAGGCTTGGCCTCCATTACCAGCCAAATACAGATAGCTTCCTGACAGCAACATAAATTTATGCAAGGTGGTCAAAACCAGGGCATGTAAAATAGCTAACAGTGTCTATGGAAAGAAAGGATCAAAAACGTACAAGGAATAACTTATTTTAGCCATTTTTGTAATTTTTATTTCTTTATTTATCACAGGACTGCAATCTTTGTTCAAAAATGAAATGAGAAATTTTCTCAGTATGAGCAGTAAGAAAAAGTAATTTAATGGTAAAAAGATTCTCATTGGACATAATCTAATGGCTGACCTAATTTTGAATCAAATGCTGTGCTATAAATGATACCTATTTGAGCAATGTGATTTGTGATTTCAATTTCTTTAAGCAAAAAGTACTAGTCAGTTCCAAGGCAAATAAAAAAAAAAAAAAGACTGATCGTATCTTCAAACAAAGTAAAAATAAGGGCATAATACGGCCGTAAATTTGAGAAAAAATTTTAGTAATAATTTAAAAAATATAATGTACAATGCACATCCCATATGGAATAATGACTGTATAAAGAGAACAAGCTCTTTATTTACAAAATTACGGACGTATTCTTACCTCAAAATGGCAGCCATCCAAAGATACACCCTCAAAAAATTGTGTGAAAATACCTCTAATCTATTACTGATACCTATGGGATTTATAAGAGGTACAATTAAAAACTGTATGAGGCTATGTTCACTCACTGAAAAATAAAAGTAAAATAATTTTGAGGCCAAAATACAGCTGTATTTTCCTTATAAGGCAATACTCCGGCCGCTGGGCTGCATTTAGGACGTTCCTGCAGCCGATACCTCTGTAATGGCTGCAGGAAAGTTTTTTTTTATTTACTATTGATTTGCGGGCACCATTGGGTCCATCCACAAATCATTTAACCATTTACTTCAATGTAATGTGCTATTATTTCCAGGCGCTGTTGGGTGGACAGCATCCGGAAATAATAGGCATGTACATTATTTTAATTATAAGAACGGGCCTTAATATAACGATTTGTGAACGCGGATGCTGATTCCATTGCAATCAGTGTCTGCTCTTTACTGATATATTAATTGTATGAACATAACCATATAATGGGCTCCACTAAAGTCAATAGGAATTCGTCCAGCAATCCACACACTGTATAGAAAAACAGCTAATAATTTTTCACCTGCTTTTACAAAATATGGGCTTTAAAACATTTTTTTAAATAATCTGTTCACACATTTACAGGCTTGTTGAAAATTGGGGGGATGTGAATATTTAAGTCATCAAAATCATCAAAAGCGGTGCACATGGAGACAAATTTATCAAGATGGCCCCAGCAACATGCTTAAATCGGTGCAATTCGCTAGGAATGTTATAACATTTCTGAAAACATTTATGACATATTCAATTACATTTACATGTCATTGTGTTTCTTATTGATATCCAACAAGTGATGCTCTTTTTCTGAAGTACAAATTAATTTCTCTGTCCTTTCTTAACAAGGCTGTGTTAATAATTTTAGAGAAGGCTTTCACAGTAAAGTACTGGGTAAATTAATGGGATTTCTAAATGAATTTAACATATGCTTAATCCATAGTGACCTATCTACTTGTATTGAGGAAGACCAATATTATATCAGCCTCAATTCTTATGCAGGCTTGCAAGTCTTCTAATACATAATTACATCCCAATGATACTCCAAGGCCATAGATTTAGAATAAATTGAAATTTCCACTGATGTGCATATGATATGAAGTGATATTATTGTAATCTGGAAATCAGTTACTTTGTACAAAAGCAATGATGGGAGCATATGCTGGGTGACAACTCCACTTCATGTTACTGCTGTACCAAATTTAGAGCCAGGGGGAAAGAAATGAGATGCAAAAACAAAGAGAATCGTCAATAGCATTAATGAACATTACTATGTTAATTACATTAGTTTTTTTAACCCCTTAGTGCTGCAGATAATTTGGGCTTTAATGACCAAGCTAAGTTTTCAAAATCTGACCTGTCTCACTTTATATAGTTATAGCACCATAATGTATTAACATATCCTAGCGATTCTGATATAGTTTTTTCGTGACATTGTGACATTGTATTTTATATTAGGGACAACATTTATTTGCTATCCAGTTTTTTAAAATATCAATTATACGCTATACAGCGTGTGGTAAAAACAACATAATTATTGTATTCTCTGGGTCACTACAGTTATGGCAATACAAAATTTGCATTTTTTTTATTATTATTATTACCGCTTTGGCTCAATACAAAATGTCTTCCTGAAAAAAAGGATAAAAATTGTCACCACATTGCAAGATCCAATATCTTTCATTTGACATTATCTTTCATGCTATGTGTAATATAATTAATGATATAGTTTTATAGATTGGGTCATTATGCACGTGGCAGTATCAAACATGTATAGGTTTTATATTTTTTAGGTGGTATATATATATATATATATATATATATATGTTTTATTTATTTTTTTGAAGATCTGCACTACATTTGCCCAGTCCCTTGGCACAATACCAGTCACCTAAGAATCACTAATTATTTCATACAAGGGTAAAGAAATTACAGAACCGAGTTCCCTAAGAACTCTGGGGTGTAATCCATCAGGCCCTGAAGATTTGCTTACATTCATTATTTAATTTATCTTGGACCATATCTATAGTAAGCCAGTTTAGTATTTTACAAGTGTTAGGAGCACTGGTCTTATTCACCTCAGCTCCATCCTCTTCTTTTATATATACAGAGCTGAAGAACCCGTTAAGTAACTCGGCTTTCTCCTGATCCCCAGTTATTAACTCCCTGTCACCATTATTTAGGGGTCCTACATGCTCTGACCTTGTTTTTTTTTGCATTTGCATATTTGAAGAATTTTTTTTGGGGGGGGGGTTCTTGACACCAATAATTTTACACCAACCACTGATTATCTGATATATATGCTTTCTTTTATTTTACAAAAACAGGGTTCATTAGTAATTCTAGCTGTGATATAATTTTTAGCCCCTGAAAAACTGTATTACACATACCTTTTTTTTTTAAACAAAGATGTCTGAGTGGACAACCATCCATAAGGTCCCTAGAAAGCTCATAGAAATCAGGAATTTTTATTCAGTGTTCATGAAAAAATGCATGCATCTGTGATTTTCTCTGAAGCTGGAGGAGCTTATATAACATATTGTGATTGTTATAATAATCATTCTACAGTCACAGTGAGTGCTGCTAAAATGTGTATATCAGTAGTACAGCTATGGACATATACTGTATCACATATTCTTTCTTTCTTTTATTCTTTCTTGGTCCGGCAGTATCTCTATGGAAGCAAGTGCGCACCTCCACTGCCGCTGATCTCCGCTCAAAGAATTGACATGTCAATTCTTTAAGCGGAGAGGGGAGGAATTGGAGGCGCGTGCACGCTTCCATAGAAATACTGCAGGACACTGAGCACGGCATAATTCTCCGCCGTGGAATTCCGCCGTTTTTGCTCAGTGTGAACGGGGCCTCATGGAGTAAATAGCCAGTAGCTAGCTGATTGTTTCTAAAATCTTACTTACAAGTGTTCCCCTCAGTTTTGGACTGGAGACTTCCTTGGGCACAAATCAATGTTGTGCTTCCCATTGGTAGTTCCAGTTTTAGATGTACCACCAAGAAAGACAATGCTATTGCTAGTGTGTCTTTTATTTCTGCTTCACAGATAATAAACATGTTTGCATTCTTTTATGTTGTGGGTATACCGCAATGTTATTTCCTATTAATTCGGTAATATAATTACAAATCCATTCACAAATCCATGTTAAGGCTATGTTTCCACACAGTATTTCTGCTCAGTATTTTGGTCAGTATTTTGCAACCAAAACAAGGAGTGGATTGAAAACGCACTGTTGAAATCAAATGGATGGACACCATTTAACGCTAAATAACGGCCGTTATTTAAAAACAATGGCCATTGTTTTAAAATAACACGAATTATTTGTCATTAAATGGCGGCCATCCATTCAATTTAAACAGTGTGTGAACATAGCCTTTCTGGGTTTTTAATCCACTCCTGGTTTCGGTTGAAAAATACTGACCAACATACTGAGCAAAAACACTGTGTGCGAAAATAGCCTAAAGGATATTAATTAAGACTACTTTTGAGCAAAATGTCACTGTTTTGCCAACACTCTCTTCCTCTCCCTCAAAGTTCCCATTCCCATTAAGGAAATGGGTGGGTTACAGTATCAGGACAGGTTATCAAGCTTGGGGTTATTTACGCTAGAAAAAAAACGTCAATTAGGGATGAGAGAAATTTTTCTCTCTCAATCACTATATGTTTCTCCTCTCCGCTTTCCTAATAATCTTTTTGTCTTTGCTTTTGTACAATATCTTCTCAGTACAGCAGCGTGAAGCAGCAGCATTTTGTCACTGACGAGCTCTGTGCACTGCAGCCAGTAACAACCTCTTTCCTCTCTCTAGGCAGACTGCCTCATGCGGTCATGTGACCGCTCCTCTTAAAACAATACCGATGTCACACAGGGGGTGGGCTAGTGCAACATCCCTGCTGATTGGATGTGTTACGGGCATCATGGGAAAGCGCTTTTCCCGGCGGCTGCCATTTTAGAAAGCAAGAAAAAAAATTTGGAGCGGACTCGGACTTTTGGAAAAATCCGAACCGGTTCCCATACCGGCTGTTTGCTCATCTCTAATTACAATGTCTTTTTACTCCTAGGTCTGTAACCATGAATAGGGGGCATCCTCAACGGCTAGAGGAAAGAAGATTTCGCCATCAGCATTGTTGCAGGTTTTTTACTGTACGAGCGGTAAGACTGTGGAACTCTCTGCGACATAATGTTGTTATGGCCGATTCATTAAAGGGAGGCCTGGATGCTTTTCTTGAACAATATAATATTACAAGTTATGGCCATTAGATTTTTGGTGATACGTTGATCCAGGGATTGTTCTGGTTGCCATTGGAGTCGGGGGGGAGTTTTCTCCCTGTGGTGGGGCAATTGTCATCTGCCTAATAGAGGTTTTTGCCTTCCCCTGGATTAACACAGTAGGGTTTCACTAGGTTGAACCTGATGGACTCTTGTCTTCTTTAACCTTATTAACTATGTTACTATGTAAAGTACTCTTCTCATACTACATATTGTAGTGGTTACCGATCTAGTGTGTGTATATAAAGGAAAACAAATCTTGTTTACCATTTATTTATTTGCCAGTATTACTCATACAGAAAATTATTTTCTTTTACTTCTCTGGCTAATCACAGAACAGCATAAAACAACAGAATACATTGCAGTATTTTGAACATACAGCAATATGATCACTGGTATTTACACTAAGCAGTCAGAAATTATAGAGAAGCCTTTAATTTACTTTTTAGGAACAGTGTAGATCAGCAGGAATACTGGCTCAGCCTGCAGCAACACAGTCAATGCTTTCTTATGCTCTTTCTCTTCCTCTCCTACACATTATAAACCTTCCTCCTACTTACTATAATTTTCCTGATTTTTGTGTTACTACAGACAAGTTTTCCCTGACAACAGGCAATGGACAGCAAATTGCAGAGAAGAAACTTAGTGGTCAATACTTTAGAGCTCTTTTTCCAGGGGTAAGAAATCATTTCTGGTGGTTTACAAATATGCTAGGAATCACGCAGGCTATTGCAATGTTCCAGAGTGGATCTTCTACTGCTATATAGCCTATGTGTAGGTCGGTACTACTGTCTGTATATGGAGTGTACTTTACACCTCTACCACTAATTGTCACTGTTTATTCTATTTTCTACATAGCACAGCTGAAGGAGATTTACTGAAAGGGTTAACTATTATGATTGATAGTATTATCCTATAATATGTGATTTTATGAAAGCTGACTGAGATTAATCCCTGTCAAGAGTTACCGTTCCTATCTTGTGTCACAAGGTGTGTTGTCCTCAATCGTAGAGCTCCCTGAAGGATATATAGTGTGGTGGAGCACAATGGGAATAGTCTGGGAGTAGTGTCTGTGTGGTGAGGTGCCAAAGATTGTTGTTCCTACTGCAGTATCTTCCAGGGTCTAGCCTGGAGGCCAGGATTCAATTGTGGAGACATTATTTCAAAACACTTTCTTCCTTATTGCAAGAATTCTCAGTCCTAGCCATGTTGGATTAGTGTCTGTAGGCCAGTGGACTAGCTGCTGTAGGCCATAAAATAATGATTTTATTTGTATAGCACACACAGAATCTGCAGCACTTTACATTGTTCAGCCAATTATTGCTTCCTGTCCCCATTACACTATGTTCACAAGTAGCAAAAGTGTCGAATTCCGCCATCCTCCCATTCTTCGGCGCGGAGAGAGGAGCCGTGCGAGCCTCCCATAGACTGTCATTATGACAGGGAGGCTGGCGGCATTCCGCGGCAGATAATTACGCCACTTTTGCTACATGTGAAAGTATCCTTAGGGCTCAAAATCTACCTATTTCACGTATCTTTATGTTTTGGGAGGAAACCAGAGTACCCGGAGGAAACCCACCCAAACACAGAGAAAACATACAAACTCTTTGCAGATGTTGCCCTTGGCAGGATCTGAACCCTGGACTCCAGTGCCGCAAGGCTACAGTGCTAACCACTTAAGCCACATTGCTCCCCCTGAATCCTTTTCGCTCTGGGGGACTACTTTATTTTCCCATCCTGATAACTTGACAGCAGTCCAATCAGCAGTTAGGTACGTGCAATTAAAGCTGAGAACTCTGCTGCAACCCGCTAGGTTTCCTTTGGGGTCTCCTCGACAACTAGCTTTACCCACTAGGTGGGGATTGTGTTCCTGGATCTGTATTTCTCAGCACGGACAGCATTAGGTGGATATTAATACCAGTGGATGTAGGTACTTCTTCTCTTAATCCCCTACAGCTGACTACCTAAGGGTTTGGATAGGTCCCTTTTCTCTCCCTACCCTGCAGGCAGTCCACTGTCACCACTGCTAGTCAAATCTAATGTCTATTCAAGTGTAAAGTATATGGGGACCTCAGACTATGTGTCATGCCAAGATATTGTTATGTAACTGAAGCCTTTTAAGTGTTGTGATACTAAGTTATAAAGGATTAATAAGAAATTGGAATCCTTAAAGGGAAACCTATCCCAAAGGTGAGGCCTCTGGAGCCGGGAGTAGAAATAATTATCACCAAAAATTCAGGTTTCCTTGGATACATCCCACATTGGCAGAGTTCTGTGGACAGGCCCTAATATTTAAAAAAGGGCATCTGCATTTCAGTCTGTAAACTTCATCCTACCGTCTGATATCCCCATTCAAGAAAATCTAAAAGTGGACACATCTGTATATTCTTTTCATGATTATTTAATAATTAATCCTTTTAGTACTACTGTAAGCTAGTGTTGACCCTAAAACATGTTTACTTGTACTCATATTGCAATACTGTTTTTATTTTGTTGCTTCACCTTCCTGTTCCTGAGATATAAAGATTTTACTATTTGCTTATCTATCTGCATTTTTTACCTGTATCAGGGCCACATAGGTAGAACAAAGGGAGCCCTCCCTTTGCCCTCACTTCAATCAGCAATAATCATGATACTTGAGGGGCTAAACAGTCCAGATCCTCTAGCTATTAGTAGAGTATGGCGGTCCCTGAGCGATCAGTAATAACATGCATATACAGCATCCTGCAAAAAATTCATACCACATGTAGATCATTTTGAGTTAAAAGGTTGAACTTCACCGCCCATGCCGGGGTGAAGGCCGCCCAAACCCCCGCTAGAGCTCCGGATACTCACCCCATCTAATCAAGTCCCATTCCTAGAGCCTTTCCTGGGACGGAGATATCCCCGTCTAAAGCCCGAGACCAGCTCCAGGAATGGGACTTCAGTGAATTCCAGCCGCAGAAAGACCTGTCAGTTCACACAGTGAAGCAAACGGCATCAGAGCTCTGCGGCCGAAAGATCATCCGACCGGCCGTTCCATGACCCGGCTGGGGTCACGGAACGGCCAGTCTAATACTTAGTGTGAACATAGCCTTAAGGTGCAAAACATTGAAAATGTACACAGAATATAACGTTTTACCTTTTTTCTTCTTTGTATGTGCTAATAAAAATGGGATATTACAGTCACATGGAAATATTACTGTACGGCTACATCTGATTTATTACTTGGCATTCCTGGGTTTAATGAGCCAAATTCAGTGATTAATTGGAAGAACTGAGTTGGTTCAGGATAATTTCTACATTTAATGTTTTGGTTTAGTTTCTGATCATAAAGTTACAAAATTTCCCCATAACGGAGATAAAGCTTATATTTCTACATTAAAAGAATAATTAGGTATTTTAAAGAAAACTTTTTTCTTAAAAAAATAAAAAAAGAGAAAAACTATAGACAATGTTTTCCACATATTAAAAGTACAATTAAAAAAAAAAAAAAGCAACTACGTGGAAATAGTTATTCTTTTTTGTTTTCCTCCTCTAATTACATATCACAAACTTGCAACCATAACAGGTACACCAAATAGAAAGGAATAGACAGTACATGCATGATGTAATTATTTTACGGGTGCA
The DNA here is from genome assembly GCF_027789765.1 of Dendropsophus ebraccatus. Lineage (NCBI taxonomy): Eukaryota > Metazoa > Chordata > Amphibia > Anura > Hylidae > Dendropsophus > Dendropsophus ebraccatus. The sequence continues at coordinate 83,145,620 of NC_091456.1, read as the reverse complement.
AGCCAAATCACAGACTATGACTGCATTCAGTAGAGCACACAATCTGAATAAATTATTGAAGGAAGCATAGGCACCTATAAATATAATAGAATTTTAACTTGTTAAATTCTTAACAAGAGCAATATGGAAACAACAGACCAAGCAACTGAAGTATATGCCATACTTTCAAAAAGGCAAAAAAAATAATAAACTAAATGAACCAAATCATTTCTGAGCTCAAGCCAGGACTAACTTCAGAAATCAAAGAAACAATAATTATCATTTTACTGCTTTCATCATCAGCTAACCAATATGGTAAATGTGTTACCCCCAATTACTACAACAGCCATTATCCTTTGACTGTCTAAAAGGTTTAAGGTGAATTTTGAGGCTGTTTTTTGAATTTAACCTTACAGAGTAAGGCCATGTTCCCACTGCGTAAGTTTCGTGATAATCATGGCCATTGTAACAACGGCCGTGATTACTAAGGAACTTACGTAGTGGTACCTTCTAAGGAATCCCAGACGGAGTATATACACATAGTACATACTCCAGCCGGGATCCCTAGTGGTGCTGCAAAAAACTGATATGTCAGTTTTCTGCGGCCGCAGAAAACCCTGTCAGTTCACACAATGGAGCATGCGGCTCCAGCCACACGCTCCATTGTGTGCAGCAAGGAATTTGGATGTGAATGTGCATGGCATTTAGCGGCAATAAAGATCATCCGTCCGGTACTGGGCCAAGATGATCTTTTCTGACACCGGCCATTCTGTGACCTGGCTGGGTCACAGAATGGCCGTTGTCTTACAGAGTGGGAACATAGCCTTAAAGGGGTATTCCCATTGTGGGAAGTTACAGGGTTTGGCCATTTTATAGTAAAATTGTTTACTGTACAATGTTAGTTAGTGTACTCACTGCACTTACTGACAGCAGCTCCCTGTGTATCCCATAGAGCTAAAATCAGGCTCCCTTCCTCTAGGCTCTGCTGCCCTGCTCTGTGGTGATTCTTTTCATCAGATGGCCAACATGAAGGAGTATGTGATCATGCCCCGCCTCCCAGTGTCCACCCCTAGGCCTGAAGGACACTGGAGGCGGTGCATGGTCACATGCTCCTCCATGTCAGCCATCTTATGGACAGACTCACCACAGAGCAGGACAGCACATTAACAATGCAGTCTGATTAGGGTTGCCACATTTTATGACATAGTGGTGCTTTAAGCACTAGCGTGGCACCTTTATACATAGCTGTGTTTTTAATTCTAAGTCTGTGAGTGAAATAAAGAAGGTATGATTTTATTACATGTCTGGATGTGGGTTCTTGCCACATTTAGCTTTTTGTTCTATTGTGCATATAGGAAGTTAAGGCTTCTCTACAAGATCAGAAAAGTATGCTTACATTTACTTTTGCAGCCTTGAATAGACACTGAAATAAATTTTCACCATTTTATAGCCAATGTGATGACTACTGTGTGTTAGCCATAAATACGTGGCCACTAAGAATTTCCTTTTAAAAATCTGCTTCTGCTGCCAGTTGTGAGGGGGTTTGTGTCTCTAGTAACAGAGAGACCCATAAGAAAAAAACACAGTGGGGGTGGATACTAGTTAGATACTCCTATGTGCAGGAAAGAAAAAGAGCCTGAGAAAGCCTGGGCTGTGTACCGGTATGCTGAGCCTGCTTACCTGCTGAAAATGATCCACAAAGGTAAATTACCAATATAAAGATCAGTACAGCTCTCCCTTGTGTAAAGCCAAGAGTACCTACTGCTCTATGTCCACAGAGCTGCAGTATAACCCCCCTGTGTAATTCTTTTAGCTTAGCAGCAGCAACTAATGTGGCCCTTCCAGTACAGTCAGCCTGTTTACTGCACTGTCATTATCAATATATCATGGCACAGCAGTAAGTCAAGGGAAAAGGTGCAGCTTTTTGTTCAAACTCGGTGGTTTGCACATAAAATCTTCACCTTTTTCCTAACATTCTCTAGGGCGCAACACAATAAAGTGTTGTGTTGTGCTGTCATTTGCAAGGCAACTAAGGAAGAGCCAACATGTGTACTACTGGTAAACAACTTAACACTGGTCCTCTCTGAAATAGAGAGAATGAGAAATAGCTGTGCGCCATGGAGGAGGGGGGGGGGGGGGGGTCTCAGGGATTCAACAACAGAAAAGAAAAAAAAATTACTCATTTGAAACAAGAAGTATGTTTTAAAGCCAACCTGTGAGCTGCTTCATGCTGCTCTATCGGAGAGTATAATGTGATGGAAAACTAGAAGCTGATCTCTGTCATAAGAGATGGACAAACCTCCCAAAATCATTATTTTTATACTTGGTACCAGCAAGTAAAATCCTGTTAATAGATTGACTGGAGAGGGATATGATTTCTCTCAGATATGTCCTCAAAGGCTTTTTCAGGATTTGGGTATTCTAAGTCACATATTCAGCTATACAAGGGCACACCAGTAAATACCCATATACAGATACATCAGTTAGTGACAACTGGCATTAGAAAAATGAATCTGGTTATATTATAACTTAAATAATGTCTTTCATAATAGTTATTAGCAATAGTGTTATAACACAATCTTCAACATATAACTAGAGATGAACAAACTTTAAAAGTTTGGTTAGGCAGGTTCAGCGAACTTTGGAGAAAAGTTTGGGTTTGTCCAAACCAAACCTCAGACAAACCACACTAAACACTTAAATGATTGCAAGTGTTTTGTTGTTTTAGTGCAGTTAAGTTTGCTCATCAATACTTACTTAGCTGTGCTCCCCCGGTGTTCCCCATCTCCACATGCTTGACTGAACTGAGAGTGGCAGCCTGATCAGCTAATCACTGGCTGCAGTGCTGTCTCCTCTCAGTCACGGATTGGCTAAGTGGGCTGGAGGTGGCTGCAATCAGTGGGACAAACCTCTGGGTCCTATAGCAGCTAGTTATGCTCATGATTGTTGTTTGTGATATGAGCTGAATCTGATGGACAGATTCCGTTTTAAAGATGTGATTCAGTAGCTTAGTCATATTGAAATATATAAGGTAAACTACATAAATAAAAAAATAAAAAATATATAAAAATACAGCCAAAAGTGTTGAATACCAATTCTAACCCATAGCTGCACCAGGATGTTACTGAACGTCCTCGTGCCGCTATGGGAGTTCAGAGGGGGGTCGCGACCCCCCTCTGAACTGCCGCGATCCCGGGTGCCGCATGTAGCCATCTTGCTCATGTTGCTTGTTGCTCATCTCCATCCCTGGTGGTCTAGTGGGGGGATCGCCCCCCTGCGGCGCGATTGCGGGGGGGGGGGGGCGATCTTCGCATCCATCCCGGGCCGGGGTCTGCGCCGTAATGGCGCTGATCCCGCCTCGGCATTCCATTGCTTTTGGCTGCAGCAGCCAAAAGCAATAGAACACCGATCTCATGGATTCATGCAATATAACTATAGTGCATGGATCTCTATGAGAGATCAGAGTGCATATACTAGAAGTCCCCCAGGGGGGCTTCTAGTATATGTGTAAAGTAAAAGAGAAATGTATTTTTAATAATCTGAATCACCCCCCTTTCCCCATTTTATAAAAATAAATAAATAAATAAACAAACATGTTTGCTATCGCCGCATGCGTAATCGCCTGAACTATTAATTAATCACATTCCTGATCTCACACGGTAAACGGCGTCAGCACAAAAAAATCCCAAAGTGCAAAATTGCGCATTTTTGGTTGCATCAAATCCAGAATAATTGTAATAAAAAGCGATCAAAAAGTCGTATATGCGCAATCAAGGTACCGATAGAAAGATCACATCATGGCGCAAAAAATGACACCTCACACAGACCCATAGACCAAAGGATAAAAGCGCTATAAGCCTGGGAATGGAGCGATTTTAAGGAACATATATTTTCTTTAAAAGGTTTTAATTTTTTACAAGCCATCAGATACAATATAAGTTATACATGTTACATATCGTTGTAATTGTAACAACTTAAGGAACATATATAACAAGTCAGTTTTACCCTAGGGCGAACGGAGTAAAAACAAACCCCCTTAAATAAAAAAAACAAACATTTTTTTTTTTCAATTTCACCACACATATAATTTTTTTCTGGTTTCCCGGCACATTTTAGGCAAAAATTACAATTAGTTGCGCAAAAAATAAGGGCTCATTTGGGTCTCTAGGTGGAAAAATGCAGGTGCTATGGCCTTATAGACACGAGGAGAGAAAAACGAAAACGCAAAAATGAAAACTGGCTGTGTCCCCTAAGGGTTAAACTCTAATTTTCAGTCATAGTAAATAAAATATAAGAATTATGACAGTCAACTTGTCCGCTGTGCCTAAAATTAAGAGATTTAGTTACTGTTGACACTAATTTCTTTTGCTTTACATGAGAGCTGTCTCATGTGTCTGCAGGTTAACCATCCTATTGTAGGAAAGATTTAGACTGTGCTTTGGTCACGATTACACAGTCAATATTTAGCACTATCATTAATCAACTCCTTCTCAACATTACGTTAATTGCCAGAGACGCTTAAAGAAATTGCTCCCAGTTACGGGAACAATAAAAATACTTTGTCACCAATAGATTGAGTGATTGACTAGTGAGTGTTCATAATCAGTAGTAAGTTAAGGGTACAAACACACACACACACCGTATACGCAGCAGATACACAGCAGATCTGCAGCAGATTTGATGCTGTGTTCAGTTATTTAGATCTAATCTGCTACGTATCTGCTGCATATCGCAGCAGTAAATACACAGCGTATACGGTGTGTGTGTTTGTACCCTAAGAGTGAAATGCTTTAGGAATATGGAGCCATAGATAGGCTTAGTTTACAGAAAAGATGTGTTTTCTTCCATGTTGGATGCACTTCTGTCTCTAGATTTAAAAAGTGCATCACAAACAGCTTCCAAAGCTGTCTGGGTGATACTGGCTATAGATATATGAAATAGACGTATAGATATGGAGATAAATGATTGATTATTAGTCCGTATTTAGAAAGTTGTTTACACTTTTTTTTTTCATGTTATGTTAATGCATTGGACTAAAAAAAAAAGATACCTCTCTATCATTCTGCATTTAATTTTCATAATGAGAATGTGAAAACAGAATGTTAGAAATATTTGCTAATTGATTGAAAAAGAAAAATATTGCATTAATATAATGCTTTAGACTTTCTTTGCAGACCAGTACTTATTTGAAGCATCTTGGGCAGTCATTACAGCCTCCAGTCATCTTAGGTATGATTCCATAAGGTTTGCACACCTTGATTTGGAGATTTTCTAATCATTCTTCTCTGCAGATCCTCTCAAGCTCTGTCAGGTTGGATCGGGGCTGTTAGTAGACAATCATTTTCAGGTCTCTCCAGAGACATTTGTTTGGGTCCAGTGGACTTTTGATCATGTTTTAAGATTATCTCTTTATGTTCCAGCCACTGAAAAACAGCCCCACAGAATACTGTCCCATACTTCATTGTAATGTTGGTTTTGGACAGGTGATGAGCAGTGCCTGGTTTTGTTGAAACATGATTCTTAAAACTGAGGCCAGAAACTTTAATCTTGGTTTTATCAGACAGAATCTTTTTTTTATCTTACAACCCGAAAGCCTTTTTTGTGCTTTTTTTGTGCTTTTTTTGTGCAGGCTTTTCTGTGTCTTTTACTGAAGAGAGGCTTCTTTCTGACCACTCTGCAATAAACACCAGATTAGGGAGGTGCTGCAGTGATGGTTCACTGATGGTTTATCTAATCTGCAAACAGGATCTTTGGAGTTCAGCCGCCATTGGGATCTTGGTCACCTGTCATAACAAGGCCCTTCTCCCATGATTACAAAATTTGATGGGGTCCTGCATATTCTAAACTTCTACTAGTTAAGAACAGTTGAGGCCTCTGCTTTCTTGGGAGCTTTCATGACATGTTATGTACCCTTCTTCAGGTCTGTTCCTCCACACAATCTTGTCTCTGAGCTCTAAAGGCAGTTCTTTCTCCCTCATGTCTTTTGCTCTGATATGCATTCACCTTATATAGACAGGGTTGTGTATTTTCAAATCCTGTCAGACTAACTTTATTGTAGGTGAAAGCTAAATTTCAAGTATTATAGTAAAGGTTCTGCATACCTATGTCAATAAAAAAAAGCTTGTAAACATTTCTAAAATTCTGTTTGCACATTCTCATGGTATTGAGTGCAGATTGATTGGGAAAGCTTGATTATTTATATATATATATATATATATATATATATATATATATATATATATATAAAACATAATGTAAAAAAGTTTTTTTTTTTTAATGCATTGTAGATAGATAGAAGATAGATGGTAGAAAAAAATTATGTTAAAGTTTCACTTTTTTATATAACATTTTATATACCATCAAATATGCTTTGTGAAGACATGATATGATTATCAGCATTTTCTTAGTTGATGTAACAAAGTTAATTAAAGTTTGAAAATGCCTACTACATGATAATATTTGCTAAGTCATATTTTCTAGCTCTTAAGAACTAAAATTGCAGTTCACACATATTATTGAACAGTGTCTACAAAGTCACCAGTAGTATTAGATAATATAAAATTCTAATTAAAGATAACAAATGGTGATCCTCCACCAGCTTAAATTGTGTATATAGATTGCTGAATGTCCTATTGAACTATTAATCTTGTAGTTTAATTACACCAAGATGTTGTACTGCTTCAAAAACTAAAGTGCTTATTCTAGTCAAATCAATGTCCAATCAATATTCATTTTGCTACCATGAATTTACTAAATACTCTCACAATACGTATCTAGTTTGGTAATAAAGTAATTTCTGCTAAATTTTTTATCTTATGGAAAAAAGCAAAGAATGATCTTACTGCATTACAGTGTATAATTAAATAGTTGGAGAAAACAGCAAAAGTGATACTTACATCATCTATATAACCTTCAAAATGAACTTGAAAGTCTTAGGCAGCTGAATATTTAGAGACTACTCGCTATTTGTTAAATATGTTATTTTGTTACATGCTTCAAATACAAAAAAAGCACAGATATGAAAAATAATACAAATCTTCTAAGCCCATTAGAGCTCACAGTCTAAATTCCAAATTGCCCTGTATATTTTTGAAATGTGAGTGAAAACCATTTGTGGGAGCTCACAGAAACATACAAACTACTTTACAAATACAGTAGGAGACCCTAACACCACATAGTATCGCCCTTAAGCCCCTACTGGGTTAAACTAGCTATAGATATCAGTAAGCCAACCAACCAATTGGTGAATGCTATAGTCCCGCCCCCAGTGCTGCAAACGTCCTAATTAACACATTAATAAAATGGAGGATTTTATCAAAACAGTACTCAGGATGAAGGTAAGAAAACTACCTTCTGCCTCAGTGTCCTCAGCCCTATAGTTACATAACAGTAGGTAAGATTCTTCTGTCCTGCCGTTAGTTTATCTTTAACTGCAAAATTTAGACACAGGAACACCGCCCACACTGTTTCACATCAGTCTCCAGGATATTTTGCATATTTCTGAAACTGTCTTTTAGAAACCTAGCAGAGAGTGCAGGTGTTAATTTCCTACTAACTCCTTCTCTGTTTATTGGGAAGGGAATAATCCTTAGTTTATTGGGAAGGAGAGTTAAAAAAAGGGGGGGGGGTTCTTATCCTGACTTCTTTCATTCTATTGAAAGCTATATTCATATATGACTGCTTCCGAGGGAAATAAAATCTGAAAATTTGACCACTGTGATGAGAATTTCAAAGTCCACCTGGAAAAAAAAGGTTCAATCTGCAACAGCGGCAAGCTTTTTTTTTTTTTTTTCATTAGAAAAGTGAATCTGTAAAATAATCTACCTTAAGAGCTGATCACGGCATAAAAACAGTGGGGTGCTTTAAAAAAGTCTTAAATTCTTAAAACAAAATAGGTAATACTTAATACTTATGTATAAGTGTAGACATTTTGTCCAAGTTAAACCTTTCCTACATCTACATTTTTATGGGTATATGCCTATTTAAACCATACTAACTACAGTATGTAACTGTGCAACCAAAATACAACCCGGGCAAATTTTGGTCAACTAACAACTTGAAATGGCAGGCTAGAGAGACAGCAGTTGTTAGTGATGGAGTTAGGTTTATCATTTGTAATAATAAACAGTAAGATAATGGTTTGCAGCATTTTTAATAAATAAATTATACCAACACTTGATGAATCTGGCATGTGAATATGTACTTTGTGGGGATTTTAGTATCGGCTGTAACAACTTAAAATTATAGAAGATGTTTATGCGCATTAATAAAAGTGCATTTTCCCAACATTCATTTCTTTTTTAGATCAACCATTACAACGATTTGCCTTTTATTCATATATCACTTAGATACTTGTCACATTTTATTTCTTTGTCTCTGCTTTTTATTCAAGCTTTCTGCCATTTCCAGCATTTTTATTTTACCACTTTTATACTGTTTTAAATCATGTAGTGCAGCCAATTCTTATTTTAAACCTCCACTATTAGTTTGTATGTGCAGTTGTCTTTCTGTTTTCCCTTAAGTGTCTCCTTATTTCAAAGTCAATAAAACCCTAAATAAAACATTGACTAAATTAACTACATTCGTAGTCCAAGGAAATGTAAATTTCTAAAACACTGAGATTGAAAGACTTGTTCCAGGGCTGGTTGCGTGCCAAGTCTTATAAAGGAACAAAAGCAGTAAAATTAATAAATTTTCTAATAATCTCTTAGAAACATGCCAGATAATTATTCTCATCTCAGTTTTTTTTTTTTTTTTTACATGGAAAGAATCTATTTTGAACACAAGCCTGCAGACTGATGTAATGTATAAATATATGGCATGGCCGTAGTAGAACCATAAAACTATTACACAGTGCTAATAGTCTAGAAATGAACAGTTTCACTAGTGAAAGGAGTAAAAACAAGCCAATAAACATATGTCAAAGACGTATCATTATTTATAGCAAAGGGGCTCAGAGTAATATCTTATGTTTCTATCAACCAATTTATTGAATAAAATGTATATAAAATATGAAATGGATTTGAAAATAATTTTCTCTATTTATATATTACTAATATGTTACTAATATGTTACTTTCTGAATTGTGCTTTTTGCCCTAGTTGTCAGATATAGGACCTAATAGGAGCTCTAACAGTATAACTGTTATTTCAGTCCTAACAGTGCACTTTGCTCCAGCTCCTGAAAAAAGCATAATCTTAGTCTTTGGATGTGAATGCAGCAAATATTTGAAAAGAAACCCTTGCCCTTTCTATAGAGATGGCTCTGGCTACATATAATATGATGTGTTAACCTAGTCTCTGGAGATGGTTTTATAAATCCACTGGCATGGCTGTTGCTCTAATTGTGATGGTAGCTTTTTGCTTCTACCAGAATTTCCACAAGAATAAATGTCAGAGCTTTATACAGCTGCTCAACCCTTGACATTATAAGAAAAGTGACCATCCATCTGGAGGGTTGGTTGAAGTTTTATCTACAATAACAATAGAGTGCAATTCTTTGAGGTCTCATCCATTAGTGAATGGATGATGGAGGCTGAAACCCTGTGTTAGATCATGGATTGCTGCGCAAGTATAAGGCTATTTTTTTTTATTTAATGTATGTTATGGCCGGGTATTCCCTGGTATATGGTATTCCCTTTAATGTTAAATTTCATAAAACTTACACAAGGAAATAATGTTTTCTGGTAAAATGCCAGCACAATGATTAGTTAGAAAATAAACATTTCTCTATGATCAGTCAATGCATTCTATTAAAATTTTATTACATATAATCTTTCTGAGCTTGAAACATTATGCAATATCGACTCCCTCCCTCACCTTGAAGCAGTTAGATGGTGACCTATTCATTACTACACTGATGTTCATTGATGTATCTTCCATTTAGAAATGGTGCAGCATCCCTCAACCAGCTACCAATTATACAAATGACAGCTCAAAAATTATTATCGGAAATATCACAGACCAAAACTTTTATCTAAAGTGATGAGGAAGTATTGGAAGCTAACTTTAACAAATGCCTATTGCTACATTACAGACATTAACTATGGTTCTTGTTATGTTTAGAAACGTAACAAAAAAGAGGGGAAAAAAGAAACGTATGTATTCACCTTCTATTTACAGGCCTTTGTGAGATAGAAGACTGTTCTCATACCCCTGCTGGCTGTTTAGAGTACAGAACAGTCATGTGTCCTCACTCCTATTCATCTGAAAGTAGTTTCTTCTTGAACTCTTGGAAGAATTCTTACTTTTATTTCTTTAAAGTGTGTCAAAGAAGAGGGACTGTTTCTTATAAATTGCTAGCCACAAGGTTACTCAGCATGTTAGAAGCTCAGAACAGTATAGTACATTCTGATGCAGCAGAGCTGAGCTTGTAAGACATACCTACGTAGGTAGGTTGTATGCTCAGTTTGCTATCTGAAACAACCAATTGTTTGTTAAATGGATATACCCATCTCAAAAGATGTTCCCCATCCAATAAAAGGCTTACTATAACAGTCTTGATTGCTGGGACTATCACCAATCATGAGAAAGTGTTGAGTGCTGTTCTTGGACCCTTGCAGGTGGCTCATTAGCTTGTTAAAAGTGGGGAAAGACCTTTTGGAGATGGAATACCCTTCTCATTTACCTGTGATTCATTAATTAGTTAAAATAAAAAGCTTAAAGTATACCTTCAGTGGGTTTGGAAAAATTACTATTGTGCAGCCATTTTTCTAATACAAACCTATTTCTAAATAGGTTTCCAAAAACTCATTCTCCCAGCTCCCCATCACATACAACTACACAGTCTGAGAAGTGTTTCCCATGGGTCCAGCAAAATGTAATTCTATGGCACTGGAGACGGGAGCTATGGAGACACTGTCGGAATCTCTTGTAGGTATAGCTGTACAAATCTTGCTGTAATATGGCAGTTGAATTACATTACATTACATGCACAGGCTGCAATCCTAAAACAATTATTGAATTTCTCAAGCTCTTACGTAGACTTCAAAGAACAAAACTACAGAAAATACAGTCATTGACCAAAAAAATAATGCACCAAGAAAGAGTTGGAATCAAATGAAGCGTTATATGTGTAAATTCAATGAGGATAAATGTAAGTCATTATAATACTGGAGCAAAAGTATTGGGACTGTTTTATGGGATGGTCAACCAAATCATCACACCAGAGGTTGGGACAGTGTATTGCTCCACTGCAAAGGAAGCATTTAAAACACTTACCACAAAGCTCTCATATTCTGACCATCATCAGATCCTAAACAGAACCTAGATTCATAGCTAAAGAGCAGGTGCCAGTCCATAGCAGTCTAGGTTGTTTCAAATTTACGATGCTACTGCAAACAAAGGCAACAGTGGCTGGCTGTCATAGGTGGACATACTGTAGGTGGAACATGTGCATTGTGTCATGGGCGCTGTGACACTATATTTCAAACATGCACCTGAAAATGGTCTAGGCAGACAGAGGGTTGTATAGTGAAGGTGCTAACTGTGTCTGAATGGTGGACAAGGAAACTGAGATCTGCTCTTGCTTGTTGGTGGATCCTCTTTCTGTGGCCATCCTGGGCCATGTGGAGCCTGTACACCAAGCACCTCCTAACAGCAGTAGATAATCAGACTACACCTTTAATATTTTATTTATCTGCCTGAGACATAACTGCATGCTGAATTTTGCAGCAAATTAACATTGTTATCTGGGTGCATAGCATAGGGCTTATGAGGGTGCCCTGTCTATCAGCCAAAGTGAATAGTTGCTCATAGAGAGCATTTTTGCTCTGGTTGATTTGGCCTGCCCAGACAACCAATTGGGGCAAATGACTAATGCAGTTAGAAAAGCTAGACCCATGGTGATCAGCCTTTGGCTTTATGGAATAGCAACTTTAAGCTAGCATTCTGTTTACAGACTTGGATCCAGAGGACTTTAAATTTCATCATAAATTCAGTCATAAATCTTATATATAGATGTCAGGCACATACAAAGAGACTAGTCATATACAGTATACTAATTATTTCCCCCAAGCAAAAACATCACTCATAACGTTTTTTTATATTTTTAAGTAAAATTAATAGAGATGAGCGAACCTCGAGCATGCTCGAGTCCATCCGAACCCGAACTTTCGGCATTTGATTAGCGGTGGCTGCTGAAGTTGGATAAAGCCCTAAGGCTATGTGGAAATCATGGATATAGTCATTGGCTGTATCCATGTTTTCCAGACAACCTTAGAGCTTCATCCAAGTTCAGCAACCCCTGCTAATCAAATGCCAAACGATCGGGTTCGGATGGATTTGAACCCGAACCCGGTTCACTCATCTCTAAAAATGCACTTGACAAAAACAGAGATAATTAGATTAAAAAAAAGTTTTCCTGTTTTGAGCATATAGTGTCACTTAAAAATAATAGATTTTTAGGTTTTTCCTATGGGCTCTGGTACCTTATGTTCTTGTTTCGTGACAAGTTAATTGTGATGTTAAATTACAATACATTTGTTTCCCAGTGTTAAAAACTCATCCAAGAGCTTGTCATACACTAGAACAGCCGTATATTGAGTTTAACCTCTTTTCCACCAAACTAAAGTAGTTTTCTCCTCTTAACAGCTTCTAAGCTCTATTATCTAAATGCCAAACATGCCTTATGTGTTATTATCATAACCTAAAAATGTTCTTATTAAAACAAAATATACTTTATCTTTTTACTAGTTTGATACTCAAATGTTATCTTATGGTAAAAAAAAAAAAAAGGTCACATCATCTATTTGTGGCTTTGGATATGTTCTTCATGCAATTAACTATCATTTTTAATATTAAAAATATTTTACCTGCTGTTATATTCCAATAGAGCAGGAGGTGCTAAGGAAGAGGGTAAGTTCAGTGCTTTGGGGGTGGTACTACAGCCCTTGGTGCATCAACCCACCCTGGCGAACTATTCCCTCTTCATAAATATTGAGGCAGCACTCTGCAATGACATCACTTAGGCTGCTCCTCACTGCACAGAGCAAGATAAATATTCATGGAGGGGGTGGGCAGGAGGTTGGATCAGAGCACTGAGGGCTGTAGTATCGCCCCCAGGGCCCCAATCTACCTAATTAGCATATTCATTAAACAAATAATTGCTGAAAAACTATGCTGCGGCAAAAGGTAAGGAAACTGGTAGCATAGTGTCTCCTGCTCTGTGGAAATGAATACCTTGTTGAATTCTTCCAGCCTACTGTTAGTTAGTTACTCTTTGTATGTGAAAATTATACTTTAAGTGTAACTGTTATTTAATTTTTTTTTACAGAAACCAATAGTACAATCAATTTTAAGAAACTCTGTAGTAGGTTTCATTCAAAAAGCCTTTTTCTGTACTCAAAAAGCTGTTTTGCAGCCTCCCCCCTCCCACTTCACCTTACTTCTTATCTGTGCATTGTCAGGCAAAGGAGTCTTCATTACAGAGGAGCAAAGTGACTGAAGTAGCAGAGTTGAGATAGAAAGGTGGTGACGTAGCAGAGTTGAGGCGGCAGTGATGTAGCAGAGTTGAGGCGGCAGTGAAATAGCAGAAATGCAGTAGTAGTGACATAGCAGGGTCTAGGTGGTAATGACTTAGCAGAGTTGAGGCGGCAGTGACGTAGCAGAGTTGCAGTGGTAGTGACGTAGCAAGGTCTAGGTGGTAATGACATAGCAGAGTTAAGGCGGCAGTGACGTAGCAGAGTTGAGGCGGCAGTAACATAGCAGAGTTGCACAGGGATTTATGTGAGCAACACGAGACAATCACAGGGAGAGGGGGGATCGGTGGTGGGTGGTGGTGGATGGCCTTACTTTCGGGGGTGCCTTACTTTCGGGGTGGGGGTGCATTACTTTGGGCTACTTGATAGATGGGGTGTCCTATTTTAGGAGGATGCCTTCTTTTTGGGGAAACAGGGTATATCTAGAAATCTTTGCACAGGTCTTTGTGGAAAAAGAAATTTATACAGGTATACTATCCTAGAGACATTCCTTTTAAGGAAAATCATAGTACCTCATAAAGGTATTATAACTACTGTATAGGTCTATAATATGGATCCATTGTTGCATGGAAAAGAACAATAAGTATTTGTTGTACGTGCTGTTTAAAGTGTAGAATCATGCTATAATCATAAGATCAAGGTAACCAGCTGAAATGTATTGTTCTATACCAATACTAAAAAATAGAGATTCAACACAAATTGAACTGAGGGTCAATTGTGTTAAAATAATTAACACTATGGGGAAAAAATGTGTAGCTCTCTTACTGTATGGGCTTTTATTTAAAAGTTTAGGCAAGGTAGGATTAGCATTCTGGCAGAGCACTATATGTACAGTACAATATAATGGCCTTTCACAGTCATATTGTTCAGATCCAGGAACACACTGTGCATATAAGTTTTTCTGAATGGTTATGGAAACATGGAATAAAAGCAGATGCATAAATCATTCCCCTCTTTATTTTCTCCCTAGTATGACATAAATTGTAACCTGTTTTCATGCTTTTTTTTTTTACTTTCCTTTTAAAAATATGCTTTCTTTTTAATGTTGGGCCATATTTTGAGAGTCAAGCAAAAGTATAAATAGATGATACATTGAAGATATTCATTCTCTAATATGCAGTCTATAAGCTTGTCATTTCGCATCATGTTTGAGTGCAATTTTTTTTTTTATTAAAGTAGAGAATTCAATATTAACAGGCTGTACAAATGTCCTATTCAAATGGAATCATTGCTTTGTGTGTTTCTTGCATTTATATCAATTAATTAAAAAAGTAAATTAAAAAAAAGTGCTATAAATAAAGTCTATTAATTACAGCAGAATAATAATGTTTGTAATTCTTTATATGGTTATTAATATAAGGAAAAAAGTCTCCATCCTGATCTCCAAACCCACATTTCCCTTCAGAAAGGAATGAAGCATTTTATCTTCTTAGCAACCTGGTCAAAAAGTTAAGGTATTGTGAGGGGAGTAGTATAAGTATTATACTGTCACCAGTATATAGGGATCAAAAATTATTAGCAAAATTGTTACTTTACATTAGTACCATACATATCACTGTCTGACCAAATCCACCAAATCCGTCTAACCACATACTGACCAAATCCTGCATACTAAGACCAATGTTACCAATGATACCAGTATACAAGGAGCAACTATTACTGCAACACCATGACCACTAATATTACCACCATACTGTTATTGACCAAATCCTGTATACTAAGATGAATAATACAAACAGTACCAGACAAGGGAAAAATATTAACAGCACATATTGACTAATACCACCACTGCTACTAAATAAAACCCACTGTACAAAGCCCAATATCACTTTATATAGTAACCATACAGCAGTAGATAGTAGATAGTAGTAATTATGGAGCAGTTACAACCAATGAATGGAGTCATCTTCTTTGAGTGAATGACAGGAGGCGTCTTCTCTGATCGGAGTTGCTCACTTTTCCTCTTCTTCTGCATCCAGCCTAAGCCATCATGAGAACTTCTCTCAGTCATGATTTGCCTCCGTAGGATCTGCCAGACAAACATTTTAGACCCCTCACTCGTGCACCATCATCCACATCTACAACCTCAATTGCAAAAAAGTTGGGACACTAAACAAACTGTGAATAAAAACTGAATGCAATGATGTGGAGGTGCCAACATCTAATATTTTATTCAGAATAGAACACAAATCACAGATCAAAAGTTTAAACTGAGAGAATGTATCATTTTAAGTGAAAAATATGTTGTTTCAAAATGTCACAGTGTCTACTAATCCCCCAAAAGTTAGGACAAGTAGCAAAAAGTGGCTGGAAAAATGACATTGAGCATATAACGAACAGCTGGAAGACCAATCAACACTAATTAGGTGAATTGACCACATGTTTGGGTATAAAAAGAGCTACTCAGAGTGTCAGTGTCTCTCTGAAGCCAAGATGGTACAAGGATCACCAACTTCACCATTGTTTCACAGAAAGATAGTGCAGCAATACCAGGATGGTGTTACCCAGCGTAAAATAGAAAACAATATCAAGTTATCATCATCAACCATACATAACATCATCAAAAGATTCAGAGAATCTGGAACAATCGTTGTGCGTAAGGGTCAAGGCCATAAAACTCTACTGGATGCTCATGATCTCTGGGCCCTTACACGTCACTGCACCCCAAACAGGAATACGACTGTCAAGGACATAACAGAATGGGCTTAGGAATACTTCCACAAAGCATTGTCAGTGAACACAATCCACCGTGCCATCAGCCGTTGCCAGCTGAAACTCTACAGAAGCCATTTGTAAGCAAGCTCCACAAGCTCAGCTGTTTGCACTGGGCTAGGGGTCATTGAAAATGGAGTGTGGCAAAAAGGAAAACTGTTCTGTGGTCTGATGAGTCACGATTTAAAGATCTTTATGGAACAATGGGACGCCATGTCATCCGGACCAGAGAGGGCAAGGACAACCCAAGTTGTTATCAACGCTCTGTTCAGGAACCTGCATCACTGATGGTATGGGGTTGCATGAGTGCTTGTGGCATGGGCAGATTGCATGTCTGGAAAGGCACCATTAATGCAGCTTTGTTCAGGTTCTAGAGCAGCATTTGCTCCCATCTAGACGTCATCTCTTTCAGGGAAGACCCTGCATTTTTCAACAAGATAATGCCAGACCACATTCTTCAGCAATTGAGTGTCCAGCAGGGGGTGCACTATTTGCGTCTGTGGCACTGTATTTTGTCTATGGAAGTGTATGTAAAATAATATAATGTAATGTAATGTACACTATGCTTTATTAATTGAATACATTTATGGAATACTTTGGGGAGCAAGGACACTTGTTCCCCAAATTATTCCATAAATGTATTCAATCAATACATTTGGAGGGCACCGAGCAGGGAGGGAGAGAGGTGCAAGTGCATTTAACTACCTCCCCCTTTCCTACCTGCTTGGTGCTGGATACATATACACTGTACTACCCCTTCCATCATCTGCTCATAGTATGAGCAGATAATGGCGGAGTAGTACCAGGGCTATCCCCATCACCAGCACCCCCTGCCGCCGCTGATGCAGCTGCTGCACTGCAGTTCACATCCCCTGCCGGGGACTACAGAGCTCATCGCTGCCCCCGCATCTTGCCGACTCATTCCCTAATGTCACCACCAGGGAGTAGTGGTTATTGGGATAGCCCTGATACTGCTCCCCCATCATCTACTAATGAGTAGCTGATGGGAGGAGTGCAGTGCATATGTGGTGGTGGCGGCGGGGGGGTGGCCCTGGTACTACTCCCCCATCACCTGCTCATACTATGACAGATGATGGGAGGAGTAGTACAGGAGTAGTACACTTGCTCCTCAAAGTATTCCATATATGTATTCAATCAATAAAGCATAGTGTACATTACATTACATTAGTTTACATACACTTCCATAGATAAAATACAGTGCCATAGACTTCTACATACAGTGCGCCCCCTGTTGGACACTCCATAGGAATTACAACTGATTTGTGAAGTCACAGTTTTTTACAGAATCTGAACCCTGCCTGATCTACAAAATAAGGGAAATAGCACTATAAGTGCATTTGTCATAATTAATGTACATTAGGAATTTGTCTAACTTTTCATAAGTAATAACATATTAGAAAATACTTTTGACCGAACTTCTCCTTTAATACTTCAATATGAATATATATATATATATATATATATATATATATATATATATATATATATATATAGCCTAAGGCAGAGAGAAAAAAAATACACCACAGTATTTGTAACTGAACCATCTCAAACCTTCAGCTCTGCCTATATAGGAGGTTTTTTTTTTACTGTCTCAAATTACTGTAAAGAAAATGTGTGAAGACACAGCCTTAGATTTTTTTTTTCTGTCTTCTATACGGCATGCAAAAGAGTATAATAAAAGGTATAGAAGCTTCCCTTGAGCATGAAGACACCAATATTGTGTGTAGTTTGTGACTCTCTAGTATTGCAGCATACACCCATTAAGCAAAATCCTCAGTTCTATATAAAAGTAGTTGCCAAATTTTTGGAAGTTTCTTTTATTTTCTTCCAGTATTCCTTTATTATATTATTCATTGAAAGAAATTAGCAGGACACATGTGTAAAATGCTCGCAAGTATTGCTTGCATTAAGACTAGTTTAGAATTTTCTACTACTTTAAGTAGAAATGAGTGAATCACTCATCTAAACGAAGAGAAGCACTGATCAAACAAAGTGCTTTGCTTTCTTTAGATAAGCAGTTCGCTCTATCTCTACGTCTTGGTCCCTGCTTCATGCAGTAAAATACTAGTTCCTTTAGCTTACTTTCTGTTACAGCTTGAATAATTTTGAATCTGGTGATTTATCTTCGATATGCTGACCCTATATATTAAAAGTTGAGGTTCAATCCAAAAGCTACTGCACTATACAAGATAGGCTATGTTCACACAACGTGAAAAATGGAGAAAAAACGTCCGGTTTCGCTATTTAAAACAACCTCCGTTTTTGCAGCAATTTAACTGACTTCAATGCAATTGCATTGAAATCAATGGGAAGACGGACGTCCTATGCATACAATGCATTGAAAAACAGACGTTTTTGCGGCGGACATCAAAATAATAAACATGAACATTATTTTCGGACGTTTTTTGCAAATAGCGGATGTTTCTTATTAGTTGTTCACACACAGTTCTTCTTTTGTCTCCATTTTTTCTCCGTTTTTACTATTAAATTCAATGGATTTTTTAATTAAGCCACAACCAAAGGCTAATTAGTAACCCCAAACTAAAATAATGTGCAAACACCCGTCATTGCACTAAGGGGATGCCAGGCTTCAAAAAACGTCCGTTATTTTAGACTCAAAATAACGGAGGTAATTTTAAACGGAGCTGAAAAAAACATGTGAATATAGCCATAGAGAGAAAATAATTCATAATATCTACTAATAACATATTTTTGCAGCTGATTCCCATATATACTGTGTGGTTTGGATAAAACAACAGGGATTGCACAGAAGCTGTTTGCACTCATGCTGTATAGTCATTTGCTGCTATAATGTCTTATGGTTGGCTTGTCATCTGCATTTTTATAGCCATCCTTTTAACTAAAATGTTTTTATGCCAGTCTGGTAAAATGAAAGGATATTTTAGTGAAATTAGTGTTATTAATGTTCTGTGACATTTTAATACTATTATTATTAGACAGAAGCAATCTACCCATTTACCAAAAAAGAGCTGTTGTAAGAAATGAACCACTTTCTTCAGTTGAATTATTTCAGATCACAAAGTCTCTGTAAAAGCAATGCTGTTTTTTCTTTGTATTTGGAGCAATCATTGGAATCAGGTGATGTTCTGTAATGTGATCTATTTGACAGTGATTCCTGTCAGAAGTCTAGACTTTTATGTATGTATCATAACAAAATGTCTTACAACGTCAGTCCTCCTCAGAATACAGGCTTAAGTAGCTGTTTGATCAATCATGTGACCTGACACAGTCTGCTGACCTGTGAATGTGATTGATCTGGGCTTCCTCTGCATCCACACCACACTTAAAGTGACTCTGTACCCACAATCTGACCCCCCCCAAACCACTTGTACCTTCGGATAGCTGTTTTTAATCTAAGATCTGTCCTGGGGTCCGTTCGGCAGGTGATGCAGTTATTGACCTAAAAACAACTTTTAAACTTGCAGCCCCGTGCCCAAAGGGAGTATCTGTGCCCTAACTTTGCACCACCCCTCTGCACCTACTCCCCACCCTTTTCATCATTAGGAATGCCACTGGAACATTTACTTCTGTCTGAACATTGCAAAGGTGCTTAACGATCCAGCCCATGTTCAGTATTCACACAGCTGACGAATAGGAGGCAATCTGCCTGGAACATTCCTAATGATGAAGAGGGTGGGGAGGAGGGACAGAGAGGTAGTGCCAGCCTAATGCATACACAATCTAGGCTACGCCTGTTGGGCACGGGGCTGCAAGTTTAACCCCTAGACGACCCAGGACGTAGAGTTACGTCATGGAAGTCTGTCACCAGACGACCCTGGACGTAACTCTACGTCCTGGGTGTTTCTCCCGCTATAAAGCGCGCTCCAGAGCGTAGCGCGCTTCATAGGAGGTGGGGGCCGGCTGCAGTGAGCAGACGTGACCTCACCGGTAATGACACGCTGCAGCTATCGCGCCGCCGCGTGTCATTAACCCCTTAAACGCCGCAATCGCATAAGATTCCCCTGTCACTTACCGATCAGGACCCCGCAGTGTGAATGCGGGGGTCCCGATCGTTGAAACGGACCACCAGAGGTCTCTCACCTGCCTCCGTGCGGTCCGATCGGCGATCTGCTACACTGAGCCTGCACAGGCAGGCTCGATGAGCAGATCGCCGATAACACTGATCAATGCTATGCCTATGGCATAGCAATAATCAGTGTAGAAATCAAAATAGTGTATGTAAAAGTCCCCCAAAGGGACTTCTAATGTGTAAAAGAATAAAAAATAAAAACACCAATACACTACCCCAAAGCCCCTCCCCCAATAAAAGTTGAAATCACCCCCCTATCCCAATATATAAATAAAACATATAAAAATAAATAAATAGATAAACATATAATATACCGTAGCGTGCGTAATTGTCCGATCTATTAAAATATAACAAGCATCATTGTGATCGGTGAACGGCGTACACGAAGAGAGGGAAAAAAGTGCGCGGATTACCGATTTTATGTTATATTATATATTTAAAAAAATCAATAAAAAGTGATCAAAACGTCCGATCTTCACAAATAAGGTATTAATAAAAACTAGAGACCATGGCGGAAAAAATGACACCCCATACAGCCCCGTAGGTGAAAAAATAAAACTGTTATAAGTGTCACAATAGGCCCATTTTATTCATATTTAATTGCCAAAAAAAGGATTTCATAAAAAAAATATATATATAACATTAGAGAATCTGTGTAACCTGCATATGGTTGTGTTCGGGCTGACCTATAGAATAATAGTATCACGTCGCTGTTACCATATAGTGTATTACGTAGACACAGGAACCCCCCAAACGTTACCATATTGCATTCTTTTTTACGATTTCACCTATTTATATCTTCATTAATAATATATTTGGGATTCCGTCATACATGTTATGGTAAAATGAAAGACGCCATTACACAGTACAACTATTCCTGTAAAAAACAAGCACTTACATGGCTTGTAGATTGAAAACTGAGAGTGGTAGAGCTCTTAGAAGGGGAGGAGTGAAAAACGAAAACACTAAGATCAAAATTTGCGCTGTCCACTGGGTCATTTGGGGCCTGGTCCTCAAAGGGTTAAAAGTTTTTTTTTTTAGAACAATAACTGCATCACCTGCTGAACGGACCGCAGGACATATCTTGGATTAAAAGCAGCTATCTGAAGGTACAAGCAGTCTGGGGGGAGGGGCAGATTGTGGGTACAGAGTCACTTTAAAGGGTAGCTATCATTTAACAAACTTCTGACATGTCATAGCGGTCAGGGTTCGGGTTCTGAGCCCCCTACCAATCATAAGAGTCAAGGGGCAGACATACAAAGCAGCACATGCTCTGTTTCTCAATCTCTGCCTCGTTGCTAAAGTAGCATTCAACTGAATTATAATGGAGCCCTATGGAACTTCAAGTAATCGCTGTACCAGAAGTACAAGAGCAAAGCAGAATCACAGACTCATATTCAGTGGCTCCAAGTGCAATAAAGCCATAGACAGTATACCTAGCTTTAATTAGCATGAATTGTGAAGCATGGGGTAATCTTCTTGACTTCATTGGCACAGTGCGAAAGCATACATAACAATATCTAAAGTGGATTGGCACTGCTTCTACTTTTCTTACAGCTTTCATTACAGGTAAAGTGATATCGCAATATCAGCAATTTTAGGTTGTTGTGTTCACCTGTGCTTATAAGTAAATGTGCCCAAGGGGATACATAGCACAAACATAGTGTAAGTACACCGATGTGAGTGCTGGTATTGCTACGTTTGGACTATGTACCTTTAAATAGAATCTGTAAGCACCCAGGCCCTACCTGAGATGCTGACAGTGTGCTATAGCAGGCAGTCCCTTAGTGAGCATGGTACCTTTTGGTAATTTGTCTGTGGGGTGGATTATGCACAATCTTGGGTAATGAATCAAAGAGGAGTCATGGCTCAGCAATTGTACTGCACTCTGGCACACCCCACCCCTCAATCCTCCTCCTTCTTCATGAATAATTAATGATACCCAGCCTCCTGCTCGCTCAGCTTTTATCCAGTGTCTCTGATTGCAGATGAGTCCTCTGTAGGCAGTTTATGACTGAAAGAAACACTCAGATATGGTTGAATCTCTTTGTCCAAATGTGTTAGAGCTGTGGTCTAGTGGTAAATCACCTGTTTAGAGACCAGCAGTTCTTTCTTTGATTCGAATCCCCAGATGGAAATCTAGAGATGAGCAAACAGGGTTCGGGTTCGAGTCCATCCGAACCCGAATGATCAGCATTTGATAAGCTGAACTTGGATAAAGCTCTAACGTTGTCTGGAAAACATGGATACAGCCAATGACTATATCTATGGTTTCCACATAGCCTTATGGCTTTCAGCAGCCACCGCTAATCAAATGCCGAAAGTTTGGGTTCGGATGGACTCGAGCTTGCTCGAGGTTCACTCATCTCTAATTGTATCATTTTAAAAATTGCAACAAAATCCCAATCAGGAACAAATAAGTTTTAATTTTATTTAATTTTTTTTAATACAATAATGGGAGTGATTTCTCATCATTGTATCAAAAGAACTAAAATAATTTGGACCTGGTTTGAAATTCTTTGCACTTTTAAAAATGATACGATAATCAAAAAAATTAAATCATTATATTTTATTTTCATTAGGGGTTTCCAACCAAAGAAAAACCAACATCAGTCTCTAAACGGATTATTTACTCCTAGTTTCTAGGCGAGTGATTTACCCCTAGACCACAGCTCCAACACAGTCTAGGAGAATTAACTATATTTGATTGTAGATCAGCCCTCTGTTCGCAGCTACTGACTTCAAGAGGGGCGTGGTTTAAGTTTGCTACTTTTTTAGCCTGATTTATCAAGTGCAAATTTTTTGTGCAAAAAAAAAAAATGTACTCCAGTCAGTTCCTGGCATGGTTTTAAACAGGCTGTTAGCCAAAAAATAATTTTGGTGCATGGACTGAAGATTTTTGTGCAGAAGTACAAAAATTATGACAAAAAAAAACACCTATTGTTGCATGAAGGCTGTGGTGCATTGGGATATATTAAGCTGCATGTACATATATCATACAAATGATAATATTGTGTTGTGGCAAACAAAGAAAAAGAAAGAAGAGTAACAGAGAAGTTACACAAAGATGTATCTAAGTTTTCAAAAGAAGAACTTTGTTCCCCATAGAAACTAATCAGAACACAGTTCTATTTTTTCAGTTATGGCATTTAAAATAAAAGCTGTGCTCTCATTGGTTGCTATGGGCAATAAGACATGTTTTCATAAATCAGGCACAATATGTTTCTGTTTTATCCCCTTTAATTTTGCTGTATACAAAAGCATACAGCAAAAAAAAAAGTATACGCTGTAATATATTCAATTCTTTTCATTTATTTCAGTAGGAAATGTATTCTGCTGTATGGCATACAGGAGCATCCATTTATAGCGTCTGTTAATTTGTACATTTTTATCTTTTTCAAGAGTATAAAACATATGTAATAATAAAAGCACAAATTGTCTTTGTTGTCCATAGCAACCATGCAAGAAATTAAAGATGATCTGTGATTGGTTGCTAAGAGCAACAAAGTTGACTATTAGACCATTCTATTTTAATTTTTTCAACAATCACGTATCACAACATATCTCTTGTGTGAAAGTTGCAGTCTGTATTTGTGCTCATGCACCACACAGGTCTAACCCTGACCTTAGCATGGTAATAGCCCTGGCCCTCCCCCCAAAAAAAATCTAATTTTGAAAGGGGCAGGAAGATATAACAAAACAAACTCCTCTTTAAATTTTGGAGTATACATTTTATATTTATATTGCTAAAGAGCAGGAGCAGAGCACCCAGTTCTTTACACTGGGGGCTAAACATATATAATGTATGCACTATTTATGACCTTCCCCCTGATCAGCAATTTATCTCTATTGTGGGTGCCATAATACCCCTTGGTTCCTTTGTATTACAGTATCTCATTGATATGCTAATTTGAAGGTTTTTTTTTGTGATAATCAATCCTGAGCCTGAGTAAATATTATGCCAGCTATAACATCTATCATACAACCAAGTAATGATTATTTGGTGCTATATAACATGAATACAACTGCTCTCATTAATGCAAATGAAATGACAGTGTATCATAATTCCAATGACAGGGGGTTGTTTACACTTGTGGGTTTTATGAGAGCCCATTATAGTGGAATGATGGGAAGAGCAATGCGTTTCCTACTTTACACTACTGGCACCTGTTTTCTAACCACTTTCCTTAAGCATCATGCATCTGGTTTGTAGAGAAGAATGAGAGCACACGTTGTAGATAAAACTTAATTAGCCATCACCAGCCAGATGAGATCAATTCCTCCAGCATCCTATAAAACCCTTCTGGACAAGTGCTGGGAAAAGCCTGATTTATCAAGGACTCTTCACAACTTTCTTCTACAAAACCTCACCATGCAAGCAAATGAAAGAAGATGATCATCTGGAAAAATTAACAATGTAATGGCTAAAGACTAATTAAATCCATGAAATCAATGTCAATGTGGAGTGCTGGAAATCATCTGTATTCATGTAAATGCCCCATTCCATCATTACCATGTACAGAAATATGAAATGTGATGCATTCTAGAGCACTAGGGAAGCAGATCTGAAATATTTCCCTCTGATAATTACACAGGAAAGAAAACTTTACAATGTAATTGAGACATCTTGTCCCATAAATAATGTCTCATAAGCTAATGTTATACATATAGCTCACACCTGATGTGAATAAGAGGATGTGTATATATGAGAAACAAGTAGGGTAAGAGAGAGTATTAGTCAATCATAGAGCATTGTCTATAGAGTAGCTACAGCATAGCTAGCAGCATGGAAAATACATAGAGCTATCCATGGTGCTGAACATAGTCCTAACACCCTGCTCAGAGCCAGGGGCACACACATCCACACATCATAGCTAGCAGCATGGAAAATACACAGAGCTATCCATGGTGCTGAACATAGTCCTAACACCCTGCTCAGAGCCAGGGGCACACACATCCACACATCATAGCTAGCAGCATGGAAAATACACAGAGCTATCCATGGTGCTGAACATAGTCCTAACACCCTGCTCAGAGCCAGGGGCACACACATCCACACATCATAGCTAGCAGCATGGAAAATACACAGAGCTATCCATGGTGCTGAACATAGTCCTAACACCCTGCTCAGAGCCAGGGGCACACACATCCACACATCATAGCTAGCAGCATGGAAAATACACAGAGCTATCCATGGTGCTGAACATAGTCCTAACACCCTGCTCAGAGCCAGGGGCACACACATCCACACATCATAGCTAGCAGCATGGAAAATACACAGAGCTATCCATGGTGCTGAACATAGTCCTAACACCCTGCTCAGAGCCAGGGGCACACACATCCACACATCATAGCTAGCAGCATGGAAAATACACAGAGCTATCCATGGTGCTGAACATAGTCCTAACACCCTGCTCAGAGCCAGGGGCACACACATCCACACATCATAGCTAGCAGCATGGAAAATACACAGAGCTATCCATGGTGCTGAACATAGTCCTAACACCCTGCTCAGAGCCAGGGGCACACACACACACACACACACACACACACACACATCCACACATCATAGCTAGCAGCATGGACAATACACAGAGCTATCAATGGTGCTGAACATAGTCCTAACACCCTGCTCAGAGCCAGGGGCACACACACACACACACACACATCATAGCTAGCAGCATGGACAATACACAGAGCTATCCATGGTGCTGAACATAGTCCTAACATTCTGCTCAGACCCAGGGGCACAAAGACAACAGAGCAAAGTTACATTTTAAACTAACCACAGTGCAATATCTATCCTCTATCTATCTACACACACACACACACACACACACACACCATTCTGTAACTAAGTTTAGCTATACTAGGGAGTATAAAGTAAAATATTAATCTACCATTAAGTTAGGCAGCCATTTTAAGTTAGAGTGATGTATTTGTTTACAATAAATAAACATATTTATATCTGATGTATATGTATTTCTTTGTGCACTGTAACTTCCCGAGAAACCTTTCCATTTCTGAGAGTTACCAGCTGTGTGCAGTGCCCCTTTAAGTGCCCCCACCTAACAGCCCTATCCTGGGGCCCCCGGCGCGGCAGCTGTAGAGGTCTCCTCTGTGTACAGCCCAGTAAGCACCAGTAGTCTCCTAACCAGTAAACTTTATCTCCCAGCAGATAAAACTCCTTGTCTTACCTCGGTTCTCCGTGTAAATTCACTTTTCACAATACTAACGACCGGAATCTGTAATATGGACGAGATAAACTCCAATTCCAGAATCTCTCCTTTATTCTGGGGAAATGCAATGATAGCGGCCACCCCCTGGACCACCACCGTGTTGCAGACACTCTGCAGGAAGGAGACCGGGTCACTACTCCAGGAATTGCTGGAGGAGGACACAGGGAGGATGGGAAGGTCCCCCAGCCCGGCTTCTATGGCCATCACCACTTCCAGGGACAGGTTGTAGGGTAACAGGCCGGACACCCTATTCAGGTTATCGACGGCCAAAAGTAAGGCATCCCTGGGAAAGAGCTGCTCCTCTCCTCCTCTGTAACCCATGGCAGTCCTGGCACTGTGGCTGGACTTTCTTCCCCCAGTGGGGGCACTCAGTTCCTGCTTGTCTCCCTCCTTCGCCCGGCTCAGCCGCTCCGTCCCTTCGCGGTCAGCTTCAGCATCTCGGTCACGAGCTGCACCCATCTTCTGGAGCCCGGTCTCATTCTCCGGCCAGGCGCGGGTGAAGTGAGCGGTCATCCCCCGAGTCCTCCAGGGCTGCAGCTGGACAGCCCCGATCCGCACCGTGTGCCCAATTCTCTTGAGGATCTGGCAGGGCTGAGGGTGCGAAGAAGAGCCTGGCACTCTGGCTAGTACCAGGGCACAGGGGATAAGCAGGCATACCCTGCCCAGCACCAAGCACCACCAACTCAATCTCCACATAACTGGCAGCTGAAGCCAAGGAGGGGGAGAAGTAGCAGCTGGAGCGGCGCAGTCACCAGCCAGGTCCGGGGAGACAGGGCAGAGCTTCTCCTTCAGCCGTGGACTGAGCAGCAGATCACTCAGGACGCCACGAGTAGCCTCATTCCTCTCACTAAACTTCTGGGCTGCTTTGTCTCTGGACGCCTCTGGGGCTCCAACCAACATCAGCAAAGCCAATGGCGGTGTCAGGGGGATGAAGAAGGGCCAGCACTCGTGAGAGTTCAGCTCATGGCACAGAGCACAGCTCCAGCGCTGCAAACTTCTCCTCACAGGCGGAAAGTGGCCGCAGAAGAGCCGCGCACAGCGGTCACAAGTGCAGGAAATCCCCCTCCTTAGCAGTCACTTCTACTTCCAAACAGAAGCACATTTTCCCCTCAGAAAGTGCTCTCCGTCTTTATTATCCTGGATAGCATGTACATGGCCGACCCTCCCTCACGCGGAAAAAGTTACATGATGCCTGGAGCTTTAGGAGCTATGCCGAGCCGTCGCTTGGCTGCGCTAACATACCACTGAAACGCCACACAGCCTCACACCTCCGAGCTGTATACAGCGCACAGAACTCTGGGATATGTAGTCCGCGAGGAGCCGATGTGCCAGCCTTCTCTAGCACCCAATGGACTTCGTTTCCCAGCTCTCCGCTCGGCATCCTCCCCGCCCTTCATCCTGCTGCAGTAATGAGCTGAGTTTTCAAACAGATGAGGGACTCTGCATAGTGTCAGTGCCGGGTGCCCACCGCCAGGGCTTAGGGAGCCATACACTTGGAGAGTGAGGAATAGCAGCGCTGCTTGCTGCTCTGTCACGTCCACAACTGGCGGGAAGCCACCATGTCATCGGCGGCTACACTGACCTGCTGCATGGTGGATCCCTAGGGATAGATTTATAGATACATAGCGAGAGATACATAGATAGGGGATAGATACATATAGATAGATAGATAGGTGACATACACATAGCTGATACATATATAGATAGGTGATAGAGACATATAGATAGGTGATAGAGACATATAGATATATAGATAGGTGACATACATATAGATAGGTGATAGAGAGATAGGTGATAGAGACATAGATTTATAGATAGGTGACATACATTTAGATAGGTGATAGATACATATAGATAGGTGATAGAGACATATAGATATATAGATAGGTGATAGATACATATAGATAGGTGATAGAGACATATAGATATATAGATAGGTGACATACACATAGCTGATACATATATAGATAGGTGACAGGGACATATAGATAGGTGATAGAGACATATAGATATATAGATAGGTGACACATATAGATAGGTGAGAGAGATAGGTGATAGAGACATAGATATATAGATAGGTGACATACATATAGATAGGTGATAGAGAGATAGGTGATAGAGACATAGATATATAGATAGGTGACATACATATAGATAGGTGATAAAGACATAGATAGGTGATAGAGACATATAGATATATAGATAGGTGACATACATATACTGTAGATAGGTTATAGAGACATAGGTGATAGAGACATAGATATATAGATAGGTGACATACATATAGATAGGTGATAGATTCATATAGATAGGTGATAGAGACATATAGATATCTAGATAGGTGCAGGGGCTGGCTGGCAAATTTTAGCCCGGGGGGCAAGCACACAGCACTGGCCCATAAGTAGCAGGCTGGCGGCCCATCCTCTAAGAACCACTCTGGCCCTTACCTATAACATCTTCGTCATTTGTGACCAAATATCCTACTGTGCCCTGTGAAGGGATCAGAAGTCACTTTCCTGTATACGTCTATGGGGCAGCTCAGGGATGACACGGAACGTACCCATAGACAGATGCTAGGAATGCTGGGTGACCTCTATCATACTGAGTATAAGATGCTGGAAAGCTGGGTGACCTCCATCATACCGAGTATAAGATGCTGGAAAGCTGGGTGACCTCCATCCTACTGAGTATAAGATGCTGGAAAGCTGGGTGACCTCCATCCTACTGAGTATAAGATGCTGGAAAGCTGGGTGACCTCCATCATACTGAGTATAAGATGGTGGGAAAGCTGGGTGACCTCCATCATACTGAGTATAAGATGCTGTGAAAGCTGGGTGACCTCTATATACTGAGTATAGGATGGTGAGAAAGCTGGGTGACCTCCATCATACTGAGTATAAGATGCTGGAAAGCTGGGTGACCTCCATCCTACTGACTATAAGATGCTGGGAAAGCTGGGTGACCTCCATCATACTGAGTATAAGATGCTGTGAAAGCTGAGTGACCTCCATATACTGAGTATAGGATGGTGAGAAAGCTGGGTGACCTCCATCATACTGAGTATAAGATGGTGGGAAAGCTGGATGACCGCCATTATTCTGAGTATAAGATGGTGGGAAAGCTGGGTGACCCCCATTATACTGAGTATAAGATGGTGGGAAAGCTGGATGACCGCCATTATACTGAGTATAAGATGGTGGGAAAGCTGGGTGACCTCCATCATACCGAGTATAAGATGCTGGAAAGCTGGGTGACCTCCATCCTACTGAGTATAAGATGCTGGAAAGCTGGGTGACCTCCATCATACTAAGTATAAGATGGTGGGAAAGCTGGGTGACCTCCATCATACTGAGTATAAGATGCTGTGAAAGGTGGGTGACCTCTATATACTGAGTATAGGATGGTGAGAAAGCTGGGTGACCTCCATCATACTGAGTATAAGATGCTGGAAAGCTGGGTGACCTCCATCCTACTGACTATAAGATGCTGGGAAAGCTGGGTGACCTCCATCATACTGAGTATAAGATGCTGTGAAAGCTGGGTGACCTCCATATACTGAGTATAGGATGGTGAGAAAGCTGGGGGACCTCCATCATACTGAGTATAAGATGGTGGGAAAGCTGGGTGACCGCCATTATACTGAGTATAAGATGGTGGGAAAGCTGGATGACCGCCATTATACTGAGTATAAGATGGTGGGAAAGCTGGGTGACCTCCATCATACCGAGTATAAGATGCTGGAAAGCTGGGTGACCTCCATCCTACTGAGTATAAGATGCTGGAAAGCTGGGTGACCTCCATCATACTAAGTATAAGATGGTGGGAAAGCTGGGTGACCTCCATCATACTGAGTATAAGATGCTGTGAAAGGTGGGTGACCTCTATATACTGAGTATAGGATGGTGAGAAAGCTGGGTGACCTCCATCATACTGATTATAAGATGCTGGAAAGCTGGGTGACCTCCATCCTACTGACTATAAGATGCTGGGAAAGCTGGGTGACCTCCATCATACTGAGTATAAGATGCTGTGAAAGCTGGGTGACCTCCATATACTGAGTATAGGATGGTGAGAAAGCTGGGGGACCTCCATCATACTGAGTATAAGATGGTGGGAAAGCTGGGTGACCGCCATTATACTGAGTATAAGATGGTGGGAAAGCTGGATGACCGCCATTATACTGAGTATAAGATGGTGGGAAAGCTGGGTGACCTCCATCATACCGAGTATAAGATGCTGGAAAGCTGGGTGACCTCCATCCTACTGGGGGAAACTGGGACGCTGGGGGTGACTAGGAGAGCTGGGGGTGTACGGGGCAAACTGGGGGAGCTGGGGGTGACTGGGAGAGCTGGGGGTGTATGGGGCAAACTGGGGTTGACTGAAGGGGGACTGGGACAGTTGGAGTTGACTGAAGGGGGACTTGATAGCGTTGCTGCTATTACTGGGGCTGTACAGCGGGATCGAGGGATGGAGATCCCGCTATACAGCTCCAGGACCCGAAGCAACGCTATCACCACTACAGTCCCTGCGGCCTGCTTCAGAGACCGGGGACCTGCATGTGTGGCCGATAGGGGAGCAGGACGTGATATGTATAGCTCGGGCAGGTCAGTTGCGGCTCTGTTAGGCGGACTGCCCGACTGCCCTGCACCTCACCTCCGACCCGACACTTCACACACCACCATAAGCCCGCCATGCACCTCACCTCCGCGCCGCCCGTTTGACCCGCACCTCTTGCCCGGCCGCCAACCCGACACTCCATGCTGCTCCGCCTGCAATGATTTTTTGTGAAAATTTAATTTACGATTTTCACAAAAAATCTAATCGATTCTAACCTTCTGGGCGAATTACTTTGATTACTCACCCAGCCCTAACTCTGTATGTCTCCTCTTGTATATATGTATCCTCTATGTACCCCTGTATATATGTCTATTCCTGTATATATGTATCCTCTATGTACCCCTGTATATATATATATATATATATATATATATATATATATATATATATATATATCCTCTATATACTCCTCTGTATGTCTCCTCCTATATATATGTATTCTTTATATACTCCTCTGTATGTCTCCTCCTGTATATATGTATCCTCTATGTACCCCTGTATATATGTCTCCTCCTGTATATATGTATCCTCTATGTACCCCTCCATATATGTATCCTCCTGTATATATGTATCCTCTATATACTCCTCTGTATGTCTCCTCCTGTATATATGTGTCCTTTATATACTCCTCTGTATGTCTCCTTCTGTATATATGTATCCTCCTGTGTAGGTCTCCTGTATATATGTATCCTATATGTCACGGATGGGGAACCTTGGCTCTTCAGCTGTTGCAAAATTACAACGTTTTGAAACAGCTGGAGAGCCTTGGTTCCCTCGCCCTGCTCTATGTCCTGCTGTGTAG
The DNA here is from genome assembly GCF_027789765.1 of Dendropsophus ebraccatus. Taxonomy (NCBI): domain Eukaryota; kingdom Metazoa; phylum Chordata; class Amphibia; order Anura; family Hylidae; genus Dendropsophus; species Dendropsophus ebraccatus. The sequence goes on along the minus strand of NC_091456.1, from coordinate 83,113,722 downwards.
ATCTCCTCCTGTGTAGGTACCTTGCTTCCTGCAGACACCATCTTCTCTGTCTTCAGGCTCTTCTAGCCCAGTTGCAGGAGAACCAGCTGGGAGGAGAGAGTGGCCTCTGGTGGCCGGAGGAAGATACTGCCTACAGCAGTTTGCTTTTTACCATAAGCCTCATAGGCTTATAGTGGCCATACAGGGGGTGGGGCTTACCGTCATGGGGGCGGGGCTTCATCGGCCGCTTCCAGCACAGACCGGATCCACAGCACAGCCACAGGTAAATATGACTAAAGAGGGGCGGGGCTGTAAGCAGGGGAGGCAGTGAGGACTCCAACCAGCTGTCAGCAGCCATGCGGCCCTGACAACTGGGGGAAGACCAGCCCGGGCGGCATATGCCCCCCTTCCCCCCGGCCGAGCCCGCCCCTGGATAGGTGACATACATATAGATAGATGATAGATACATATAGATAGGTGATAGAGACATATAGATATATAGATAGGTGACATACATATAGATAGGTGATAGATACATATAGATAGGTGACATATATATAGATAGGTGATAGATACATATAGATAGGTGATAGAGACATATAGATATATAGATAGGTGACATACATATAGATAGGTGATAGATACATATAGATAGGTGATAGAGACATATAGATATATAGATAGGTGACATACATATAGATAGATGATAGATACATATAGATAGGTGATAGAGACATATAGATATATAGATAGGTGACATACATATAGATAGGTGATAGATACATATAGACAGGTGATAGAGACATATATATATAGGTAGGTGACATATATATAGATAGTTGATAGATACATATAGATAGGTGATAGATACATATAGATAGGTGATAGAGACATAGATATATAGATAGGTGACATATATATAGATAGGTGATAGATACATATAGATAGGTGATAGAGACATAGTTATATAGATAGGTGACATACATATAGATAGGTGATAGATACATATAGATAGGTGATAGAGACATATAGATATATAGATAGGTGACATACATATAGATAGGTGATAGATACTTATAAATATATAGATAGGTGACATATATATACATAGGTGATAGATACATAGGTGATACATATAGATTTACAGATAGATGATAGATACCTCCACAGACAGGAGCACTTTGCTTAACTGCTTTAGGTGGTTGCATCTTTTTTTTTTTTTCAGTTGTGTTTCTATATTTTAAAATGCCTTTTTTTTCTAGCAATTTAAAAAGCAATTCTAAAAAGTAGATAATCTAATTTATCATATTAGACCTGCAGAAAAACTAACCTTGAAACCCACATCAAGGGATCAGTGCTCAGCCTATTATTATTATTATTATTATTATTATTTATTTTAAATGCTCTGCAAAAATGAAATCTATTTTGTGATTAGTTGCTATGGGAAACACGGGGGGGGGGGGGGCTAATCTGTTGCATGGTTTTGATATAATAGCCCCTTAGGGAGAAATAATTTACTTACTACTGGCACTCCATATGAGCATTTTTTTTTTACTATCATGGCACCATGTGTCTTGCTTATAAACACAGAGCCTTGCAGGCGCACTGGTCAGATAAGGTTGGAGCCACACAGTTATCTCAGGTCATGTAACCAGAAACTACCATGTCTCGCCTGTCGTCCAACTCCACCACAATGCAACCCTGTACTTGTAGAAATACCTTGAATGGCTTTCTTGTGACTGTGGAAGCAAAACCACTTGTAGAATGAGACCCCATTCACTTGCAGGAGTGGAGGAGTAGTGTGATTAGGCAGCCCAAAATGGTGTTTTCTGGTTGTGATACCGGGAACGTAGCCCTAGCATAAAGGGGGTTGTCTGAGTTACAATATATATACAGTGGTGCCTTGGATTACGAGCATAATTTGTTCCGGGGCCGTGTTTATAAACCAAATCCACTCTTAAACCAAAGCAAATTTTCCCATAAGAAATCATAGAAATGCAGACAATTGGTTCCACACCCCAAAAATAATGATTTTTTTTATTCTGAATAACATGCAAAACAAATGAAAAAAACAATGAGAAACAGCTGTATATGTGATACTATGAGTTACTGTACAGTAAAGATTTGTAAAACGGCCGTGATTAATACTTTACTTACATTGTGCTGCAGCTAGACACTCCGGTCAGGATTGCCATTGCCGACACAAAAAATCTGAAATGGCAGTTTTCCGCGGCTGTTATTCATTGAATAGCATCCACAGAGAACCTGTCAGTTTACACAATGGAGCGTGCGGGTCAAGCGGTAAATTTAGATTTGAGCCCGCATCCGAATTGAGCAGAAGTGAAGATCATCCAATGATCTTCTCTGACACCGGCCGTTCTGTGAGCCGGCCAGGTCACAGAACGGCCGGTGTCTTACGCCATGTGAACATGGCCCAAGCCATGAAAATTCTATTTATCACCAAACACAGTGGTGGGGCATAGGCTGGGTTCACACTACCTTTTTGCAATCCGTTTTTTTTTTCATGCGTTTTAGCAAAAAAACATGCATTTTAAGGTAAAATGCGATTTTATATACATTCAAAAATAGATGTGTTTTGATCCTTTTTTTAAATAATTGAAGTCAATGGGAAAGCGGATCAAAAGGAATACACACATTTGGGGGCAAAGTGGGGCAGGGGACATTATTACTATGGGGGCACAGTAGGGAAGGGGCATTACTACTATGGGGCAACAACACAGAGGGCATTTTACTATGGGGGCACAGCAGGATAGGGACATTATTACTATGAAGCACAGAACAGGGACCATTATTAATATGGGGCCACAGCAGGGCAGGGGAGAATTATTACTATGGAGCACAGGGGCATTATTACTTTAGGGGGGCATACACAGCAGGGGCAATATTACTGTGGGTGGGTGAGGGCTGTACACATGAGGGGACTTAATGTGGTGGCTGTACACAGCAAGGGAAATTATTACTGTGGGTAGGGGCTGTACACAGCTGTGGGCATTATTACTGTGGGGGGGTGGTGGCTGTACAGAACATGGGAGCATTATTATTATTATGAATTTGGGGGTGCATATCAGGGGCATTATTACTTTGTGTTAGGGGGGAGTAGCAGGTAGAATATTTACTATGGGGACACAGCACAGAGCATTATTGCTATATGAGGTACAGCAGGGGGCATTATTACTATATGGGGGTATTGCAGGGGGCAGTATTACTATATGGGGCACAGCAGGAGATATTACTATATGGGGCACAGCAAGGGACAATAATACTATGGAGGACAAAGCAGACTGCAATAATACTATAAAGGGCAGAGCAGGGGGCAATAATACTATAGAGGAAAGAGCAGGGAGCATTATTACTATATGGAGGTCATAGAGGTGGATACTATTACTATATAGGGGATCCTATAAACAGGGGGTAACCAATGTACTTACTCAATTTATGCACATGACAACAAACAGTGGTATTACTACTGTATGCGACTCTATAGGTTGGAAAAAAGGAAGGAAGTTGGTTGAAAGAAATGTGTGGAACCTAAGATGTTTATCTGGAAGGTTCTGAAGAGATGAATTGTAGCAGGAAGAAGTCATCATGGAGGCCGGGGCCAGATGGAGAGGAAAAGGGAAAGTGACGCCTCAGATTAAAAAAAACATGTCATTGAATGAAGGGTTTTTTATTTATTTATTTTTTATTTTGTAGAACATTATTTGGTAGAGGTTCCCCCAAGGTGGGAAAGGTCTGGGCTTGGGGGCAATATGACTTTTTTAGACCACCTGTGCCATGCGAGTCCTAAATATTTTGTGATATCACTGATATTAAGGGTGCAAATAGAAAGTCTAAAATATTAAACCTTTTTGGAGTATACTACAGAAAACTACTACAGATGGTGAGGGTACAGCTGTTGTGCCTACACCATCCCCGCACACAAACTGCTGTGTGCAAGAAAATTCTGGAACTTGTGTAGCATACATATAGTTCAGGAAGGAGTTAAAGTCTGTGGAAACTAATGTATACTATAGGGGATTTCTTAGCAACCACACATATTCTTGGTGTGAATTTAGCCTTATGTTTTTGTGTTTTAATAGATCAATGTGTAATTTCTTCTTTTAATCAACACTCCCAATTAGAATTCATGTTGTCAGGGTTTATACTACAAAAGTAAGGTAATATTCTGTCACATTAAAGTTTCGTGCAACTATTTTTTTATTACTAAATGCATATGTAAATTGCAGAATAGCTTCTGAATACATCATTCAATAGCTCCTCTAATAATAGAAAACCATATGTATTTAGTGTATACTAAATAAAATATTGAATATATGTATATATCAGCATTACACATCCATTTTTTTATGCAATTAACATGAATTTAATATGTTGTCTTGTTTCCCCCTTCCCTTAAAGTCGGTTGCACAAAATGTTTGTTTGTGTCTGGCTATGGTTTTGCTTAAAGGGGTACCCCAGCATAATTTTTTCTTTCAAATCAGAGATTTGAAAGATTTGTAATTTACATCCATCACAAAATCTGAAGTCTTCCAGTACTTATCACCTTCTGTATGTTCTACGGGAAGTTGTATTCTTTCCAATCTGGAGCGCAGGAGAAGTTTTGTAATGGAGAATACTTACCTCCGTGCTGCCCAGCATTCTTCTTATAGAACTGGCTCTAGCATTGAACAGTATATGCAATCCAACGATTGCTTGTAATAGTCCCCTAAGGGGACTTAAAAAGTGTTTAAAAAATGGTTTTAAAATATGTTGAAGTCTAAATTAACCCTTTCCCCTTATACAAATAAAGCACGTAAAAATATTTAAAGCATCACTGTCACCATAAAAAACTTTTGACATGTCATAAGTTTTGATCGGTTCGGGTCTGAGTGTTCAATCTTGCACCGATTGGGAGATTGCTAAATGCAATCCTGTCCCAATTGTGGTCTATACTAGGGCCTGCCAGATTTTTATGTGGCACAGATTCTGTCCTCAGCATAGACCTTCAACACTTGCTGGTGTGTGTATGGGGCCATAGAATATAAAGGGGACATGAATATAAAGCTGTGGGAGTTTCAATTAAGTTAGGGCAGGGGTGTGGCTAAGAAACTGTTAATCACAACTCTTGAGCCTAGACTTTTGCTTAGAACCGGCAACTGTTAAAAAAAATAAATATATATATATATATATATATATATATATATATGTGTGTGTGTGTGTGTGTGTGTGTGTGTGTGTATTATATATATATATATATATATATATATATATATATATATATATATATATATTTTACACCATTTTTCTGGTGTAGGTAATATTAATTTTCTCCCAAAGTTCCTTATGATCTAATTCATTGAACAGTACAGATACAATAGTTAACTTAATAGTTAAACCCTTGCATCTGGGAACCAGGGCGCATAACAAGAAAGTAAAGACACTGGAATCAGGGCACCCATGGCTACAACATGATATAAAGTCTTTTTTTTTGTATGGCCACAAGGCTTCTTTTATTTTAAAGCGACTCTGTACCCACAATCTGCCCCCTTCTAACCGCTTGTACTTTCGGATAGCTGCTTTTAATCCAAGATCTGTCCTTGGGTCCGTTCGGCAGGTGATTCAGTTATTGTCCTAAAAACAACTTTTAAACTTGCAGCCCTGTGTAAAATTGGCGTGGCCTAGAGTATCTGTGCATTAGACTTGCATTGCCTCTCTGTCCCTCCTTCCCACCCATTTCATCATTAGGAATGCCCCATGGCAGGTTTTTTCTATTCATCCTTTGTCAGAACACTTCACATGTGCCTTAACGATCCAAGTCATGTGCAGTGTTCAGACAGGTGAGGAATAGGAAAAATGCTGCAAGGGGTATTCCAAATAGTGAAGAGGGCGGGTCCACGCCAATTTGACACAGGGCTGCAAGTTTAAAAGTTTTTTTTTTTTTTTTTTTTAGGATAATAACTGCATCACCTGCTGAACGGACCCCAGGACACATCTTGGATTTTAAAGCTGCTATAGGTAGGTACAAGCGGTTTGTGGGGGGACAGATTGTGGGTACAGAGTAGCTTTTAAGTGCTACCACATTCCAAATGCAATAGGGGATGCTACAGGAGTAGGTTAAAATATTAGTTTTCATCCCCCTTTGAGCAGTAAAAGTGGTATTCCTATCTCAACTAATGTAGGTACAATTGTAGGGTAACTTTAAGTTAAATATTTTCTTCTTTTTAAATCATAATGACAACCAAAAACATCCAAATGACCCTGATCAAAAGTTTAGATACCCCACTTCTTAATACAGTGTACTGTCCCATCTAACATCAATGACAGTTTGAAGTCTTTTGTGGTAGTTGTGGATGAGGCTCTTTATTTTCTCAGATAGCAAAAGCCTCCAGTTCCTGTACATTCCTGGGCTGTCTTGCATGAGCGGCACGCTTGGGATCTCCCCAGAGTGGCTCAATGATATTAAGGTCAGGAGACTGAGATGGCCATTTCAGAACTTTCACTTTCTTCTGATATATAAAGAATTGACAATGCCAGTCAGCAGTGTTCAAGCTGTAATTAAAAATGGAAAATTAGGGGCTCTGTAAAAACAAAACCACAGTGAGGTAGACCAACAAAAAGTTTAGCCACAACTTCCAGGAAAATTGTTCGGGATGCAAAGAAAAAGTAAAAAGAAAGATCAATGCAGTACGTTATCAGCAAATACTGGAGGAAAATGTGCCCTCATCAGCCTGGAAGCTGCGCATGGAATGTACTTGGATGTTCCAACATGATAACGATGCAAAACACAAGGCCATGTAGATCTGTCATTGGTTACAGCAGAACAAAGGGAAGGTTCTGAAGTGGCCTTATGAGTCTCCTGATCTCAATATCATTGAGCCACTCTGGGGAGATGTGGGCAGTTCATGCAAGACAGAACAGGAATTTACAGGAACTGGAGGCTTTTTGCCAAGAAGTATGGGCATCTCTACCATCTGAGAAAATAAAGAGCCTCATCCACAACTACCGCAAAAGACTTCAAGCTCTCATTGATGTTTGAGGGGGAAATACACTGTATTAAGAACAGGGGTATGTAAACTTTTGATTAGGGTAATTTGGATGTTTTTGGTTGTCATAATATAAAAAGACAAAACAAAAACATAGTAGTTTGATAATAAATGGCTTCATCCAACCACTAACCATGAGTGGGAAAAAAGTTTTTATGTTATCATTCATACTCTTTGAAAAAAAGGACAAGAAAGCAACAATTCTGCCGAGGTGTGTAAACTTTTGAGCACAACGGTATATATAATGCAATGTACATATACACAATGACAGAGACTACAAAAAGTCTTGGTTTATTTTTTTGCTAAAACGTTTTGCTTAACAATTTAGTGACTTTTTTCATCTGCGCCGCTCACACCAGAGTCGAAAAAGGGGTGTGGGATGGTAGGCGCAGTTGTATGTGAACGGGACGTAATCTACAGCTCTGAGCTGTTTGGGGACTATTTAAGACCGTCGGTCTTGATAAATTCACTCCAATGTCTCTATACAGCTACATTTTATCTATATACAGTATATATAAGTTAAACTATTGGTTTTAGAGTACAAGGGTGGTTGGCAACCTGGACAATGAGCTGTCAACAATTGCAAGGAAAGTGCAGCATATCAGGAAAAAGAGGCAAGTTTGCTAAATTAATGTATTTGAAGCAATATTTAACTTGACGGGCCCTAAAAGGTCAAGTTAAGGTGGGAAATAAATTTTTATTTTAGTGTAGGGACATTACATTGTTATTATGTTGTGGGGTATAGTTAGAAGGCAATGTGCAGCTTACTTAAAGGGGTTATCCAGTGCTACAAAACATGGTCACTTTCTTTCAGAGACAACACAACTCCAGTTCTCCAGTTCAGATGCAGTTTGTAATTAGGCTCCATTCACTTCAATGGAACTGAGCAGAAAACCCCCGCCCAAGCTGGAGACAAGAGTGGGGCTGTCTCTGGAAGAAAGTGTCCATGTTTTTGTGGCGCTGGATAACCCCTTTATTCTAATAGTATAGCAGGTTACATAGGCTGGTAGTCATCATGGTACATTGCATACACTCTGTCAAAGCCTTATCTATGTGTAAAGTGTAATTATACTAAGCAGCTACTCCCCTCTGGAATTATAGGTGGCCATTCACCAGTATTTTAATCTGTGCAACCTACCCTATAAAATATGGTGGCTTGTCGGTATATGCTAGGAACTGTTGTTTTTAACTTATTTTACTATATTTTACCACTTACGGCATTTTTGTTGTAATGTTTTTTATCCCACTTTCTGATACTGCTATGCTGGTATAAAATATATTCCAATGTAATTTTATTTTTTTAGAGATAATCTGTACATGTTAGAATGATCCATTGACATTAAGTTGATCATAAAAAATGAATCTAAAACTTCTTAAACCAATTTGTGAAGGCATTTAATGAGTGAAGAACCACAAACCAATTTGCAAATCTCGAAAGCTCAAAAACATGTGCTTGTCTTTATTAGACAAAACAGGAATGGAACATGAAATGTATTGATATTTTGTGCTTTGGTGTTAAGTATGTTTTACCATAGTGTGAACTGCAGAGAGGCACAAATGACTAGAATATATTACCCAATTTGATTCATATTGCCAATACCATATTGCTAACCCCTTCCTACACCAGAACGTAACTGTATGTCCCACTGCAGGTAGGGAGCTTCAGAGAGGGGTTGCGCGTTGACCCCACTCAGAACCCCTGCCATCCCGGCTGCTATCTGCGGGAGAGGGCAGAGGCTATTAGCAGGCATGGTTCAATTGCCGCACCTGCTAATTAGCCATTTAAATGCAGCTGTCAAAACTGACAGCAGCATTTAAATAGCTCTATATAGCCTTCCCTTGTGTCTTCCCTGTGGTGCAATCGCGAAGGGGCGATCCCTTCATCTTACCCAGCCGGGCCTCAGCATCGCACTGACACTGATTCCGGCTCAGTAATCCATAGATCTGGGATGCAGCAGTCTAGGACAATACAGCAGTGATCTAATGGATCAGTGCTGTATAATGTATACTATACTCTATGAGAGATCAGTGCTGTGTATATAGAAGTCCTCCAGGGGGACTTCAAATTAATGTATGTGTAAAAAAAAGTGTTTATTAATAAAAATCCCCTCCCTTAATATAAGATTAATATAAGATTAAATTGCCCCTTTTCCCCATTGTATAACTAAAAATAATAAATAAATAAACATATGTGGCATTGCTGCATGTGTAATCGCCAATTATCACATTCCTGATCTTGCACAGTAAATGACGTAAGGGCAAAAACCTGCCAAAGTGAAAAATTGCTGATTTTTTTTGTCACATCAAATCCAGAAAAATTGTAATAAAAAGTGATCAAAAAGTCGCATATACTGTATGTAAGCAAGGTATTGATAGAAAGTAAGGATTAGTGATGAGCGAATAGTGAAATATTCAAATATAATCGATATTCGTACGCATATCTCCCAAATGTTCAAATATTCGATCGAACATTCGATCCCATTAAAGTCTATGGGAACAAGTATTTGATTATTGAAAAACATCTATTCGACCACATGGAGGTAAAAAACGGAAGCTGGGGGATTTGAACGCTTATCGGATATTTATCGAATATTCGGCGAACTATTCGATAAAATTCGATAGATCGAATACCTTGCTATTCGATTGAATATCTATTCGATTGTACAGTATTCGCTCATCACTAGTACGGATCATGGCACAAAAAAATTACACCTCATACAGCCCCATAGACCAAAGGATAAAAGTGTTATAAGGATCAGAATAGAAATTTAGTTATTTTTAAAAGTTTTTTTATTTTTTAAAAGAAGTCAGATAAAATAAAAGTTATATAAATTAGTTATCATTGTAATCATACTTACCTGAGGATCATATATAACGTAGCAGTTACTATAGGACGAACGTGTTAACACAAATCCCCCAAAATTAAAACAAATTTCACTGTGCAAACAATTTTTTCCCGTTTTACAGCATCCTTTATGGAAAAATTAGGTCTGCCATTGCAAAATACAATTGGTGTTGCAAAAAAATAAGGGCTCATGTGGAGCTGTAGGTGAAAAAATACAAGCGCAAGATTCCCATTGAATAAGAAAACAGATATAGAGGAAAAATGATACAGAAAGCATAATGGAGGATGCAGTTGACAGTGGCCATTGTCTGCAGATCTGAGGCACTAGGACAAAAATGCCTGGTGCTAGCTACACCTCTGACTTGTGCTAAATATAATAAAAATTTCATGGCTGTCCAAAAGTCAAAAAAATCTAATTTATACCCTCTATAAGTGTTAAATAGCGCAAAAATTTGCGTTATTTTCTTATTTGACTGGAACTTTTAGACTAACTAATTATTGTTAGGTCATGCCCACTTTTATTGTCCCTTTAAAAACTGATAATATGTAAGGAAAAAAATCAGCTTTTGTGCAGACTTTTTATTGCAAATGGCATTTTATGATTTTCCATATATGGCACATTTTCATTCTCAAAGTAAAGAGAAGACAAAAACCTTGACAGCAAATATTTTAGAAAAAAACTATGTAAATGTATTATTGGATTATGTATGTTTTTTTTTACATACCAATTTGTTAAGTGGCTTTGGAATGATCCACTTGTGGGCCCCAAATAATAGATACTTCTTTTTAAATGCAAGTAATTATGTGCATATTTATGCAGTAGATAATTGAAATCGCATACTATAAATTCCGGGGTTTGGTGTTAAACCTTTTTCCAGGAGTCAATGAACAAAAAACATACAGGACATGAATACATGTGTAACAAACATATAACAGAGATGGTATATACACAATAGGGGACATTTATTAAGTGCGGCAGTTTTTACGCTGGGCTTACTAATGTCCCTGCAGTGCTGGAGCTCTGAGGAGTTATAAAGAGGCAATCAGCCTCTACATATCCTGTGCGAATGGAACCCGTCAGAGCGAAAAAAGTGAAACCTAGTAGATATAACGAATATATGGATATTGCATATATAATAAATGTGGATCTCTATGACAACAATATAACATGGCATCATAGTGACATTAGATACAATTCTTATGATGCTCTAGAACAGGGGTGTCAAACTCCAGCCCTCCAGCTGTTGAAAAACTACAATTCCCATCATGCCTGGACAGCAGAAGTTTTAGCTGTAGAATAAATCAGGTAGGTAAAATAGAATATGCTTGCTGTGGATCCTATAATGAAAAATCATGGTGTAAACACCATGACATAGGTATCATGCAATATCTCATATATACACACTTGTACACACTTGTATGACCCATCATACAAGGCCAAGAAAAAAAGTATAAAAAATGTATAAGGAACAGTCAAAAGAGGATACCTGTGTGGTTGATAAGTAGGTGGCAGGAGGATGTAGCTGTTAGCAGTAATGATGAGGTAGATAACCTGGTGAAATATATATCAAGAGTCTCTAATTCAATGGTAAACAATGTAGGGAGATGTAAGCACCGGAGGTGCAGTGAGAAAGTATAAGGTGAGTGTATGGGATTCGTGTTGGATGTAGCTGTGTGAGCATGGAGGAAAGATCATCGGGATAGTTATCAGGCAGGCAGGCATCTGTTAATTACACATATTTTCACATATAGTCCTATATGTTCCTAAGTATACTCCTAAAAAAGTTTTAACACCAAAACATTATGCTCTGTTATTTCAATTTGTTACTGAATAAATACACAAGAGTACTCAAATTTAAAAAATAAGTCTATAGTTATTCTTTAGGGGCCACAAGTGGATTATTCATACGCTACAGACAATATTTTTAACTGAGCCACCCTATCCGAAACTGATTCTTTCTAAATGTAAGTTGTGTATCATTTGTCATATTATAGTCTTCAGTAGTGTATTTTGAATAAGACAGATATAGCCATTTTCATCCTTACATTTAGGCATGGCTCACACATTTAATACTGTGCTAAGCAATGTCAAGACACATTATATTTAGGATCCTGGATACGATCACAGTAAAATTCAGCTTGCAAGAAAAGCATTTACGCATTGTTTTTTGTTTTGTTTGCTTGATGAAAAACAAATTCTCTGTTTAATAACATTGGTGTATATTTCACCTTATGAAAAAGGTAAAACCTGCTGTAAGAGAAAGGTCTGAAATGATTCTCAGATCAATAATATGATTGTATTTATATGAGATCACTTCACCCATGACCTGGATTTCTGCACAATAAACTATTTCTCCTTGGTTCTGGTAGAACAAAAGAAAATTGCCCTGGGCTTACAAAGTTTAGATTATCCATTTGTTTAATGCAAGCAGCAAGTATGAAACATAGCCCTAGGTGAGTTTACAGTAAGCCTGTCATTTTACTGTGTTCAGTCGAAAATGTAATACCATGTTACAAGTTTGTCATACATTTTGCTAGAATGTAGGTTGCTTGCTCAAACAAGCAAAGTATAGAGGTGTCATCAAACTAATGTGTATCACAATTACATTTACTTGAACAGCAAACTAAATAATACACAGTAAGGCTATGTTCACTATGTAAGTTTCATAATAATCACGGCCATTGTAACAACGGCCGTGATTACTACTGAATTAAGTAGTGCTGCCTTCTAAGGAATCCCAGCCGGAGTGTATACATATAGTATACACTCCGGCCGGGATCCCTAGCAGCTCCGCAAGAAACTGACGTCAGTTTTCTGTGGCCGCTATTCATTGAATAGCAGCCGCAGAAAACCTGTCAGTGCATACAATGAAAAGCGTGGCTCCGGCCGCACACTCCATTGTGTGCAGCAGAGAATTTGGGTGCGGGCACGCACGGATGCTGCATCCGAATTCAGCAGCAGTGAAGATCATCCAGACTCTACTACATCCCGGCCAGGATGATATTCTCTGACACCGGCCGGGTCACAGAACGGCCGGTGTCTTACGCCATGTGAACATGGCCTGAAGGTTATTTAAGCAGGCTAGGAAAGGCACTGCGCAAGGGACTGCAGCATGGTCACATTTAGGTGTATGGGACTGTGCTGCAAAGGGACACAGTGTTAAAAAAAGGAGACAAAGACCTAAAGTATCACTATGATATGTTAAGTCATTTTTACACCCCCTTGTCTTCTAAGTATTCATAATAACCCTCTGTCTCCATGATGGTTACAATCTTTTTGTTTATATCAATAAAAAGACATTCTCTCATTTTTAGCTGCTTTGAAGGCTTTCCCCTTCTTCAATGCCTTCTTTTTTCAGGAATGTCAGTAAATCCATTAAATCCAAAATTCAGTAAATAAAAAATTGCAATACTATAAATGGATGTGCATTCGCGAAAACCTTCAAATGTTATAACAAAACTAGCACTTGTATGCAAAAGCATAGCATTGATTAAATGCAAACTAGTGATTGCTTATAAAATCTCCCTAGGGGGGACTTAAACGAAAACTAAAAAAGTGTAAAAAACATTACGAAACCCCTCACCCAAAAAAAGGTAAAATCACACCCCTTTTTCAATGTTTCAAATAAAAATATGTAAAATAAACAACTAAATGTGTGCAGTGTAGAAGTGTCTGACAAAATATAACAACCCAATGTGATTGCTGTTTTTTTGTTATTATGAGAGTTTAGCAAGTACTAAAAGGCTTGTGTACTTGTTACTTGAGGCAAGCATTTTTCAATGCTCAAGTGATCAACTTGAGTAATGAGCCCCATTGAAATTAATGAGAGACTCAAGCATTTTACCATGTGCCCTTTAGGGCCCATTCACACTACAGAATTGGCAACAAAATTCTGTTCGGAACAACCGCATGCGGACTTGGTGCCGGATCCTGCCTGCTATCTGTTTTAATGGAAGGGCTTGCGCACCTTTGCTCTTCGCTCAGAGAATTGACATGTCAATTCTTTGAGCGGGGAGACACGGAGAGCAGAGGCGCACAAGCCCTCCCATTCAAACAGATAGCAGGCAGGATGTGGTACAGATTCCACGTGCGGGGGTTTCGTACGGAATTTCAGCACTGATTCCATAGTACGAATGTGCCCTTAGACAGCAGAACCGAGGGTGCCTGGTAACCTAAGCAACTATCACTAACTGGCTGTCAGATATATTTATTTTTTTCTTGTAATTTTAGTATATTTTGTTCCTTCATGTTTAAGCCAAATAAACAATAAAAAAAAAAAAAAGAAAACATTTTATAGCTTTCTGCAATACACAATAGAAATCTAGTGGGATTGCCATGAACAAAGATTGTGATGGAGTGCAGTGTCCAATGTTCACAATCATCTTCCCTAAACCCTATTAAGATAGTTTGGGATGAGTTGTTTCACAGAGCTTGTCAAGTAGAATGCCTAGAGTGTGCACAGCTGTCATCAAAGCAAAAGAGGTGCATTTATTTTGTTTAAAATACACTGCTAAAAAAATAAAGGGAACACTTAAAGAACACAATATAACTCCAAGTAGATCAAACGTCTGTGAAATCAAACTGACCACTTAGGAAGGAACACTGATTGACAACCAATTTCACATGCTATTGTGCAAATGGAATAGAAAACAGGTGGAAATTATTGGCAATTAGCAAAACACACTCAATAAAAAAGTGGTTCTGCAGGTGGGGACCACAGACCACTTCTCAGTAACTATGCTTTCTGGCTGATGTTTTGGTCACTTTTGAATGTTGGTGGTGCCTTCACACATGGTAGCGTGAGATGGACTCTACAACCCATACAAGTGGCTCAGGTAGTGCAGCTCATCCAGGATGCCACATCAAAGCGAGCTGTGGAAAGAAGGTTTGCTGTGTCTGTCAGCGTAGTGTCAAGAGGCTGGAGGCGCTACCAGGAGACAGGCCAGTACACCAGGATATGTGGAGGAGGCAAAAACCCAGCAGCAAGACCGCTACCTCTGCCTATGTGCAAGGAGGAACAGGGGGAGCACTTCTAAAGCCCTGCAAAATAACCTTGAGCAGGCCATGTGTGTGCACAAACGGTTAGAAACTGACTCTGTGAGGATGGTATGAGGGCTTGACATCCACAGATGAGGGTTGTGCTCACAGCCCAAAACCATGCAGGATGCTTGACATTTGCCAGAGAACACCAGGATTGGCAAATTCGCAACTGGCGCGCTGTGCTCTTCACAGATGAAAGCAGGTTCGCACTAAGCACGTGGAGAGAGATCTGCTGTCAGCAAAATCCTTCAGTATGACCGGTTTGGCAGTGAGTCAGTAATGGTGTAAAGTGGCATTTCTTTGGAGGGGCACACAGCCTTCCATGTGCTTGCCAGAGGTAGCCTGACTGCCATTAGGTGCCCAGATAAGATCCTCAGATCCCTTTTGAGACCATATGCTGATGTGTTTGGCCCTGGATTCCTTCTAATGGAGGACAATGCTAGACCTAATGCAGTATGTCAGCAGTTCCTGCAAGATGAAGGCATTGAAGCTATGGGCTTCCCCAGACCTGAATCCAATTGAGCACATCATGTCTTGCTGCATCCACGAACATCACGTTGCACCACAGACTGTTCAGGAGTTGGCTAATGCTTTAGTGCATGTCAGGGAGGAAATCCCTCAGGAGATCATCCACCACCTCAGCAGGAGCATGCCAAGGCATTGTAGGGAGGTCATACAGGCACATGGAGGCCACACACAATATACTGAGTTTTAAGGACATTACATCAAAGTTGGATCAGCCTGTAGTGTGTTCTTTAACTTTAATTTTGTGTGTGACTCCAAATTCAGGCCTCCATTGGTTAAATAATTTGATTTCGATTGATGATTTTTGTGTGATTTTGTTGTGAACACATTCAACTTTATACAGAACAAAGTATACAATCAGAATATTTCATTCATTCAGATGTAGGATGTGTTATTTGTGTGATCCCTTTTTTAGAGCAGTGTATTTTTTTCCCACTAATAACTTCTATATGGGTAACATGATATACAAAACGAGGAAAAGACGAACAGACACAAGGATAGTCAAACAGACCAATTCCAAAGAAAAAAGCGGTAAAAAATCTGAATCCCAATAGTAAAGTCATAGTACAATAAGCCAAAGTAAAGTATGCAGTAAGAAACAAGGAATAGCAAGAGAGCAAGATACAAGGAAGACGCTTAGCGCAGTAGTGGATTATAATAGGGGCGCTTTGGGTGGCAGCCCGGGGCCCTGAGCTCCTGGGGGCCTATGACCACCCAAAAAGACTTATACTTTCAATGGTGTACTGTCTTCTGGCTACACTTCTGCCATGATTTGCAAAAAAATCACTGTTTTTTTATGGCAATTTTGCACAAATCAGACATCATGACATTATCTATCCTGTACTATGAACACCAGGCTAGTGCTTCCATAGTTACAGTGGGGTGGGGGGGCCCAGGCTTGGTGAACATCCCTGTGTGCTTTAAAAAGATAGATTTATAGCTAGCCAAAGGGTTAAAATACAAAGAAAGTATATTTAGGAGGTCAGGGGTCTGGTCCAGCACGTGATTGGACCCAGAACCCAGGCTGACAAAGTGAAGGATAAGTGGAAAAGGCAGAGTGTTATTAAAAAGCCAAATAAAGGTTAAGTGTTTACTGACCAGAAGGATCTATACTGGAAAGAGATGGGGGGGTGGATTAACAGTTGCTAAAGTAGAAGGAATTGAGCAGTACTTAAACTGGTTCAAATGAAACATACAACTGTCAATATACCGTATACCACAAGCCGAGGTCTGCACTGAGCACCTAACAGGTACACTGATGACTAGAGATGAGCGAACCGGTTCGCCCGGTATGGGATCTGGGTCGGATTTTCCAAAAAGTACGAGTCTGATCGGATTCAGATTTCCTATGATGCCCGCTTTCCTATGATGCCCGGAACACATCCGAACAGCAGGGATGTTGCAGTAGCCCAGCCCCTGTGACGTCAGTATAGCTTTAAAAGGAGCGCTCACATGACCGCAGGACGCAGTCTGCTGAGAGAGAGAGGAAGGAGAGTCTTACTACTGCACACAGCTCGTCAGTGACAAAACGCTTGCAATTGCTTGTGCTGCTGTTATAAGAAGATATTCAACAAACACAAAGATGAAAAGATTATTAGGAAAACAGAGAGGAGAAACATATAGTGATTGAGAGAGAAAAATAGAGAGGGAGAAAAACAGATAGGTAGATGAATAGATAGATAGATAGATAGATAGATAGATAGATAGATAGATAGATAGATAGATAGACAGATTAGGCATAGGAGAGCAAAGGGTGCACAGAACATAAACGCCAGAAAGAAAATAGAAACCAGAAAAGAGTTTTCTCAACCTTAGTGTCAATTATACCTCTAGTGCATGTCTGTATATTAGTAAAAAAGTGCTATACAGATATCCAAGTACTATAGAGGCACCCTTGGGATAGTGTATATTACATATGTGGTTTCCTGAGACACAAATATATATCTCTTGTGCATGTCTGTTGAATACAACTACAAACAAAGTGCAATACAGTATCCAAGTACTATAGTGGCACCCTTGCAACAGTGTATATGACATACGTTGTTTCCTGAGACACAAATATATATCTCTTGTGCATGTCTGTAGAATAAAACAAAACAAAAACTGCTTTACAGTTATCCAAGTACTATAGGGGCAACCTTGCGAGAGTGTATATGATATACGTTGTTTCCTGAGACACAAATATATATCTCTTGTGCATGTCTGTAGAATAAAACTACAAAAAAACTGCTATACAGATATCCAAGAACTATAGTGGCACCTTTGCGAGAGTGTATATGACATACATTGTTTCCTGAGACACAAATATATATCTTTTGTGCATGTATGTAAAATAAAACTACAAAAAAGTGCTATGCAGATATCCAAATATTATAGTGGTACCCTTGTGAGAGTGTATATGACATACGTGGTTTCCTGAGACACAAATATATATCTCTTGTGCATGTCTGTAGAATAAAACTCTAAAAAAAGTGCTATACAGATATCCAAGTACTATAGTGGCACCTTTGCGACAGTGTATATGACATACGTGGTTTCCTGAGACACAAATATATATCTCTTGTGCATGTCTGTAGAATAAAACAAAAAAAAAACTGCTATACAGATATCAATGTACTATAGTGGCACCCTTGCAAGAGTGTATATGACATATGTTGTTTCCTGAGACACAAATATATATCTCTTGTGCATGTCTGTAGAATAAAACAAAACAAAAACTGCTTTACAGTTATCCAAGTACTATAGTGGCACCCTTGCGAGAGTGTATATGATATACGTTGTTTCCTGAGACACAAATATATATCTCTTGTGCATGTCTGTAGAATAAAACAAAAAAAAAACTGCTATACAGATATCCAAGTACTATAGTGGCACCCTTGCGAGAGTGTATATGACATACGTTGTTTCCTGAGACACAAATATATATCTCTTTTGCTTGTCTGTAGAATAAAACTACAAAAAAAGTGCTATACAGATATCCAAGTACTATAGTGGCACCCTTGCGAGAGTGTATATGACATACGTTGTTTCCTGAGACACAAATATATATCTCTTGTGCATGTCTGTAGAATAAAACAAAACAAAAACTGCTTTACAGTTATCCAAGTACTGTAGTGGTGTAACACCTGGAGTAGTGGATCCACTGGACCATCACCAGCGATGGCACTAACCTCACCAGGGAGCGGAGTCTAAGGGGCCGCTGGTTTTCACCAGAGCCCGCCGCAAGGTGGGATGGACTTGCTGCGGCAGGCGACCCCCAGGTCGCTACCCCTGGCTTGGTTGCTAGCGACGGCAGGTGAGGCGTGGCAGGAGCAGTAGGCAGGAGATAGTGCAGGCAGAGGACAGTAGACGTGCTCGCAGGTGGCGGACAGGACTCAGGAACAATGGGAAGGCAGCGGGCAAGGACTAGGGACAAGGACTGAAGACAGGAACAAGGGACAAGGACTAAGGTCAGGAACAACAGGGAGCTGGGCCAAACGCTATGGGAAGCATGTAGAGGCTCCAACACCTGGAAGGGAGCAGAGCTGGAACTTATAGGGGAGTGATTGACATGTGGACCAATTAGGAGCGAACCGTCCCTTTAAATCTGAGACAGCCGGCGCGCGCGCGCCAGCAGGCACAGTAAGAGACAGGAGCAGAGGAGAGGTGAGGCGCCCCGATTGGCCGAACTAGCAGCAGCGCCGGGTCCTTGCACAAGGACCCCGGCGGCTGCATGGGGCAGGAGGAGGTCGCGGCGGCGGCCTGGAACACGGGACGCCGCCGCGGCCGTGACAGTACCCCCCCCTTTGGCCTCCCCCTCTTTCTTGCCTGCAGATGGAGGCATCAGGCAAGTCCTGGTATTCCGCCGGTAGGCCGGATAAAGGCTTGGCGGGCTCGGGTGACAACATAGAGTACTTGGGCTGAGGTGACCTCAGACACTGGTTGGAACAGTCCTGACCCCAACTAAGAATCTTCCCGGTTCTCCAGTCCATCTTAGGGGCATGTAATTGCAGCCAAGGGAGTCCCAGGAGGATGGTGGAAGAAGAATGGGGCAGGACGTAGAAGGAGATCTTCTCCAGATGTGAAGTGCCCACCTGGAGGACTAGAGGTGCGGTCTGGTAGTGGACATGGTCGGTAAGAATCTTGCCCGTGACCGAGGAGATAGTCAGGGGTCTGGCTAGTGGGGTCACGGGTAGCTGCCATCTCTGGACCAATGTAGCTGCAATAAAATTGCCTGCTGACCCAGAATCGAGAAAGGCAGTAGTCTGGTGAGTTTGTCCTGAGGGTGTCTGGATGGAGACTGGCACAGACAACTTTGGAGAGGTGGCATTCACACTTAGGGAGACCTCTCCCACCGGACCTAGGTGCTGGCGTTTCCTGGACGCTTGAGGACGTTGGGGACATCTCAGCCGAAAGTAATCCGAACCACCGCAGTAGAGGCAGAGATTCAGCTCCAGACGACGAATTCTTCCATCAGGCGTCAGGTGAGCCCGTTCCACCTGCATAGGAATCTCAGGAGTCGACTGGGACACCGGAACGTCAGGATTCTGGAAGACCGGCGCCAGCTGGTGATGGCGACGGAACAGGCCGTTCATGCCAGACCTCCTCCTCTCTCTCAGAAAAATGATTATCGACCCTGGTGGCCAGTAGGTTGAGTTCGTTCAGGGAGGTAGGTAGGTCTCGGGCGGAAAGCACGTCTCTCACCCGACTGGACAGGCCCTTCTTGAAGGTGGCTATTAGAGCGGCCTCATTCCAGTCTAATTCTGCCGCCAGGGTGCGGAACTGGATGGCGTAGTCACCAACAGAGGAGCTCCCTTGAGAGAGGCCGAGGAGAGCAGTTTCAGCTGAAGAGGCACGGGCAGGTTCCTCAAAGACGGAGCGAAACTCGACTAGGAAGGTTCGGAGATTGGCAGCAACAGGATCATCTCGGTCCCACAGCAGCGTGGCCCAGGCCAGAGCTCTACCCTCCAATAGGCTGATGATGAAAGCCACTTTAGAGCGCTCGGTGGGAAACTGACTACTTAAAAGTTCAATATGCATGATGCACTGAGTCAGGAATCCTCTGCACAACTTGGAGTCACCAGAGTATTTGCTTGGGAGAGCCAGTCGAAGTGTAGAAAAAGCAGCAGGAGGTGGTGTGCGCTGGGCTGTAGTATGCTGCTGTAAGGCGGCAGTGAGTTGCTGGATCTGCTGCGACTGTTTCTGGATTTGTTGCGGCTGTAGGGCGACCACTCGGGCTACTTCGCGGATATCAGGCACCTCGCCGGGATCCATGGTTGGAGCCTACTGTAACGCCTGGAGTAGTGGATCCACTGGACCGTCACCAGCGATGGCACTAACCTCACCAGGGAGCGGAGTCTAAGGGGCCGCTGGTTTTCACCAGAGCCCGCCGCAAGGCTGGATGGACTTGCTGCGGCAGGCGACCCCCAGGTCGCTACCCCTGGCTTGGTTGCTAGCGACGGCAGGCGAGGCGTGGCAGGAGCAGTAGGCAGGAGATAGTGCAGGCAGATGACAGTAGACGTGCTCGCAGGTGGCCGACAGGACTCAGGAACAATGGGAAGGCAGCGGGCAAGGACTAGGGACAAGGACTGAAGACAGGAACAAGGGACAAGGACTAAGGTCAGGAACAACAGGGAGCTGGGCCAAACGTTATGGGAAGCATGTAGAGGCTCCAACACCTGGAAGGGAGCAGAGCTGGAACTTATAGGGGAGTGATTGACAAGTGGACCAATTAGGAGTGAACTGCCCCTTTAAATCTGAGACAGCCGGCGCGCGCGCGCCCTAGGAGGCGGGGACGCGCGCCGGCCGGCACAGTAAGAGACAGGAGCGGAGGAGAGGTGAGGCGCCCCCAGGGGTCGAACTAGCAGCAGCGCCGGGTCCCTGCACAAGGACCCCGGCGGCTGCATGGAGCAGGAGGAGGTCGCGGCGGCGGCCCGGAACACGGGACGCCGCCGCGGCCGTGACAAGTGGCACCCTTGTGAGAGTGTATATGACATACATTGTTTCCTGAGACACAAATATATATCTCTTGTGCATGTATGTAGAATAAAACTACAAAAAAAGTGCTATGTAGATATCCAAGTACTATAGTGGCACCCTTGCGAGAGTGTATATGACATACGTTGTTTCCTGAGACACAAATATATATCTCTTGTGCATGTCTGTAGAATAAAAAAAAATAAAAAATCTGCTATACAGATATCCAAGTACTATAGTGGCACCCTTGCAAGAGTGTATATGACATATGTGGTTTCCTGAGACAGGAATATATATCTCTTGTACATGTCTGTAGAATAAAACTCTAAAAAAAAGTGCTATACAGATATTTAAGTGCTATAGTGGCACCTTTGCGACAGTGTATATGACATACGTGGTTTCCTGAGACACAAATATATATCTCATTTCTGTAAAATAAAACAAAAAAAAACTGCTTTACAGATATCAATGTAATAAAGTGGCACGTCTGCTAGACTGTATTACAGAAAATACTGTTCTCATCTACCAAGTGTAGAAATCATAATTGGAATATAAAGTCATGGCACAGAGGCAGCAGGAAACCTTACAAAGGGTTTTAGGCAAAAGGCAGGGCAGAGAGTCTGGCTCAAGGGGCAGAACTGGAAGTAGCGCAGGAAGAGGGTCCAGTGACAGGCCTGAGCTTCCTTTCCACACGTCTAATTCCACAGTCCTGGAGTGGCTGGCTCACACTTCAATGTCCTCAAGGATGAGTAGTGAGACAGCCAGCCAGGTATCTGTGGGTACCTCCTACACGACCCTTACTTGGCACGGGCACGCAGCAATTCCCCTACGTCCTCCATCTGTCATCCTCAGCAACATCCCGCTAACTTTTGAACTGCTGCCTGCAAGAGAACTGTAGCGTCTATGAGCAGCCAACTGCTCTTTGATGACAATGAACATGTGGGGGAAGAGACAGGAGACAATCAACTGGAGGGCATAGCTGTGTCGGAGGCGATATCAGAGCAGGTCCATGATAGGCCTGGCAGGAGAGCAGTAGGCAGTAGACGAGAGAGGGCTGGGAAGGAGCCTAATAAGGATGATAGCATCATTCTGGAACAGGATGATGCTACATCAGATGTTACATGGGATCCAGGGCAGGAGTTGGCTTATTCGATGGATTTGTCAACCGGGAATCTGTCCGCCAGCAGGCCCGCCACAACTAAGAAGCAGACAGGCAGCAGTAGTCAAATAAGTCGGAAGCGTAGCCGGGACAAGCAGATGACCACTGGGGAACCCTCCTCCATTGCAGGTCCTAGTATCGGCAGCTCCCGCCCATCCTCACCCATCCTCGCACTAGACTCAAAAGTGCCAGGAGGATACCTATGTGGTCATCAGTCGCCTGTGTGACAGGCGCATTAAAAGAGGCAAGAGTTGCCATCTTGGCACCAGCGCCATGGCTGCCCATATGAAGTGCCACCCCCCTTCCGCCTGGGAGAAACGGGGTGATAGTGGGTCACAGCAGGCCCAGGCAGACCAGCGGTCAACAGCAGCAGGAAGCAGCAGTAGTCAGGGGGGCCTTTCACACAGTCAGACCTCCTCTGTGGAAGGGAGTGTGGCTTTACTCCCTTCTTCAGCTGGTGGCCCCTGTGTTGCTAGCAGTAGGCAGCCTGTCATCATGGAGTCCCTATACCAGAGAGATATGCACCCAGCAATCCCGCAGCAGTGAAACTGAACGCCCACCTGGCCAAGTTGCTGGTGCTCCAGGCTCTGCCGTTTAAACTGGTCGACTTGGCACCTTTTTTCGTGAACTGATGTTGTGTGCGGAGCCACGGTGGAAAGTGCCGAGTCAACACTACTTTTCCAACACAGCTATGCCAGCCATGTATGGGTATGTTCGCGAAAAGGTTGCTCACTCGCTGAGCCATTCAGTGAGCAGACATGTACATTTAACCACAGACATCTGAAGCTGTAATTACGGGCAAGGGCAGTATATGTCCATTACTGCTCAGTGGGTAAATGTAATATGGCCGTTGGAACCCCAGCAACTTGGCCAGAGAAGGGTGATGACACCACCCCGTTTTCACAGCAGGGTTCCAGTTTTGCGGTCCTCCTCCACCTCCTCCAGTAGGTCCAAAGCCTCCTTGACCACCAGTGTTCCTCCCTTGTACCACTTGGGTGTAGCACGCTGTGCTGCACCTAGCCTGCCTGGGGAAAAGGAAACACACAGAGGAAGAGCTGGACCGACTGCTTGAGAAGGAAATCCTCTCGTGGCTGACTCCACGCCATCTGAAAGTTGGGACGGTGGTGAGTGACAATGGGAGCAACATTCTCTCCGCGCTGCATCAAGGAGGTATGAAGCACGCCCCGTGTATGGCACATGTTTTAAACCTAATAGTTACACACTTTCTAAAGTCTACATCCCAGTTACAGACTGTGCTGTCAATGGCTCGAAAGCTGTGTAACCATTTCAGCCATTCAAGTCGCTCTCACAACATCCTCCTCGACCTGCAGTGGAGGAATGGTCTTCCCAACCATCGTCTCATTTGCGATGTAGCCATGCGGTGGAACTCCACCCTCCATATCCTGGACCAGCTCTATGAGCAGAGGAAAGCTTTGACGGATTTTCTCTTGATGCAGGCGGACATAGCGACTTCCCTGTTTAACCTGGAGCTCGGGCAGTGGCAGCTCATACGTGACACCTGCCGCTAGCTACGACTCTTTGAGGAGGCCACCTTGCTAGTCAGTGGGCAAGACACAGGACTGAGCGCTATTATACCCATGCTTCATGTACTGAAGCTGATGCTCATGCGACTCAGTGGCGAGGAGAAACAGGTCTTGGCGCAGCCTGGGTCGCTGGAGGATCGCTTGGCGGAGGAGGAGGGAGAGGAAGTTGAGGAGGAGGAGGACCTGAACACACAGAAACTCTTGGGGGAGACGGGTGAAGGGGAAGGAGATGAGCCTTCCTGCCAGACCAGGGGGGGGCCAGAAAAGGATATGCAGGGCTATGAAGAGGATGAGGAGGATGGAAGCAGTACCCATTGGCAGTATGCTGTGGAGACAGAGGCGGGGACTCCTTTCCACTCTGGTGGAAATGGCTAAGCGCATGTAGATATGCTTTCGGGCTTACCGACGCCTGTAGAGTATTCGTGAACGGGACAACTTCTGGCTGGCCACAGTACTGGACCCAGGGTATTGCAACAAGCTGTGATAATCCATTCACCCTTCCCAACGGGAGGAAAAAATGAATTATTATAGAAAGGAGTGGCATGGATGGCATGAGCAGTGGCACCAGTCTGAGCCTGTTGTCCATGATGCACGCTTTCATGCAGCCACAGGCCGGGGTAACAGGAGCACCGTCACAGCGGCAGGACATGGCGGCATACCTCAAACAGCAAGTCCAGGTGTTTTTGGACTCTACGTTGCCACCTAACTTTCCGGATCCCCTGGACTACTGGGTGGGAAAATTAGATGTCTGGACACAATTGCTGAATTTGCTTTGGACATACTCTCCTGTCCAGCAAGCAGTGTGTTATCCGAGCGAGTTTTCAGCGCAGCAGGTCATATTGTCAGTCGCACCAAGATGTAGGACCTTTTCTGCTTCTATTATGGCCTATATGGGAACTAGACCTTACTGGTCATTCCACCAATCCTGCTGCTGCAGCTGCTGCCCTGCTACCTCTGGCCTGTCCATGGACCTCATTATTCTGCTTCCGCTGCTCATGTCACCCCATTACAACTGCTACTCCTGGCCTGGCCTCCATGTTGAATACTGCCGCTCCTACCCTGGCCTCCATGTTGGCTACTGCTGGGCCTTCACTGGCCTCCATGTTGTCTTCTGTTGCTCCTGCCCTGGACTCCATGTTGACTACTGTTGCTCCTGTACTGGCCTCCATGTTGACTATTGTTGCTCTTGCCTGGCCTCTATCTTGACTACTGTTGCTCCTGCCCTGGCCTCCATGTTGACTACTGTAGCTCCTGCCCTGGCCTCCATGTTGGCTACTGTTGGGCCTTCACTGGCCTCCATGTTGACTCCTGTTGCTCCTGTACTGGCCTCCATGTTGACTACTGTTGCTTCTGTACTGACATCCATGTTGACTACTGTTGCACATGTACTGACCTCCACGTTGACTACTGTTGCTCCTGTACTGGCCTCCATGTTGACTCCTGTTGCTCCTGCCTGGCCTCAATGTTGATTACTGACGCTCCTGCCCTGGCCTCCATGTTTGCTACTGCTGGGCCTTCACTGGCCTCCATGTTGACTACTGTCGTGTCTGCCCTGGCCTCCATGTTAGCTACTGCTGAGCCTTCACTGGCCTCCATGTTGACTACTGTCGCTGCTGATCCCTGCGATACCACTGCTGATCCCACAATACCACTGCTTATCCCCACGCTAGCCCTGCTTATCCCCATGAAACCACTGCTCATCCCCTCATTATTACTGCTCACGGCTGAGCTGATCCTGCTGCTGATCCCTACGATACCACTGCTGGTCCTTCACTGGCGTTCAATGACTACTGCTGCTCCTGTACTGGCCTCAAATGACTATTGCTGGACCTCCACTGGCCTCCAATGACTACTGCTGCTCCTTCACTGCATTTTTTACCTTTTTCCTGTATAGGCCCTGTAATGGTGAGTTTCCTGCATAGACCTTGTAATGGTGAATATTGAAGTCTAAAAAAAAAAATTGACTTTGAGATATTGAAAAGATAATGATGTTACTGACATGTAGAGCCCTAAATTCAACCAAATACACTACCCCCGTATCATATAGATGGTTTAAACTATGAAATCTGAAGAAATCCAAAATCTGCTCAGACCGAACTTTTAAAAAAAAATCCGGAAGTCCAGTCGGAACGAACTTTTGAGAAGTTCGCTCATCTCTAGTGATGACAATAAAGACAACTTGAATAGCCACAGAGTAAATACGTATCATATACAAGAGTCAATAAACCTATTAGTTTAACAAAAAACATATTTAACAGTCTTAACCCATATCCGATTGTGTTACTGTATGCATTCAGAGTCTTCTTTTCCACCATTGTGTGTTTGTGTAAGAATCTTAACTAGCCATCTGTTTCAGTCTTCAAACTGATCTGCCCTATTGAGCCATTCTTGTAGTGATATCTGATCTTTCTGAAGCCAGTTGTGATAGATTAATAACGCAGCTATAGTAGTCAGCTGTCAAAGAGTTTTGGCTCAGCATACCCTATCTCTAGTCAATGTGTTGTATAGTAAAGTTTAATCTGATAACATATGCTCTACTTGTGTACTGTATCTCCAGCAAAATGTATTATTGGATACGTTTAGTGGTTTAGAAGCATCTTGATCTTGTACCATCTAGATAAATGAGTGAACACATTTTCTTGTAATGTTATAAAAGTTGCAATGAAAGTATAGATAGAATAAAATTGGTGACTGAGAGTATAATGTCCTTCACGATAATAAGTACAGTGGTGTCTTGGATTAGGAGCATAATTCGTTCCGGGATCGCGATTGTAATTCAAATCACTCTTAAAACAAAACAAATTTTCCCATAAGAAATCACTGTCCGTTATTTTGAGTCTAAAATAACGGACGTCATTTAGCTGTCTGGCCTCCCCTTAGTGCAATGAATGGTGTTTGCACATTTTAGTTTGAGGTTGCTAATTGGCCTTTGGGTGTGGCTTAATTGAAAAGTCCATTGAATTTAATAGTAAAAAAGGAGAAAGAACGATGGGAAAAAAAACTGTGTGTGAACAACTAATAAAAAAAAGTCCGCTGTTTGGCAAAAGACGTCCGAAAATAATGATCATGGTCAATATTTTGACATCCACGGCAAAAACATCCGTTATTCAATACATTGTGTGCATTGAACGTCCTTCTTTCCATGGACTTCAGTGTATTACCATTCCAGTCAGTTAAATCGGGGCACAAATGGACGTTATTTTAACCCCTTAAGGACCGGGCCTAAAATGGCCTTAAGGACCGGAGCAAATTTTATGAATATGACCTGTGTCACTTTATTCATTAATAACTTCGGGATGCTTTTACCTATCCGGCTGATTCTGAGATTGTTTTCTCATGACATATTGTACTTCACATTTCTTGTAAATTGGAGTCGATACTTATAACGAATCTTTATGAAAAAAAACAAAATAACGTGAAAAATTGTAAAAAAATGCATTTTTCCAACTTTAAACCTTTTCTGCTTATACAGAAAATGGTTATGCCACATAAATTATATATTAAATAGCATTAGCAACATGTCTACTTTATGTTGGCAGCATTTATTAAACTATATTTCATTTTTTTTAGACAATAGAAAGCGTAAAACATTAGCAGCAAATTTCCAAATTTTCAGTACAATTTCAAAATCAGATATTTTTAGGGACCTGTTCAGGTTTAAAGTGTATTTGAGGGGCCTGTATGTTAGAAAGCCCCACAAAGCACCCCATTTCAGAAACTGCACCCCCCAAACTCTGCAAAAGCAGATCCAGAAAGTTTTTTAACCCTTTAGGGGAGTCACAGAAATAAAAGCTAAGTGTGTAAGAAATTTTAAAATTTTAATTTTCTGTGCAGAGATTTTATTGTAATCCAATATTTTTCATAATTATAAACTTATTACCAGAGAAATGCACCCCAATATTTATTTCCCCGTTTCTGCAGTTTATAGAAATACCCCATATGTGACCCTATTGCGCTATTTGACGCAACCACAAGCCTCAGATATAAGGGAGCGCGTAGTGCATTTCATTGGCTCCGTTATATTTGGTCATTTCTGACTGTATCACTTCAGCTTGGCAGAGGCTCTGGGGTGCCAAAACCTAAAAAACACCCCTAAAAGGACACCATTTAGAAAACTACACCCCTCAAGGAATGTAACAAGGGGTGCGGTGAGCATCTGGACCCCACAGGTGCTTCACAGATTTTCCCAACAATATGGCGTGAAAAAAGACAAAAGTATTTTTTACACTAAAACGTTGTTCTAGGCTTCAATTTTTCATTTTCACAAAGGGATAAAAGGAAAAAAAAAAACACAAAATATGTAGCGCAGTTTCTCCCGAGTACGGAAATACCCCACATGAGGACATAAAGTGCCAAGCGGGCGCAGGACGAGCCTCCAAAGGGAAGGAGCGCCAATTGGCTTTTGGAAGCTGGATTTCACTGGAATGGATTTCAAGGGCCACGTCGCATTTACAGAGCCCTCGTGCTGCCAAAACACTGGAAACCCCCCACAAGTGACCCCATTCTGGAAACTACACCCCTCAAGGAATCTAACAAGGGGTGCAGTGAGCATATGGACCCCACTGGTGACGGGCACAAATGTGGAACAATGTGACGTGAAATTGAAAAATTTCATTTTTTCACTTTCACGGCACAAATGTGCCCGTCATCAAGGGGTCCATATTCTCATTGCACCCCTTGTTAGATTCCTTGAGGGGTGTAGTTTCCAGAATGGGGTCACTTGTGAGGGGTTTCCACTGTCTTAGCAGCACAAGGGCTCTATAAATGCGACATGGCGTTCATCATCCATTCTAGCCAAATCCAACCTCCAAAATCCAAATGGCGCTCCTTCCCTTCGGAGGCTTGCCCTGCGCCCACATGGCGCTTTATGTCCACATGTGGGATATTTACGGACTCGGGGGAAATTGCTCTAAACATTTTGTGTGTTTTTTTCTCTTTTAACCCCTTGTGAAAATAATAAATTCAAGGCTAGACCAACATTATAGTGTAAAAAATGTAATATTTCATTTTCACGCCACATTGTTCCATATTTGTGCCCGTCACCAGTGGGGTCCATATGCTCACTACACCGCTTGTTACATTCCCGGAGGGGTGTAGTTTCCATAATGGGGTCACTTGTGGGGGGTTTCAACTGTCTTGGCAACACAGGGGCCTTTTAAATGCAACATGGCCCCTCGAAATTCATTCCAGCCAAATCCAGCCTCAAAAAAACAAATGGCGCTCCTTCCCTTTGGAGGCTTACCCTGCACCCGCATGGTGCTTTATGTCCACATGTGGGGTATTTCCGTACTCAGGGGAAATTGCTCTACAAATTTTGTGTTTTTTTTTATTTTTTAGCCCCTTGTAAAAATGAAAAAATCAAGACAAGATTAATGATTTAGAGTAAAAATTTAAGACAAATTACACCAAATGTTGGTCTAGCCTTGATTTTTTTCCATTTCCACAAGGGGTTAAAAAAGAAAATAAATGCAAAGCGTGTAGGGTAATTTCCCCTGAGCACGAAAATATGGTAACGTTTGGGGGGTTCCTGTGTCTACGTAATACACTATATGGTAAAAGCGACATGATAGCAATATTCTATAGGTCAGTCAGAACACAACCATATGCAGGTTTACACAGATTTTCTAATGTTATTAATCTTTTTTAATGAAATCCTTTTTTTTTCAATTAATTATTAATAAAATGGGCCTATTGTGATGCTTATAACGGTTTTATTTTTTTCACCTATGGGGCTGTATGGGGTGTATTTTCCCCCCAATGATCTCTTGTTTTTATTAATACCATATTTGTAAAGATCGGACATTTTGATCACTTTTTATTAACTTTTTTATACATTATTTATAATGTAAGAAAAAAATTGGTAACCCTGGCACTTTTTTCGCTCTTTTCGTTTACGCCATTCGCCGTTAGTGATGATGCTTGTAATATGTGGACATAATGTGCCATATGGGCACAGGGCAAGCCACCAAAGGGACAGAGCGCCATTTAGAGGCTGGAATGGAGGATGGAGGCCATGTCGCAATTACAAAGCTCCTGTGCTGCCAGGACAGTAGAAACCCCCCACAAGTGACCCCATTCTGGAAACTACACCCCATAAGGAATCTAACAAGGTGCAGTGAGCATATGGACCCCACTGGTAACAGGCACATATGTAGAACATGTGCCGTGAAAATAAAAAATAAAATTTTTTTCATTTTCACGTCCCAAATGTGGCCGTCACCAGGGGGCCATATCCCCGCTGCCCCCCTTGTTAGATTCCTTATGGGGTGTAGTTTCCAGAATGGGGTCACTTGTCGGGGGTTTCTACTGTCCTGGCCGCACAGAGGCTCTGTAATTGCATCATGGCATCCTCTAATGGGAATGGCGGCCATACCTATTTAGCTGGGGTAAAAGGGACAATTCTAATTTATTTGGGGGTATTAGGCCAATTATTAGTTTATAAGGTTGAAAATGACAGGTGTCCATCAAATTCAGATCCAACGTAGAAAAAGGTTTTCCACAGCTCCTTGAAATAGTGCAAGTTCTTTATTGGTACATATAAGGTGAGATTAATATTACCAGCCTGCTGCCACCCAGCCCAGTCCGGGACTACTGGCACCCAGCTCTTCCCAGTACCCCTGGTGGCATTGGGTACTGGGGTAATAATGGGGGGATTAGTCTTAGCCATTTTATATTGGCTAACACTAAACCCTGACTTAGTAATGGATTCCGTCTATTAGACGACTTCCACTACTAAGTCTATATAGTAAAGAAATAAAGACACGACACAAGTGAAAAATATTTTTTATTAAAATAAAAACACTCCCACACCCCTTGTTGACCATTTTATTTTATTTTTTAAATCCCAACAACCGCTGGTCATCAGTGTAGGAGAAACACACACAAAAGAAACACGCAAACGGGAGCACAACACCCATTATTGTGAGCTGTGTTGTGCACCTTACAGTATGCAGCATCTTTACAGATCGCTGCTTACAGTGTGGCACCCAAGGGGTTAATGGAGGATGCATTGAATCCCCCTTAACCCTTTGGGTGCCACACTGAACAATATGGCGCCCAGGGGGTTAAGTAAGGGTCCCCACTTAACCCCTTGGGGGCACCCATACCAGCAAGGAAGGGGTTAGGTGACCCCCCTTCCTTGCTGGGATGGGTGTAGTGCAGGGGGGAGAGCTTTTTTCTCACCCTCTGATGTCTTCTATTTTCTATCTTCTTTCGACTATCTTCTCTCTTCTTTCTTCTATCTTCTCTCTTCGCCTGTCCGCCTCACACTGAGCTTAGTGTGACGGGATCGGCTCTTTATATGTTCGCTCAGCCAATCCGCTGAGCGGACAGATAAATCTAAATGTTTCTTCTAATGTTGCTATTGTGATAAAAAAAAATAGCATCATAAGAAGAAACATTTTCTGTATTGCCGGCAATAGAGCTTCCTGTAGTAGTTAATATTTAATTTAATATAACACATTTTCGTTCTAATAAAGTTATTTTCGTTGTTCAATAGCTTAATTAAAACGAATACATACTTTTGCAATTAAATCTACTGTAAATAAATAAATAAATATTCATATTTATTTATTATTTATTTATTATATTAACAGTATATCCAATTGCAAAAGCATGGATTCATTTTAACTAAGCTATTGAATAACGAAAATAACTTTTTTAGAACAATTTTTTTTTATTAATTAAATATATTAACTATTACAGGAATCGGCATTATTGCTAACCTCGGTAATACCGATTCCTGTAATATTGATTCCCTGCTTTCCCAGATGCATTCCAGAGGTGTTTGCATAACTTTCTAAAGATGTCTTTGACTTGGTGACCTCCAATTTGTCAAATCTTGATTTTCAAGTCCCAAGGATTTTTCTCCCATAAACTATAATGGGATTCGATATTCGATCGAATAGTCGAATATCGGGAGCTATTCGAATCGAATCCAATCGAATCGAATATTTCACTATTCGCTCATCTCTACTCACTACAGGTTAATATCACTTGATGTTACTACTGGGACATACAGGTCAGTCATATTGTTAAGGAGGGCTTTGATCCGGGAATGAACTGCTGACAAAGACTTTATACAGAGCCTATGACTGCAGTGTAATTTCGGACTTATTTAGTTAAAGTCTATAACCAATCGCATATTTGGGGGTACTCGGCTTCAGCATCTCGTCACATGGGGGTATTTGGCTGGAAACACTGCTCTGGGGTATTAGACAAGGGTCTGGGCCCTCCTTTTCTCTCTTTTTTTTTAAAGTTAAACACAGGCAGCTGGATGATTTAGGCAACTATACAGGTCACCCAACAAGAATCATTATACTAGAAGCTGCCAACCACATTTTTTTTTTTTTTAATTCATAATATCTAGGCACAATAGATTAACCCTTAATTAATAGTTTAACCCTTTCACTGCCAGAGGGAATGTCATGGATACAATATAGAAAGAGTATAAAAATTGTAACTGAAAAAATATTGCAATACAGTTTAAATCTCACATTATTGTTCTCAATCATTACATGAACATTGTGCAAAAAATACATACAAATTTGTATGTGGCTAAAAGTATAGCCCAATGGTTGAAATTTAATTTAACTAAAAAAAATGCTATGTTTTGAGTGATTAAACAGTGTGTAACAATGCTGTTTCTCAGATATGGAATTCACCCTCACTTTCTAAGGATATGTTTTGACATAGTATTTCCGTCTGTCTTTTGCTCTGTCTTTTTTTTTTTTTTTTAACCAAAACCAGAAGTGGATTGAAAACACAAAAACTGTGCAAATCTTTCCATTATAATTTTGCCCTATCAGTCCCACTCCTAATTTTGGCTGAAAAAATATTGACCAAAATATTGATGGAAATACTATGTGTGAACATAGCCATATACAATAGAGGAACAGCAGAGTTGAGCTGAAATATAGGAGCCACACTAAATTTTTAGCTTCTATCTTTCGGATACAAGTCTAGACTCATACTGTAAATTCCAGTCCTCAGGCCTCACCAACAGGTCATGTTTTGAGGATTTCCTTAGTATTTCAAAGGTGATATAATTAAACTCAGTGCATAAGGTGTAATCACACCAGTTCTTTGTATGGGAAATCCTCAAAACATGACCTGTTGGTGAGGCCTGAGGACTGGAATTGAGAAGCACTGCTGTAAATAGTACAAGGCACAAACTTAGGTTAAGGGATACAGAAATCAAGACACACTACAGGATTTTTTGTCCTCCATTGCCAATGGCCATCATTAGCAAGTATCAGAAGTCTTTTGGATGGCAGTCGGTAATGACGACCGAAAAATCCAATAGTGTAAACATAGCAATAGGCAATCAAGG
Organism: Dendropsophus ebraccatus; assembly: GCF_027789765.1. Taxonomy (NCBI): domain Eukaryota; kingdom Metazoa; phylum Chordata; class Amphibia; order Anura; family Hylidae; genus Dendropsophus; species Dendropsophus ebraccatus. Next base: position 83,080,300 of record NC_091456.1, on the reverse strand, counting down.
TTGCTCAAGACATTCAGATAGAAATTTAAACTCTGTTATAATATGCATACTTTGGCTCAATGGCACAGAATTCAATATTCAATGAAGCCAGGGGCATAGCTAGCTTTTAGTCTGGTGCACTGAATCTGAAAATGCGTTAATGCATCTGTAAGCTTTAAGGTAAAACTCACACAGGCTACAGGCACTTAAAGCGCAACTGTAAAATATATTTTTTCTATTTAGTTTTAGTTAGCTTAGGCCATGATTAGAATTTTAGCAATTCATATAATTAAGCTAAATGGAACCGTTTTTGAAATACAGGTAATTGAATATCCCCACAGTGATGGGGATATTTTTTTTTTTAAATCCCAACAACCGCTGGTCATCGACGTAGGAGAAACACACAAAAAAAAAACCACGCAAACAGGAGCACAACACCCATTATTGTGAGCTGTGTTGTGCACCTTACAGTATGCAGCATCTTTACAGATCGCTGCTTACAGTGTGGCACCCAAGGGGTTAAGGGAGGATGCATTGCATCCACCTTAACCCTTTGGGTGCCACACTGAACAATCTGGCCCCCAGGGGGTTAAGTAAGGGTCCCCACTTAACCCCTTGGGGGCACCCATACCAGCAAGGAAGGGGTTAGGTGACCCCCTTCCTTGCTGGGATGGGTGTAGTGCATCCCCTCTCACTCTCATCATCCCCTCTAACTCTCATCCTCCCCTCTCATCATCCCCTCACTTTCATCATCCCCTCTCACTCTCATCATCCCTCTCACTCTCATCATCCCTGTCAGGACTGACTAGGGGAGACAAAGACTGTGTGGTCCCTGATGCTGAACCCGCCCCAGCTGTCCCTACCTGCTTGCCTCACTCTGCCCTAGGTGGCAGCGGGCAACTGGGCGGCGTTCCCTATACTGCAGCAAGTGGTAACACACAAAGAGACAAGACAATACACACACAATAAAAAGGGGGGTCAGCGGTCCAAGTCGGCAACTTACGGGAAGCAAAGGTACAAAATCAATATACAGAAGAGAAGTCGAGGTCACAAAAGCCAAAGGTCAAAATACACAGAATAGTCAGGTCACAAAAAGCTAGATCAAGGAGGCACTAGGAAACTAGGCTCTTTCACAGGCAAAGAACTAGAGATAGGTGAAACAACTTATAGGTCAGTCAGTTGTCAGTCAAATCACTGTGATCAGAAACACCTAATGCTGATCAGCAGAGGGAGAGCAACACTGGACTCTGATACATCCAGGAATAGCAGAGCAGAGAAAAACATAAAAGCAGTCTGACTGCTATGGATGGCGAGCTGAACGCATGGCTCGAGCCCTAACAATCCCCTCTTACTTTCATAATCCCCTCTCACTCTCATCATCCCCTCTCACTCTCATCACCCCCTCTCACTTTCATCATCCCCTCTCTCTCATCATCCCCTCTCATCATCCCCTCACTTTCATCATCCCCTCTCACTCTCATCATCCCTCTAACTCTCATCATCTCCCCTCACTTTCATCATCCCCTGTCACTCTCATCATCCCTCTAACTCTCATCATCTCCTCTCACTTTCACCATCCCCTCTCACTCTCATCATCCCCTCACTTTCATCATCCACTCTCACTCTCATCATTCCTCTCACTCTCATCATCCCCTCTCAATCTCATCATCCCATCTCACTCTCATCAACCCTCTTATTCCCACTCCCCCTCCCTCCACCTTGCCCCCTCATCACCTCTTACACCCCCACCTTTCTTCTCCACCCTGCCAACCCTCTCCATACCCCCTCCCCTCATCTTCCAAAAAAAAAAAAGTTGAAAAGTTTATACAATTCTCCTCCACTTGCTTTTATTTCAGTGAACCACCTAAAAGGGTTGATAAAGGTCCTATGGCTTGTTTTGAATTCTCTGAGGGGTAAGTTTATAAAATGATGTGCTTTATGGGGTTTCTAACACACTTCAGAAATAAACTAGTGCCTTGGAATATCGATTTTGGAAATCATCTCAGCATCTCTTTGATAAGCAGAAAGCTACTGACAAGAATGGGTTGCACGAATGTTCTAACAATTATTTGTGCGGCCTCTCCAAACATTACCTGCCTGAAAATCGCTGTATGTGCCATTCAAAACAATCTGGTGCTGAGGTGGGCAGGAAATAAGCCCATGTAATATGGTATTTACTAAGGACCTTTTTTGTTTAGGTCCTATTAGATGGGCTGACTTCCCACCCTGCCAGGTCAGCACTCACTGGCTTTGCCTATTACATGAAACAGACATCGGGCAGAAGGGGCTGCACAAATGTTTGTTACATTGTTCATGTGGCCCCTTGCAGGTCACCTTGTAATAAAGCCTTTAGCTATCAACTATTTACATTAGCATTACCAAAGATGTGGCTCTATACCCGTCACTAAACTACAATTTCCATCATGCCTGGGCAGCCTTTTGCTATCTGTGTTCAGGGTATGATGGGAGCTGTAGTGTGACAACGTGTAGAGACAATGGAAACGGTCATATATGTATATAAAATATATATGTTTTGACATAGAAAAGTCACTGTTACAGGGATGATCACTAGAGATGATAGAACATCGGAAAATCTTAGTTTCTATAGAACTCGAACCTGGCTGAATCCCGCAATTCCAGGTGGTACCGGGGCTGTCTCCTTCTTCCCCACGGACTGAGAAGGCATTGGGAATCAAATGCCAAAAGTTTGACAATGTTCGAGTTCTATAGAACCTAAAATTTTCCGATGTTCGATCATCTCTAATGATCACTGCCCATTGGTGTTAGAATACATACTGTATGTGCTCTGACATATAACCTACCAAGGTATTTCAAGTTCAGTTAGCTGTACTATGTATGTTCATCAGGGAGAGGAGGGCGCGGCAGGGGGGAGATAAGGAGAGAGGGCAAGGAGAGAACAGGCCACGCCCTCTTTCAGATAGCCAGGAGAAAAAATTATTAATATTTCTGAGCCAAACAACTAGCGATATCTCAGCAAGCACACAAGCTATCAACACAGTTTATGGTTTCTTTTTAAAGTGTAATACACGGGCTTTTTTACAGAGTAATTTAATTATATTTACATTTTAACCCTTTAAGGACTGAGCCAGTTTTCATTTTTATGCTTTTGTTTTTTCCTCCTAAAAGGCCACTGCCCTTGCATATTTTCCCCTACAGACCCACATGAGCACTTATTTTTGCGACACCAATTATTCTTTGCAATTACAGACTTTTCCACAAAATCTGCTGCAAAACAAGAAAAAAATATATATGTGCAGTGAAATTGAAAAAAAAAGGTGCAATACTTTTTATTTTGAGGAATTTACACCGTTCACCCTAAAGTAAAAGTGACATGTTATTCATGTTCCTCAAGTCAGTACGATTACAATGATATGTAACTTATATAACTTTTATTTGATAGCTTTTAAAAAATGTAAACCTTTAAAAAAAATGTGTTTAACCCCTTACCGCACAAGGACGTAACTGTACGTCCTCGCGCGGGTGGGGGAAATCAGAGCGGGGCAGCACGTCGACCCCGCTCTGAACTGCCGCGGTCCCGGTGCGGCATGATCGCCGTGCCCGCTAATTAAGTCTTCAGATGCAGCTGTCAAAGTTGACAGCTGCATCTGGAGACTTACTGCAGCCGATTCCCTGGTGTCTAGTGGGGAGATCGCTCCCCTGTGACGTTATGGAGGAGCAATCTCCATGTCTGGTGCCGGCCAGGGTCTGCGCCATAACGGCATTCTATTGCCTTTGGCTGCAGCAGCCAAAAGCAATAGAAGATTGATCTCATTGATCTATGCTGATATATACTATATGTACTATACAGCATAGATCTCAATGAGAGATTATTGTGCATATACTAGAAGTCCCCCAGGGGGACTTCTAGTATATGAGTAAAAAAAACAATTGTTAAAAAAAATAAAAAGCCCCCTCCCCTAATAAAAGTCAGAATCACCCCCCTTTTCCTATTTTATAAATAAAAATAAACATGTTTAGTATCGCCCCATGCGTAATTATTAAAAATATTAATTTATCACCTTTTCAGATACCGTACAGTAAATGGCGTAAGCGCAAAAAAAAATTGCATTTTTGGTCGCATCAAATCCAGAAAAATTGTAATAAAAAGCGAACAAAAAGTCACATATGTACAGTTATGGTACCGATAGAAAGAACACATCATGGCGCAAAAAATGACACCTCAGGCAGGCCAATAGACCAAAGGATAAAAGCGTTATAAGCATGGGAATAGAGCGATTTTAAGGAACATATATTTGTTAAACTGCATTATAACTAAGTCTAAGAACCAATACTGCCAAAAAAGTAAGAGGTTAAGAAAAAAAATAATTGACAAGTGTGTATTATATCATGTACTGTATAAAGATGAGCAATAAAAGCTAGGAAACTATTGGGTCATCCTCTAAAAGTTTTCTTCTCTATAATGGCGGATACTTTACACAAGGGTCCATACTTCAAGTACCTTTTACCTGGCTGGTTTACATTAGTTTACAAAGCAGAAGTGACACTGTCACTCCCTTTTTGCATTCTGACATCTCTACACAGGTGTAAAGGGTAAATTTAGCAGTTTTCACACCTTATTTTATATCATACACCATGGTGCTTTTTCAAGTAAAAAGAGATCTTTTATCAACTACAGATTGTGCAAAGTGGGCAAGGCTCCACGACAACAGCGGCACTTAGCCCTGCCCACTGCACCACCATTGGCCCCACCCCATCTGTGACGTCATCGGAACATAGACCTAGACCTTTAGGCCAGCCTGTTCCAATGGTAGGCAAGGGGGCGGACCTATGTGCATATGATGTCATGGAGAGGTGGGTCCAACTGTGGCACTGTGGGTGGGTCTAAGTGGCGCTGTTGCCATTAAGCTCCGCCCACTTAGCACAATCTGCAGTTGATAAAAGATCACTTTTTACTTGAACAAGCACCATGATGTATAAAATAAGGTATGAAAACGGCTAAATTTACCTTTTACACCTGTGTAGAGAAGTCAGAATGCAAAAAGGGGGTGATAGTGTTACTTAAAGCTATTTTCTTCTATAATGAGAGGTTTCCTATTTCACTTCATTAAATCAAAAAATGATTACGTTCTTAAGCTATGTTCACACTACGTATATTTCAGTCAGTATATGTATTCTCATTATTATGTGAAAATGACACACAATGTTTATATGGAGTAGAAAATTCTTGAGGAATAATAAGAATAAGTGATTTAGGCAACATCTTTTTTTTTCTTAATTTATTACAAAAAAAATAGTAAAAAATGAACAGTAACCTTTTAGCCATAACAACCAATAAGAGCTAAGATTTTATTATATGTATATTAATAAAACACATTAGGACCACGTGTTGTCTTAAAGTGACACTGTAACCCCCTTTGTGCATTCTGACATCTCTACACAGGTGTAAAGGGTAAATTTAGCGCTTTTCATTATTTCATATCATACGTCATGGTGTTTGTTAAAGTAAAAAGTGTCCTTTTATCAACTGCAGGTTGTATTAAGTGGGCGTGGCCTCGCGGCATTAGCACCACTTAACCCCACCCACTATTGCACCGTTAGCACCATTGGTTGGCTGACGTAAAGGGGGTGGGGCCAACTGTGGCGCCGTGGGCGGGGCTAAGTGGTGCTGATGCCGCGAGGCCCCGCCCACTTAACACAATCTGCAGTTGATAAAAGATCACTTTTTACTTGAACAAGCACCATGACGTATGATATAATATAAGGTATGAAAAACGCTAAATTTACCCTTTACACCTGTGTAGAGATGTCAGAATGCAAAAAGGAGGTGACAGTGTCACTTTAAGGCTGGGTTCACACTATGTATATTTGAGGCTGTATTTGGTCCTCATGTCAGGTCCTCATAGCAACCAAAACCAGGAGTGGATTGAAAACACAGAAAGGATCTGTTCACACAATGTTGAAATTGAGTGGATGGCCGCCATATAACAGTAAATAACGGCCATTATTTCAATACCACAGCCGTTGTTTTAAAATAACAGCAAATATTTGCCATTAAATGGCGGCCATCCACTCAATTACAACATTATGTGAACAGAGCCTTTCTGTGTTTTCAATCCACTCCTGGTTTTGGTTGCTATACAGCCTCACAAATACAGCCTCAAATATACATAGTGTGAACCCAGCCTAAAGATGAGTTCACACAGTGCTAATGCTGTACATTCCAGGTATATGTTGGCATCCTATCAAAAAGGTATGCTGACACAACCAAGGGTACATTCACTTTAAGGCTATGTTCCCACACAGTTTTGCTCATTATTTGTCAGTATTTTGCAACCAAAACCAGGAGAAGATTGAAAACACAGAAAGGCTATGTTAACACACTGTTGAAATTTAGTGGATGGCTGCCATTTAATGGCAAATAATTGCAGCTGTTTTGCCATTAAATAACGACCATCCGCTCAATTTCAACAGTGCGTGGACATGGCCTTTCAGTGTTTTTAATCCACTCCTAGTTTTGTTTGCAAATACTGACCAAAATACTGGGAAAAAATACTATCTGAGAACATGCCCTTATAGTTCATATGTGATCAGTTGATGACTACACTGTGGTTACTTCCCACGCGAACATGTTTACTAATATATTTTTAATAAACGTATAAACGCTTAAAGTGGGGAAAACATAGAACCTTCATGACCGAAAGTGGTTGATGCATGGATGTCCAGGTCACATTGAAGCAGTAATCCTCCTCGCCTTCTAAGAGCCTTTTAACACTTTTTTAACACTTTTATTTTTCTACCTACATGGTTGGTTGAGGGATCAATTTTTGCCCCATGATCTACAGTTTTTGGCTATGTTCACACAACGTAAAAAAACTAAGAAAAGGTGTCCGATTTTGATATTTAACACCTTAACGCAAACGGGCGTACATTTACGCCCGCGGTTTCCCCGATCGATGCGTGTACACGCAGCGATCTAGGAAGATGGCCTGCTATAATGTATAGCAGGCCATCCCTGCTTGTCGGCACGGGGGGTGATTAACCCCTCCCATGCTGACGATCGCCGCTATTGGCTGATTAATTCAGATCAGCATATGGCGGCGATCTGCAGCTTTCCGGGTCACCGGTGACCCGATGGCCCGGAAAGCAATGGCGGTCGGTGCTGTCCGAGGACGACACCGACCGCCATTACTGTTAAAAGTAGCGGCCGGCCGATCACGGCGATATAAGTACGCCATGAAAGGGTTAAATACCTGCTGTGGACACCTCAGCTAGGTAGCTGAGGTGTCCAGAGCAGGTATTGACCCATACTCACCGGATCCAGCGTCCCGATCGCGTCTTCCGGGTTCCGAACGCGACTTCCAGGTTCCGAACGCGTCATCGTCTTCGTCGGCGTCTTCGTCTTTTTCCGGCGGTCCCCATCGGTAATCATCGGCTCCAGCGTCGTCAAACTTCGGCTTTTTCCGGAATTGGCGTTGTACTGCCCCCTAGCGGCTGATAAGTGTATATAATACACATATCAGTAGCTATAGGGTTGAAGAAAGATTTTTTTTTTTTTTTTCCCAATTTTTTTTTTTTTTATTTTCCGCACCCTATCGCCGCTGAGTGCTGATCAGCATCGCACGTAAGTGCGCCGCTGATCAGCAACTCCTCCTTTTTGGCGTAGAGTGTTTTTTTCCTATATCCTACAGCCACGGTCTGCTTATAAGTGCCGCACATAAGTGCGGCATTTATCAGCAACTCCTTTCTTGGCGTAGTTTTTTTTTTATACTTAATGTTAAAAAAACATGTAAAAAACACCATTACACTACACGGAATAAAGTTTTACACTACACCACTACATACCCCATATACCAATCCCCGTATAAAGATGACCCCCAGGGTGTTTTCGGTGTCGGACGCATACGCTATTATTGCCTCCGACACCGAAACAGCCAGTGAGGATGAATGGGGGGGTCCTTTGTTCCTCCATTAATCCTCATCCTCATCATCCAATGACGTATCTGGGGGTAGCGTAGCGTACGCTGCCCCCCAGACACGTCTTTTCCGCCAGTACCGTCCCAATAAGAGATCACGGTATGGCGTGAAATTCTACAAATTCTGTGAGAGTACCTCAGGGTACACTTACAGATTTAGGGTACGTGCACACTGCGGAATGGCGAAGGATAACCCTTTGTGCATTCCGCAGCTGGCACCCGCCGGCGGACTGATGCAGGCGCGCGTCTCCACCCGTGTCATAGACTCCATGTTATGCTTGGGCGGAATCCATCGTCGGTCCAAAGAATGAACACATTTGACGGAGAGCGGAATCCGCCCGTGCATAGAATGGAGTCTATGACACGGACGGAGACGCGCGCCCGCATCAGTCTGCCGGTGGGTGCCAGCTGCGGAATGCACAAAGGGTTATCCTTCGCCATTCCGCAGTGTGCACGTGCACTTAGAGTGTATGAAGGAAGGGACACCCAAATCCAGCCCCCAGATGCCCCCCCCCATCCTCGGAGTTAGTGGGGAGATCGTTCGGGAACTGATCTTCCCACTGCTGGATAAAGGTCACCACCTGTACGGGGATAACTTTTATACCAGCACCCCCTCTTCCGGTCCCTCGCTGCCCTGTAGCTTGCGGCACGATCCGAACATATCAGAAGTAGTAATAGCGCCCTAATATTTAGCAGCCATGGAGCGGACCCAGCGCTTCTGGATATGAAGGACCCCGTATCGCACCAGGACAACATTTTCCAGGTGACGTCCCCCACACTGGAAAACAGGAGACCCCAGAAGAAGTGCAGAGTGTGGCGTAACAGGGGGATCAGGAAGGACGCCATTTTCCAGTGTGACGCCTGTCCTGATCACCCCGGTCTCTGCATACTGGATCGCTTCAAGGCGCACCACACGTCACTGGGGTTCTACATTATCTAAATTCTGTCCCTTACTCCTATTTCAGGGGTCACGTTGATCCAGGGATTATTCTGATCGCCATTATGGAGTCGGGAAGGAATTTTTTCCCTGTGATGAGGCTACTGTCGTCTGCCTTACGAGGGTTTTTTGCCTTCCTCTGGATCAACACAGGTTGAATTTGATGGAAACACACACTTATAAATCAGCTCACCCCAGCTAGATAGAGGCGCGTGCAGGTACACAGGTCTCCAGGTATAAAGTGGAGCACGTGGATAGAGTTGCGGGCCGTGTCCCGTCTAAGCAGATCCAACGTAGAAAAAGGTTTTCCACAGCTCCTTGAAATAGTGCAAGTTCTTTATTGGTACATATATAATGGCCCTTCCCCCCTGGTGTTACTAGGCTGCTGTTGCTTGTTTTTTAACAAGGCTGGTTATGAAAATAGGGGGAACCCTACACATTTTTTTCTTCTTTAAATAAGTAAATAAAAAAAATGCATGGGTGTAGAACAGGGGGAGGGAGGAGAGCTTTCTTCTCACCCTCTGATGTCTTCTATCTTCTCTCTTCTTTATTGTATTTTCTTTCTTCGTCGGTCCGCGGCACACTGAGCTTAGTGTGACGGGACCAGCTCTTTATATGTTCGCTCAACCAATCAGCTGAGCGGACATATAAATCTAAATGTTTCTTCTAATGTTGCTATTGTGATAAAAAAAATAGCATCATTAGAAAAAACATTTGCTGTTTTATTTAAAGTAAAGTATTAATTATTATATTCAGCTGTATTATCGACAATAGGTTTTGCCGGCAATAGAGCTTCCTGTAGTAGTTAATATTTAATTAATAAAACACATTTTCATTCTAGTCAAGTTATTTTCATTGTTCAATAGCTTAATTAAAACGAATACATACTTTTGCAATTAAATATACTGTAAATAAATAAAAAATAAAAAAAAAATATTTATTTTCTTATTAACAGTATATTTAATTGCAAAAGCATGGATTCGTATTAATTAAGCTATTGAACAACGAAAATAACTTTTTTAGAGCAATTTTTTTAAAATTAATTTATTACATTAACTATTACAGGAATCAGCATTATTGCCGGGGATGACTAACCCTGGTAATACCGATCCCTGTAATATTGCTTCCCTGCTTTCCCAGAGAGCAGTAAAGCTATTTTAGTAAAGTTAATTTAGATTAGAATATTCGATCGAACTCCAATCTTTTGAATACTGCAGTATTTGATCGAATAGCTATCTCTAGTAGTGAGTAATAATTTCCCTTGTAGCCTGAAAAATGCCAATATAACCCTTAGTAATGCCCCCTTTCCCAATAATAATGTCTGTCTGCTGTGATTGTAATTTATTCACAGTGAGCAGCCTGACATTCACAGCAGACACAGCCCTGAGCGTACCCCCTCAACCTGCGCTGCGTACACCCTGTGCATTATGTGAACAGAGCCTTTCTGTGCTTTCAATCCACTCCTGGTTTTGGTTGCTATGAGGACCTGACATGAGGACCAAATACTGCCTGAAATATATTGTGTGTGAACCCAGCCTTAACGCTATTCGATTGTGTTCGAATATTCAAATGATAACCCAGTAAAAATTTGATTTGCCCTCCCATCCTCCCTCGTGCTTTTTTTCCAGCCAATAAACATGCAGGGGGAGGGACAGGCACTAGGAATAGGCAGGACTTTCAAAAAACCCCTAACTGTGATTAAAAATCCTAACGTTATATTTCGTAAAACTAAGAGTTTGCGTAATCATTTAGCCCCCAGGAGACTCCAGCAAAGAGATGACCTAGATAGTATTGTGTCCTGCCAGGGGGAGAATATGAATACTAACATACAGTGGGTACCTACAGATGTTCAAATGGGAGATGTTTATGTTGTAATTGGATCCCTGTTGTTCCCTATACCTCTTTTTCCTCACAGGTTATTGGTGAAATTTTCCCCATAAGAGGTCTTTATGATTGTTCATCTCAGTTCATCATATATATCCTAGAGTGCACTTGCAAACAACAATATGTGGGACGCACTGTTCAGGCGGTGCGTTCATGTATGAATAAACATAGGTCGAATATCCGTAAAGGATATTTACTACACAGTGTATCAAAACATTTCTTTCTAAAACACAACTGTGATCCAAGTTGTCTGCAACTCACCATTTTAGAACAGATCTCAGAGAAAAGTTCTAATAGATATAGACATCTTATTAATCGTGAATCTTTTTGGATTTTTGAGTTATGCACTTTGGCACCTTATGGGTTAAATGAAACCATTGAAAATATTTGTTGAAAAGTCAGAATTTTTGCAATATTTATATGTATTTTCTTGATTTAGTTTATCTATTTATTATTTTTTTAGGTAATAGATTATTATATATTATGTATTTTTCTATCTAGTTATATATGTAAAGTTGTATGCTACTATGTAATCCATTTATCCTTGTTTTCTCTCTTATCCTCATCATTTCTCTGTGATGTCATGGCTAAGGGTGGGGATATCAGCCAGTTTTCTCTTTCCTGTTTAGGCATTGACACTTGAAAAAGTAACCAGTTCGGTTTGGAAACGCGTTGTGTCGCTTTTTAGCTATTTTTATGGGAATTTTAATAAACATTTTAATCTCCTGACACTGATCTTCCTTGGACCTGCACCCTACAACTCCCCTACCAGGAGAGGAGGTGTTTTATTGTAATTTGTATGGTCCTGTTTGTGGATCCACTGGGGGAGAGGCTGCGGTTCTATTACAAGCCATTCTTCACAACCTCTACAGGTGAGAGCTTCTATATTGTGCTCCCACCTATTTTGCCGTCTGATCTGTGCTATGGAGCGCTGTTCTATTTCTTTGTTCTAACTGTGATTGGCTGGCTAAACTATGTCACCACCTGAGTATACGAATAGGGGATTTCAGATTCGTGTCACTTGCTGGTGGGAGCTAGAAAAGGACAAACTGTATACCAGGGAGAGAAAGCTTTTAGATAAAGTTAGGTAGTAATGGACCCCCAAAAGCCCTTGTTAGGGCTAAAAGTATAAGAAACATATATTTAGAAGCTGTTGTGAGACATGTAGTGTGTTCAGACATCAACTGATCGCTGTATACTGTGATTGCTGGATAATACCTGTTTTCTTGTTACTACTGATTTGTGTAGTCTGCGTCCTGTAAAGGAGTTGAACATCTCTTTTATTTTATTATTGTAAAAAACAATTATATAACCGATATTTGGCTGTATACTGTGATTGCTGGATAATAGCTGTTATTTTGCTACTACTGATTTGCACAGTCTGCGTTCTGTAAAGGAGTTGAACACCTCCTTTATTTTATTATTGTAAAAAACAATTATATATCTGGTATACAGCTGTATACTGTGATTGCGGGATAATACCTGTTATCTTGTTACTACTGATTTGCGCAGTCTGCGTCCTGTAAAGGAGTTGAACAGCTCTTTCTTTTTAATATTGTAAAAAACAATTATATATCCGTTATACGACTGTATACTGTGATTGCGGGATAATACCTGTTATCTTGTTACTACTTATACGTACTGTAGGGGAGTTGCTCAGGTATAGCTAGGTAGCGGTCGCAGACAGAGGAAAACAGGCAATTCACAGTTCAAATCTTAGTGTTTATTCACACCACAAAAACAAATGGAACAAAAATCCAGCATTACCTTCATGCTGCCATCACACATAAGTGCAGTTCCAGCTTGGCCTTTAAAGCAGTAACAGAAGTTCTAAGTGTTGGTTCAGACCTTACAGCAGCAGCTGCCTTGTACACAGTCCATGTGTCTGAACACAGTCCAACCAGTCCTCCTAGACAGATCACATAGGTGTACTCCAGACTTGAGCACACACCACCTCTTTCTGCCCTCACTCCCAGCTCAGCTTTCTATGTTGGGAAATGCCTAAAAACCTGGAATGGCTTAATAACTCCAGTCCAGTCCTTGAACCTAGCTCTCTGCATTCCTCAGAGCAAGACAAGCTGAGAGGAAAATACCTCCCATCCAGCAACAACCCCCGGACTATGTCACAGTACGCAAGTGCATACTGCTAGACCAAAATGTACGCTTCTACTTTACGTTCGTAATTTGTTCATGAATGTTTGACGAACATGAACCGATCATGAACATTTTTTTTTGTTTTGTTTCAGATCCGAACCAAACATTGGGGTGTTTGCTCATCACTAATGTTAGATGCACCCAGGCATGCTTTCTCTGCTGTCCCATATGCATTCCAGAGGTGTTGGCATCATTTCCTGAATTTTCATTGTGCACTTGGTGACCTCCTAGTATTCGAATATTGATTTCCAGGTCCCAAGTATTTTTCTCCCATAGACTATAATAGGATTCGATATTCGTTGGAATATACGAATATCGTGAGCTATTCAAATCGAATTTCGTATTATCAAATATTTCACTATTCGCTTATCTCTAGTGCAGAATTGTCCGAACTATTAAACTATAACAATATTGTTCCCCGGCGGTGAACAACGTAAATAAATAGTGGGGGGAAAAACACCAGGATTGCAAATTTTTTTTAATTATATATTTGAAAAAAAAAAATATTAAAAAACAATCAAAATGTTTCCCTTACACCAGTATATTACCAATAAACTAGAGATCATGGTGCAAAAAAATGACACCCCAATCAGCCCTGTAGGTGGAAAAATAAGAAGAAGAGGAAGCAACATTGCTTCAATTTGACCCGGAAAGCCGTGCATCAATCACCTTGGTCATGAAGAGGTTAAAAGGCAGCATAACAACTTCCTAATAACAAGATCTAGGAACATAAACACTGCTTAAAAAATTATTCCAATAAGAAATGTATGTTTTACATCAAGAGTGTCAAACTTCAGCTCTCCAGCTTCAGGAAAACTACAATTCCCATTACGTCTGGATAGCCAAAGCTTTAGCGCAACAGCTGGAGGGCGCAAGTTTGACACCTGTGTTTTACATGGTCTAATAGAGAAGTGTAATATTTAATCATGGGTCATCCTGTTTAGTCTCACATTCTCAAAACACTTATATTATATTTGGTCCTGAAGGCCCTATATGCCAAAGTCCTTTTACGGTTAGAAAAGGATTTTTTGATATTCCTAGAAAGAAACATTAAAACAAGATTATGCTTTTGAAACCTTATTATCTCTGTCACTCGCTATAAATCCCCCACAAAACTGTGACGATTACACAAGATAGATATAACCTTCTTTTGTATTAATCAAAAGGTAAGATACATACAGATGTCTAGCATCTAGTCCGAGTATCAGTTGGTTTGTATATAAAACATATAACAAATAAGTGCACCAAATGTGTCTGTCAAATGGATGGATGTTTCAGATTTTATAATGTTTCACGTTGAGAGAATAAGCATAGTGATAGTTACAGTTCTTCCGGCAATGGTTCAACTGTTTCCTTAAGGAGTGCAGTATTTCAAGTTTATAATGTAGTGTGGCAGCTAAACTCATAACATTAACTGGTTATATGTCTTTGCAGTAGGTACTAGACAAGCAGGGATCACAAGCTGCATAAGTACTGCAAATATCCACATCATACAGAGTGAAAAATGTGAAATGTGAAAATATTGTTCTGATACATATCAGCAAAAATGACAGAATGGAGATGCTAACGTCTCACCTAGGGGTAAAATAAGTCATTTGTTCATGATGCAGTTTTTAAAAAAGATATTTTTTTGTAGCAACATGAAAGAAATGAAAAGAAAATAACTCATGTGTGGTCCTCTGTGTTAAGCTCCCTCTAAAAGTATTTAACCAATAGCTATATTTTGTCTTAAAGCCCGAAAATAATATTTGTGACATATGTTTCCACTATGATTTACATCAGCATATGGCTATGTTCACACAACATTGTTTTTATGTAAAGAACAGACGCTTGCGTTCGTTCTTTACTGCAGGGGCGGCATTGCATCGAAGTCAATGCAATGCAGCACCTGCTGTGTTCACACATCAGTATTTTAATGACCATTCTTTAAAACGGGTGTTAATACAGTGTACATGAATATTATTTCCGGACGCTGTCCATCAAACAGCTGTTCACACAATGTAAAGTGCAGCGGCGGCTGCACTTTGCATTGAAATGTATGGCTAATTGACTCGCAGGAACATCTGACAGTGCCCGCAAGTCAGTTGTAAAAAAAACAAAAGAACCTTCCTGCAGCCGATACAGAAGTATCGGCTCTATGAACATTGTGAATGCAGTCCGGCGGCTGTCAGTTTAACAGTGCCCATTGCTATGCAACGGACTCTGTTAAACCAGGTGTGAACATAGCCTACTTGTGTAAATCATCATGAATATGAGGGGTCAATGTGCTCACGCCCCTTTTACACACTGTCCCACTCACTTTTTCTAAAGTGGTGAGCATAAACTTGCCTAAAAGTCACACATTTATGTGCAATGGAGCATGTTTGCACCTTTTTTTTTTAACGAGGTCCTGCTGCTTTAGCAATTCCTTCCTACTATTACACTACCAATCAACATTTTTTAAATAAAAAAGTGTGTGTTTATTATTTATCCTGTACCACCATTAGCATCATCCCCACCAGTCTCCATTCTAAAGAGGTCTCACAAGTCAGTCAGTACTTTCATTATGTTTTTGAATGTGGTAGGAAACTGAAGTACCCAAAGGAAAGCAATTAAAACACATTTTGAGGACATGTGCAATTGCAAAACATTTAAATTTTTTTTTTAGTGGTAAAACAATCACCATCATGATATTTATTACCCATGTACACACTGCAGACCCATGAACATTGTAGACCCATGTGAAGGAGGCTGCAAGTCCATTACGTCCATGCAGTGTGGAGTCTGAGGTATGATACTCCTAAGGCACTGTACAGTATAATGGGGTTCTCTTTCCTTCATACAAAATCCAATATGAAAAATCAGTTTATAACCTAGTATGAAATCAGAGACATAAGAACACACAATCTGCATATTATGCACACTGTATTAATAATATCGCCATGTGCATGGACTCTAGAAGGGCTTTTAAGGCCAGTTCACACTGAGCATATTCAGCTGAATTGACATGTCAATTCTTTGGAAAGCGACGGATGTGGAGAGTTCCGCTGCGAAATTCTGTGGCAGAAAGTTCCGGTGCGGAATTCCGCTGCTTTTGCTCCGTGTGAACTGGCCCTTAGGGTATCGTTTTTATAATACCATTTTGTAATATATTCTCATAGCCAAATGTCTGATAACATAATTTTGGGTACTGTTCGAAATTATATAAACACAAGTGTCCAGCCTTCTCTTCCCTTTAGTTTACTTAAGGAATGCAATTTCTGATGGAAACCAGTTCAACAAAATATCATAAGATGCTGTCAGAACACCCTAAAGGCTTCATTTACAGCCGTTGAGTTCTCTTCCTTGGAAAAATTACAACTTTTTCATTTAGTAACAGAAGGTCACTACCTCATGTTCCTGTGAAACACTGGTAATCTCATGACTTGTCTCATAGCATAAATTACTGTAAGTTTAGAGATAAGAAAAGTACTGGTTATAATTAAAATTTTAACTTCTAGACAATTTAATTATTAAAAATCACTTTAGTTTGTCTTATGTGTTACCAGGGATGTGTATTTTTAGCAGCTTTAAATTTTTCTACTTAATTTAAGAAAAATAATATTTTCTTTGCTTGGTGAGGGCAACCAGGTTATATTCTCTTATAATAAAAGATAGATTATTGCCTTTAAAACATCTTTGTTAATTATTTTATACAAGTGCTAAAACTTTTTTTTTTTATGTATTTCTATTTTATGGAGACACTGCATGGTTCATTGTCTGTTTCTTTGTTAATGCATCATGATTGAAGTCAGTAAAATATCAGATAATTATTTCATTTACTGTCAGACAAAAATAACCAAAAGATTATTTCATGTAAAATGCAATTAATAAATTATTAATGGCTTTATTGTAAATGTAAAAGTTTCAACCTTAACTTAAAAATATATACATATAAAAAAAAAAAGCAAACAGAATTTTTAATTCTGGTGTATTAAAGGTGTATTAAGGTTCAGGAGTAGTGATGAGCGAGTAGTGAAATATTCGAATATTCGATATTTGTACGAATATCATTCGAATATTTGATCGAATATTCGATCCCATTAAAGTTTATGGGAACAAGTATTCGATTATTGAAAAACATCTATTCAACCACTTGGAGGTAAAAACCGGAAGCTGCGGGATTTGAACACTTATCAAATATTTATCGAATATTCTGCGAACTATTCGATAATATTCGATAGATCGAATACCTTACTATTCGATCGAATATCTATGCGATCGAACAGTATTCACTCATCACTATTCAGGAGGGCAGTGCTTTTAGAAAAAAAACAACAACTCGAGAACAAGGGGACACAGGGAGAGGTTAGTTGGGGGAAAGATCAAAAGCAACCAATGATATTACTTTACTGAAAGAGAATTAGATGCTGGGAACAAACTTCCAGCTGATGTGGTAGGTAAATCTACAATTAATTAATGTAAACATGCCTGGGACAAACATAAATCTATTCAACGATAATAAAAAAGGTATTACTAAAAGGGCAGACTAGATGCACCCAGTGGCCCTTTTCTGCTGACAATCTTCTACTGTATGTTTCTAATTCTATGATCCCATCCTTAAAACCTACTGTTTTCTGCCTTAAATTTCAATAAAAGAAGAGAAGAGTTGTGGGTTGTGAATGTCCTATATAATAGCTAGTGGCATATAGAGTAACTGTACTTTTTCTTTTCCAATGTGTGTGCCAATATTTTCTGTAAACCTAGCCTTAACCTCTTAAGGACCCATGACGTACCGGCACGTCATGGATCACTGTCACTTAAGGACCCATGACGTACCGGTACGTCAGCCCTTTAAACGGGCGCCGCGGCCGGCCGGGTCCCGATCGGGGGAGATAGCCTGCTATAATACATAGCAGGCCATCTCTCCCTGTCGGCATGGAGGGTTGTTAACCCCCCCATGCCGACGATCGCCGCTATTGGCTGATAAGCCCATAGCGGCGATCGGAACCTTTCCGGGCCATCGGTGGCCCGATGACCCGGAAAAAAATGGCGGTCGGTGCTGTCCGAGGACGGCACCGACCGCCATTACTGTAAAAAGTAATGGTGGTCACGGTACCACCGTCCCGATCGCCGTGAACGGCCGGCCAGCCAAAGTCCCCACAAGTAATAAATACCTGCTCCGGACCCCTCAGCTACCTAGCTGAGGGGTCCGGAGCAGGTATTTGTACATTACTCACCTGTCCCGGGGTCCTGATCGGCGTCTTCCGGGTTCCCGGCGTCCTCTTCATCTTGTCGGGACTTCGGCTTCTTCCGTGAGTCCCGATCGGCTTTTTCCGGCTCCAGCGTCGTCTTTTTTTCGTATTTTTCCGGCTCCAGCGTCGTCTTTTTTCGTATTTTTCCGGCTCCAGCGTCGTCTATTTTCGGATCTTGCGCTCTGCTGCCCCCTAGCGGCTGATAAGTGTAATACACGTATCAGCCACTACAGGGATGTTCAGAATGTAGTAAAAAAAAATTTTTTTTTCCCAATTTTTTTTTTTTCTATTTTCCGCACCCTATCGCCGCTGAGTGTTGATCAGCATCTCACGAAAGTGCGCTGCTAATCAGCAACTCCTCCTTTTTGGCGTAGGGTGGTTTTTTTTTATATCCTACTGCCACGGTCTGCTGATAAGTGCCGAACATAAGTGCGGCATTCATCAGCAACACCATTTTTGGCGTAGATTTTTTTTGTATACTTACTGTAAAAAACACGTAAAAAAACACTACATTACACCACACTACATTGAATAAAGTTTTACACTACACCACTACATACCCCATATACCAATCCCCATATAAAGATGGCCCCCAGGGTGTTTTCGGTATCGGACGCATACATTATTATTGCCTCCGACACCGAAACAGCCAGTGAGGATGAATGGGGGGTCCTTTGTTCCTCCATTCATTTTCATCCTCCTCATCATCCAGTGACGTGTCTGGGAGTAGCGTAGCGTACGCTGCCCCCCAGACACGTCTTTTCCGCCAGTACCGTCCCAATAAGAGATGACGGTATGGCATGAAATTCTACAAACTCTGTGAGAGTACCTCAGGGTACACTTACAGATTTAGGGTACGTGCACACTGCGGAATGGCGAAGGATAACCCTTCGTGCATTCCGCAGCTGGCACCCGCCGGCGGACTGATGCAGGGGCGCGTCTCCGCCCGTGTCATAGACTCTATCCTATGCATGGGCGGATTCCATCATCCGTCATTCCATCAACACGTTGGACGCAGAGCGGAATCCGCCCGTGCATAGAATGGAGTCTACGACACGGACGGAGACGTGCGCCTGCATCAGTCCGCCGGCGGGTGCCAACTGCGGAATGCACAAAGGGTTATCCTTGGTGATTCCGCAGTGTGCACGTACCCTTAGAGTGTATGAAGGAAGGGACACTCGAATCCAGCCCCCAGATGCCCACTCCCCCCCCCCCATCCTCGGAGTTAGTGGGGACATCGTCCGGGAACTGATCTTCCCACTGCTGGATAAAGGTCACCACCTGTACGGGGATAACTTTTATACCAGCACCCCCTCTTCCGGTCCCTCGCTGCCCGAGCTACTGTAGCTTGCGGCACGATCCGAACATATCAGAAGTAGTAATAGAGCCCTAATATTTAGCAGCCATGGAGCGGACCCAGCGCTTCTGGATATGAAGGACCCCGTATCGCACCAGGACAACATTTTCCAGGTGACATCCCCCGCACTGGAAAACAGGAGACCCCAGAAGAAGTGCAGAGTGTGGTGTAACAGGGGGATCAGGAAGGACACCATTTTCCAGTGTGACACCTGTCCTGATCACCCCGGCCTCTGCATACTGGATCGCTCCAAGGCGCACCACACGTCACTGGGGTTCTACATTATCTAAATTCTGTCCCTTATTCCTATTTCAGGGGTCACGTTGATCCAGGGATTATTCTGATCGCCATTATGGAGTCGGGAAGGAATTTTTTCCCTGTGATGAGGCTACTGTCGTCTGCCTCACGAGGGTTTTTTGCCTTCCTCTGGATCAACACAGGTTGAGTTTGATGGACACCTGTCATTTTCAACCTTATAAACTAATAATTGGCTAATACCCCCAAATAAATTAGAATTGTCCCTTTTCCCCAGCTAAATAGGTATGGCCGCCATTCCCATTAGAGGATGCCATGATGCAATTACAAAGCCTCTGTGCGGCCAGGACAGTAGAAACCCCCCACAAGTGACCCCATTCTGGAAACTACACCCCATAAGGAATCTAACAAGTGGGGCAGCGGGTATATGGCCCCCTGGTGACGGCCACATTTGGGACGTGAAAATTAACAAAAATGGTATTTTTTATTTTCACGGCACATGTTCTACACATGTGCCCATCACTAGTGGGGTCCATATGCTCACTGCACCCCTTGTTAGATTCCTTATGGGGTGTAGTTTCCAGAATTGGGTCACTTGTCGGGGGTTTCTACTGTTCTGGCAGCACAGGAGCTTTGTAATTGCGACATGGCCTCCATCCCCCATTCCAGCCTCTAAATGGCGCTCTGTCCTTTTGGTGACTTGCCCTGTGCCCATATGGCAAATTATGTCCACATGTGGGGTATTTTCGTACTCAGGGGAAACTACCCTACACGTTTTGTGTTCATTTTCTTTTTTAACCCCTTGTGGAAATGGAAAAAAATCAAGGCTAGACCAACATTTAGTGTAATTTTTTTTTAATTTTTACTCTAAATCATTGATCTTGTCATGATTTTTTCATTTTCACAAGGGGTTAAAAGATAAAAAAAAACACAATGTGTAGAGCAATTTCCCCTGAGTACGGAAATACCCCACATGTGGACATAAAGCGCCATGCGGGTGCAGGGTAAGCCTCCAAAGGGAAGGTGCGCCATTTGGTTTTTGAAGGCTGGATTTGGATGGAATGGATTTCGAGGGGCCATGTTGCATTCAAAAGGCCCCTGTGTTGCCAAGACAGTTAAACCCCCCACAAGTGACCCTATTATGGAAACTACACCCCTCAGGGAATGTAACAAGGGGTGTAGTCAGCATATGGACCCCACTGGTGACGGGCACAAATGTGGAACAATGTGGCGTGAAAATGAAATATTAAATTTTTTACACTATAATGTTGGTCTAGCCTTGAATTTATCATTTTCACAAGGGGTTAAAAGAGGAAAAAAAAACACAAAATGTGTAGAGCAATTTCCCCCGAGTCCGTAAATACCCCACATCTGGACATAAAGCGCCATGTGGGTGCAGGGCAAGCCTCCGAAGGGAAGGAGCGCCATTTGGATTTTAGAGGTTGGATTTGGCTAGAATGGATGATGAACGCCATGTCGCATTTACAGAGCCCTTGTGCTGCCAAAACACTGTAAACCCCCCACAAGTGACCCCATTCTGGAAACTACACCCCTCAAGGAATCTAACAAGGGGTGCAGTGAGGATAAGGACCCCTGGATGACGGGCACATTTGTGCCATGAAAGTGAAAAAATGAAAATTTTCACTTTCACGTCACATTTTTCCACATTTGTGCCCGTCACCAGTGGGGTCCATATGCTCACTGCACCCCTTGTTAGATTCCTTGAGGGGTGTAGTTTCCAGAATGGGGTTACTTGTGGGGGGTTTCCAGTGTCTTGGCAGCACGAGGGCTCTGTAAATGCGACATGGCCCTTGAAATCCATTCCAGTGAAATCCAGCTTCCAAAAGCCAATTGGCGCTCCTTCCCTTTGGAGGCTCGTCCTGCGCCCGCTTGGCACTTTATGTCCACATGTGGGGTATTTCCGTACTCGGGAGAAACTGCGCTACATGTTTTGTGTTTTTTTTTTCCTTTTATCCCTTTGTGAAAATGAAAAATTGAAGGCTAGAACAACATTTTAGTGTAAAAAATACTTTAGTCTTTTTTCAAGCCATATTGTTTGGAAAATCTGTGAAGCACCTGTGGGGTCCAGATGCTCACCGCACCCCTTGTTACATTCCTTGAGGGGTGTAGTTTTCTAAATGGTGTCCCTTAAGGGGTGTTTTTTAGGTTTTGGCACCCCAGAGCCTCTGCCAACCTGAAGTGGTACAGTCAAAAATGACCAAAAATAACGGAGCCATTGAAATTCACTAGGCGCTCCCTTATATCTGAGGCTTGTGGTTGCGTCAAATAGCGCAATAGGGCCACATATGGGGTATTTCTATAAACTGCAGAAACGGGGCAATCAATATTGGGGTGCATTTCTCTGGTAATTGGTTTATAATTATGAAAAATATTGGATTACAATAAAATCTCTGCACAGAAAATTAAAATTTTCAAATTTCTTACACACTTAGCTTTTATTTCTGTGACTCCCCTAAAGGGTTAAAAAACTTTCTGGATGTGCTTTTGCAGAGTTTAGGGGGTGCAGTTTCTGAAATGGGGTGCTTCGTGAGGCTTTCTAACACACAGTCCCCTCAAATACACTTTAAACCTGAACAGTTCCCTAAAAATATCTGATTTTGAAATTTTACTGAAAATTTGGAAATTTGCTGCTAATGTTTTAAGCTTCCTATTGTCTAAAAATAATGAAATATAGTTTAATACATGCCGCCAACATAAAGTAGACATGTTGCTAATGCTATTTAATATATAATTTATGTGGTATAACCATTTTCTGTATAAGCAGAAAAGTTTTAAAGTTGGAAAAATGCATTTTTTCACAATTTTTCACGCTATTTTGGGTTTTTTCATAAAGATTCGTTATAAGTATCGACTCCAATTTACAAGAAATGTGAAGTACAATATGTCACGAGAAAACAATCTCAGAATCAGCTGGATAGGTAAAAGCATCCCGAAGTTATTAATGAATAAAGTGACACTGGTCAAATTCATAAAATTTGCTCCGGTCCTTAAGGCCATTTCAGGCCCGGTCCTTAACCCTTTGAGGACCAGGCCCAAAATGACCCAGTGGACCGCGCAAATTTTGATCTTAGTGTTTCCGTTTTTCCCTCCTCCCCTTCTAAGAGCTCCAGCACTTTCAGTTTTTTATCTACAGGGCATGTAAGTGCTTGTTTTTTACAGGAATAGTTGTACTTTGTAATGGCGTCTTTCATTTTACCATAACATGTATGATGGAATTCCAAATATATTATTTATGAAGATATAAATTGGTGAAATCGCAAAAAAGAATGCAATATGGTAACGTTTGGGGGGTTCCTGTGTCTACGTAATGCACTATATGGTAAAAGCGACATAATACCATTACTCTATAGGTCAGTCCGAACACAACCATATGCAGGTTTACGCAGATTCTCTAATGTTATATATTTTTTTTAAATGAAATCCTTTTTTTTGGCAATTAATTATAAATAAAATGGGACTATTGTGACGCTTATAACGGTTTTATTTTTTCACCTACGGGGCTGTATGGGGTGTCATTTTTTCCGCCATGATCTCTAGTTTTTATTAATACCATATTTGTGAAGATCGGAAGTTTTGATCACTTTTTATTAATTTTTTTATATATATAATGTAACATAAAATCGGTAATCCGCGCACTTTTTTCCCTCTTTTCGTGTACGCCGTTTACCGTTCGCAATGACGCTTGTTATATTTTAATAGATCGGACAATTACGCACGCTACGGTATATTATATGTTTATCTATTTATTTATTTTTATATGTTTTATTTATATAATGGGAAAGGGGGGTGATTTCAACTTTTATTGGGGGAGGGGTTTTGGGGTAGTGTGTTAGTGTTTTTAACTTTTTTTTTTTTACACATTTGAAGTCCCTTTGGGGGACTTTTACATTCACTACTTGGATTTTTACACTGATGAATGCTATGCCATAGGCATAGCATTGATCAGTGTTATCGGCGCTCTGCTCATTGAGCCTGCCTGTGCAGGCTCAGTGACCAGAGCGCCGATCGGACCGCACGGAGGCAGGTGAGAGACCTCCGGCAGTCCGTTCTACCGATCGGGACCCCCGCAGTCACACTGCGGGGGTCCCGATCGGTAAGTGACAGGGGACTCCCCCTGTCACTTATACTTAAACGCCGCGGTCGCGCCGCGATCGCAGCGTTTAAGGAGTTAATGACACGCGGCAGCGCGATCGCTGCAGCGTGTCATTACCGGTGAGGTCCCGGCTGCTGTTTGCAGCCGGCCCCCACCTGCTATGAAGCGCGCTCCGCTCCGGAGCGAGCTTCATAGCGGGAGAAACACCCAGGGCGTACAGTTACGCCCTAGGTCGTCTGGGGACAGACTTCCATGGCGTAACTATACGCCCTGGGTCGTCTAAGGGTTAAGGGGTTAAAGTGTCACTGTCGTGAATTTTTTTTTTTTTTTTGCAGAAATCAATAGTTCAGGCGATTTTAAGAAACTTTGTCATTGTGTTTATTAGCCGAAAAATGCATTTTTAACATGAAAAAGCCGTTTGATGCTCTCCCCCCTGTCTTCATTGTTCTCCTATGGAGAGAGCTAAATAAAAGACCAAAACAGGATAACTAAGGGTTAATCTACAAATACCTCCCCCATTATCTCCTCTGACAGTCAGCACTGACCTCTCTGAGCTCTGATTACAGCTGTCACCCAGCTGTGCCTGTAATCCTCTGTTATCTGCTTTCTGCTGTTGGCTAACTCTCTCCTTCCTCCTCCTCCCTCCCCTATCCCTAGAACAGACTGGGTACATCTGATGCAACAAGTCACAATTTCCTGATTTTTTGCAGTGGATGGAAAAGAGGAGGGATGGGGGGGGGCTGTGAAAATGCAGATAATGGCATATTTGACTAATAAACCCAATTAAAAGGTTTCTTGGACTATTGACTTCTGCAAAAATAAAAAATAAAAAAATAAAATAAAGGGACTCTTTAATTTTCCTTAAAATGAATAAGGCCCCATTTACCCCCACTTTTGTGGATCCTGTAAAAGAGGTACTGGTTTTTCACTATAGGTAAAAAGGACACCTATTCTATTGCATCTGGTAGGCATTGATTTACAGAAAAAAACTGTACTTTTTAACGTTGTAAAAATATGGTGTAAATGCAGCCAAAGGCTATGTTTACACAATGTCGCTTTATGGCTACGGTCTCACAACACTTTTTCCTGTCCATTTATTAATTTTTAAAATGATATCCGTCATTTTACAGTTTTGACAACCAGTGAAATGACGGCTATTGGTACATTATTCTGGCTTGGTTGACTAATGACCCTTTAGGTGTGTCCTTTATTGAAAAGTCTATAAGGTTTCATTCAACTAGAGTTTAATAGAAAAAGAAGGACTGTGCAAACAACTAAAAAATAATGTCCAATGCTTGCAAAGGACGTTCATAAATAATTGTCATTATTTTTATATTAGTCACTAAATAGACTGTGTGCATTGGGCGCCCGTCATTCCATTAACTTCAATGCATTGCATCGGTGTCAATTAAAATGCGGCAATAGCAGACATATTTTTTTTACTTAGTGTGAACATAGCCTACGGCTGTCTTTTTGGGCGGCCTTCATTTTGACAGCAAAAGACGGCCATCTTTTGTGATTACGGCTGCAAATAATGATCATGATTAAGTTAACTGCAAAACAACATTGTGTGAACATAGCCTAAGACTGCTTACTCACAGACCCTTTTGTCAATGGTTTTCCCAGGCAAGTGTTGTTTATGAACGGCCATGTAGTCACACATTTTTGCTCAATATGTTAAATTTTATACCTCCAAAAAGCAAAGATAATAACAACAATAGTTAAAAATGTCCCTTAAAAACACCACTGTAAGTACAGTAAATGGAGCTAGATTTATGTCTATGGAGAACACAAATCCTTTCAGTTCCATAAGACAATTGAGTAAATTCTATCGCTCACTTAATCTGCATAATGTATATGAATTCTAATTTACTGTGTAACTTAAAAATTAACAAAGGGTTTTTATTTTATTTTATTATATTATTTATTTTCTATTACAGTAAAGTGCCATACATAGGGAAGAGTGAACACATTAGTCTATTACAGTCTACACAAATAATACAAATTTTATCCCATTACCCACCCACACCACCCAGAGAGAGAGGAAAGGAGAGCAACAAAAGAGAAAAAAAAAACACCCTTACCCTAATCACAATCATACCAAGGACCCTAAAGCTTATTACATCTTTTTATTGCCTTCTGAGACTTATGTCTTGCCCAATATATCTCGTAATGGCATACAAGTTTTCCCATTCTATGATTGAGGGAACCTTATTACCATACCAACTTCTAGATATAACAATTTTTGCCAAAGCACTTAGCTTATTTAAGAAAGATCCCTTCTGACCATCATTATTATTAGAGATGAGTGAACCAGTTCAGCCAGTATGGGATCCGGTTCGGATTTTTTCAAAAATCCGAGTCCGATCGGATTCAGATTTTTGAAATCCGCTCCGATTCCCCCCCCCCCCCCCTTGCTTTATAAAATAGCAGCCATCATTCTAGAAAGCAGGAAGTGTTCCGGGCTGGAAAAGCTCTTTCCCATGATGCCCAGAACACATCCAATCAGCAGGGATCTTGAACTAGCTCACCCCCTGTGTGACATCGGTATTGCTTTAAGAGAAGCGGTCACATGACCACACCATGCAGTGTGTGTACAGAGAGAGAGAGAGAGAGAGAGAGAGAGGAAGCATACTGTTAGCGGTGCACAGAGCTCGTCATTGTCAAAAAGCTGCTGCTGCTGTTGTGTACTACAGACTACTGAGAAGATAATATAGGAAAGGAAAGATTAGGAAAGCCGAGAGGAGAAACATCAAGAGATTGAGAGAGAAATATAGAGAGGGCAAAAGATAGATAGATTAGGCATAGGACAGCAATGGGTGCATGGAACAAAAACGTGCTGTACAGATATACAAGTCCTATATTTCTGATAGTGTGTATATCACATCCGTCTTATTCTGAGAGACAAAAATACCTGGTGCAGGTGTATAGCTGAATATCTTAAAAAAAAGTGCTATCTATCTATCTATCTATCTATCTATCTATATATGTATATATATATATATATATATATATATATAGACAATTTCTATACTTGGACCCTTCTGAAAGTGTGTATATCACATCCGTCCGTATATCAAAACCTGGTGCAGGTGTATATCATAAGTCTTTAAAAAAGTGCTATATATATATATATATATATATATATATATATATATATATATATATAGACAATTTATATACTTGTCCTATATATTAAAAGTCATATATATATATATATATATATATATATATATATATATATATACACACACACAAGTCCTATATATAACAGAAAATACTGTTCTCATCTACCAAGTGTAGCAAACAGCGGCAGCAGGAAACCTCACAAAGCGTTTCAGGCAGAGGGAAGGGCAGAGAGACTGGCTCAAGGGGCATAAGAGGAAGTAGCGCAGGAAGAGGGTCCAGTGGCAGGCCTGAGCTTCCTTCTTCACACCAGGGTTGTGTCCACACGTCTAATTCCACAGTCCTGGAGTGGCTGGCTCACACTTCGACATCCACAAGGATAAGTAGTGAGACAGCCAGCCAGGTATCTGTGGGTACCTCGGACACGACCCTGACTTGGCACGGGCACGCAGCAATTCCCCCACGTCCTCCATATGACATCCTCAGCAACATCCCGCTAACTTTTGACCCACTGCCTGCAAGGGAACTGTTGGCGTCTATGAGCAGCCAACCGGATGAGCACGTGGGGGAAGAGACAGGGGACAATCAAGTGCAGGGCATAGCTGTGTTGTAGGCCATATCAGAGCAGGCCCAGGTTAGGCCTGGCAGGAGAGCAGTAGGCAGTAGACAAGAGAGGGCTGGGCAGGAGCCTGAGGAGGATGATAGCATCATTCTGGAACAGGATGATGCTACATCATATGTTACATAGGATCCACTGCAGGAATCGGGAATCCATCCATCAGCAGGCCCGCCAGTAAAAAGCAGACAGGCAGCAGTAGTCAACTAACAAGTCGGAAGCGTAGCCAGGACAAGCAGATGACCACTGGGGAAACCTCCTCCACTGCAGGTCCAAGTATCGGCAGCGCCTGCCCATCCTCGCAGCCTGTCGGTACTAGACTCTACACCTCGCCTGTGTGGCAGTTTTTTAAAAAGTGCCCGGAGGATACCTATGTGGTGATCTGTCGCCTGTGCGACAGGTGCATTAACCCTTTGAGGACCAGGCCCAAAATGACCCAGTGGACCGCGCAAATTTTGATCTTAGTGTTTCCGTTTTTCCCTCCTCCCCTTCTAAGAGCTCTAGCACTTTCAGTTTTTTATCTACAAGGCCATGTAAGGGCTTATTTGTTACAGGAATAGTTGTACTGTGTAATGGCGTCATTCATTTTACCATAACATGTATGATGGAATTCCAAATATATTATTTATGAAGATATAAATTGGTGAAATCGCAAAAAAGAATGCAATATGGTAACGTTTGGGGGGTTCCTGTGTCTACGTAATGCACTATATGGTAACAGCGACATGATACTATTATTCTATAGGTCAGCCCGAACACAACCATATGCAGGTTACACAGATTCTCTAATGTTATATATTTTTTTTTAAATGAAATCCTTTTTTTTGGCAATTAATTATAAATAAAATGGGACTATTGTGACGCTTATAACGGTTTTATTTTTTCACCTACGGGGCTGTATGGGGTTTCATTTTTTCCGCCATGATCTCTAGTTTTTATTAATACCATATTTGTGAAGATCGGACATTTTGATCACTTTTTATTAATTTGTTTTTATATATAATGTAACATAAAATCGGTAATCCGCGCACTTTTTTCCCTCTTTTCGTGTACGCCGTTTACCGTTCGCAACGACGCTTGTTATATTTTAATAGATCGGACAATTACGCACGCTACGGTATATTATATGTTTATTTGTTTATTTATTTTTATATGTTTTATTTATATAATGGGAAAGGGGGGTGATTTCAACTTTTATTGGGGGAGGGGTTTTGGGGTAGTGTGTTAGTGTTTTTAACTTTTTTTTTTTTGTACACATTTGAAGTCCCTTTGGGGGACTTTTACATAGATTAGTTTGATTTCTACACTGATGAATGCTATGTCATAGGCATAGCATTGATCAGTGTTATCGGCGATCTGCTCATTGAGCCTGCCTGTGCAGGCTTAGTGTAGCAGATCGCCGATTGGACCGCACGGAGGCAGGTGAGAGACCTCCGGCAGTCTGTTTTACCGATCGGGACCCCCGCAGTCACACTGCAGGGGTCCCGATCGGTAAGTGACAGGGGACTCCCCCTGTCACTTACACTTAAACGCCGCGGTCGTGCCGCAATCGTGGCGTTTAAGGAGTTAATGACACGCGGCAGCACGATCGCTGCAGCGTGTCATTGCCGATGAGGTCCCGGCTGCTGATTGCAGCCGGCCCCCACCTGCTGTTAAGCGCGCTCCGCTCCGGAGCACGCTTCATAGCGGGAGAAACACCCAGGGCGTACAGTTACGCCCTAGGTCGTCTGGGGACAGACTTCCATGGCGTAACTATACGCCCTGGGTCGTCTAGGGGTTAAAGGAGGCAGGAGTTGCCATCCTGGCACCAGCGCCATGGCTGCCCATATGAAGCGCCACCACCTTTCTGCCTGGGAAAAACGGGGTAATAGTGGGTCACAGCAGGCCCAGGCAGACCCGCGGTCAACAGCAGCAGGAAGCAGCAGTAGTCAGGGGGGCCTTTCACAAAGTCAGACCTCCTCTGTGGAAGGGAGTGTGGCTTCACTTCCTTATTCGGCTGGTGGCCCCTGTGTTGCTAGCAGTAGGCAGCCTGGCATCATGGAGTCCCTATACCGGAGGCAGACATATGCACCCAGCAATCCCACAGCAGTCAAGCTAAACGCCCACCTGGCCAAGTTGCTGGTGCTCCAGGCTCTGCTGTTTAAAGTTGTCGACTCGACACTACTTTTCCAACACAGCTATCCCGGCCATGTATAGCTATGTTCGCAGAAAGGTTGCTGACTTGCTGAGCCATTCAGTGAGCTGACATGTACATTTAACCACAGACATCTGGAGCTGTAATTACGGGCAAGGGCAGTATATGTCCATTACTGCTCAGTGGGTAAATGTAATATGACCGGCGGACCCCCATCAACTTGGACAGGGAAGGGTGATGACAACACCCCGTTGTCACAACAGGGTTCCTGTGTCGCAGTCCTCCACCTCCTCCATTAGGTCCAAAACCTCCTCAGCCGCCAGTGTTCCTCCCTCGTACCACTTGGGTGTAGCACGGAGGTGTCACGCTGTGCGGCATCTATCCTGCCTGGGTGAAAGGAGACACACAGGGAAAGTGCTGCACCGCCTGCTCGAGACAA
Source organism: Dendropsophus ebraccatus (assembly GCF_027789765.1). Classification (NCBI taxonomy): domain Eukaryota; kingdom Metazoa; phylum Chordata; class Amphibia; order Anura; family Hylidae; genus Dendropsophus; species Dendropsophus ebraccatus. The sequence goes on along the minus strand of NC_091456.1, from coordinate 83,050,137 downwards.
ATCCTCTCATGGCTGACTTCACACCATCTTAAAGTTGGGACGGTGGTGAGTGACAATGGGAGCAACATTCTCTCCGCGCTGCGTCGAGGAGGTATGAGGCACGCCCCGTGTATGGCACATGTTTTAAACCTAATAGTTACACACTTTCTAAAGTCTTCATCCCATTTACAGACTGTGTTGTCAATCGCTATGTTGACTACTGCTGTGTCTGCCCTTGCCTCGATATTGGCTACTGCTGGGCCTTAACTGGCATCCAGGTTGACTACTGGTGTGCCTGCCCTTGCCTCCTTGTTGGCTGCTGCTGGGCCTTAACTGGCATCCAGGTTGACTACTGGTGTGCCTGCCCTTGCCTCCTTGTTGGCTACTGCTGGGCTTTAACTGGCATCCAGGTTGACTACTGGTGTGCCTGCCATTGCCTCCTTGTTGACTACTGCTGGGCCTTAACTGGCATCCAGGTTGACTACTGGTGTGCCTGCCCTTGCCTCCTTGTTGGCTACTGCTGGGCCTTAACTGGCATCCAGGTTGACTACTGGTGTGCCTGCCCTTGCCTCCTTGTTGGCTACTGTTGGGCCTTAACTGGCATCCAGGTTGACTACTGGTGTGCCTGCCCTTGCCTCCATGTTGGTTACTGCTGGGCCTTAACTGGCATCTAGGCTTACTACTGGTGTGCCTGCCCTTTCCTCCTTGTTGGCTATTGCTGCACCTTAATTGGCCTCCATGTTGACTACTGCTGGGACTTAACTGGCATCCATGTTGACTACTGCTGCTCCTGCCTGGCCTCCATGTTGGCTACTGCTGCTCCTGCCTGGCCTCCATGTTGGCTCATGGTGATCCTGCCTACCCTCCATGTTGACTACTGTTGCTCCTGCCTGCCCTCGATATTGGCACTTGTTGCTCCTGCCTGCCCTCCATGTTGACTACTGTTGCTCCTTCCTGCCCTCCCTGTTGGTTACTGTTGCTCCTGCCTGGCCTCCATGCTGGCTACTGCTGCTCCTTCCTGGCCTCCATGTTGGCTACTCCTGATCCTGCCTGCCCTCCATGTTGACTACTGTTGCTCCTGCCTGGCCTCCATGTTGGCTACTGTTGCTCCTGCCTGGCCTCCATGTTGGCTACTGCTGATCCTGCCTGCCCTCCATGTTGGCTACTGCTGATCCTGCCTGGCCTCCATGTTGGCTACTGCTGCTTCTGCCTGGCCTCCATGTTGGCTACTGTTACTCCTGCCTGTCCTCCATGTTGGCTACTGCTGCTCCTGCATGGCCTCCATGTTGGCTATTGCTGATGCTGCCTGGCCTCCATGTTGGCTACTGCTGCTCCTTCTTGTTTTCCATGTTGGCTTCTGCTGCTCCTGCCTGTCCTCCATGTTGGCTACTGCTGCTCCTGCCTGGCCTCCATTTTGACTACTGCTGCTCCTGTACTGGCCTCAAATGACCATTGCTGGACCTCCACTGGCCTCCAATGACTACTGCTGCTCCTTCACTGCATTTGTGACCTTTTTGCTGCATAGACCCTGTAATGGTGAATTTCCTGCATATTGGTGAATATTCAAGTCTAAAAAAAAACAATGACTTTGAGATATCAAAAAGATAACGATGTTACTGACATGTAGAGCCCTAAATTCAACCAAATACACTACCCCCGTATCATATAGATGCTTTAAACTATGAAATCTGACGAAATCCGAAATTCGGTCGAACCAAACTTTCCGGAAATATCCGAAAGTCCGCTCGGACCGAACTTTTGAAAAGTTCGCTCATCTCTAATTATTATGTCCTCCCAAAAGTAATCCATGGGCATCTGTTCTAACCACTTGGTCCATAACATCCTCTATATAATTCTTCACTAAACCCCAGAACTCTTGTAATTTAGGGCCTTTACCCTCGCACGGGGGGTGATAGTTTCCCTTGAAGTGCTTTCCATATGTTATTGTATAATTCCACCTGAGAGAGAATCTTCATGCCCCCAAACCCCCCTTCTAAGCAAACAAAAAATCTTCATAATCATATTTAATGTTACCTAATATAAACTAAATAATAGGTGAAACTTTACAAAAGAAGGAGTTTAACATAATCTCTGTTTCACTGAATCAGGCATCAGGTATCCAAATTGGTGACGAAAATAAGGTGAATAAAAATTGGGGCAAAACAACCATCTTAATTATACGCAATTGGTCCACCATGGATAGTGGCAGACGCCCCCAGAATTCCATTCTCTTCTTTGTCTTAGTATACAACGGTTGCAAATTGAGTGCTATAAATCTATCCACTCTACATGTAAGGTTTATCCCTAAATAGTCGATCAAGTCATCCACTCCCGGCAAATAAACCAATGAGCTAGTCATAGTGAGTCCTTCCCAAAAGGGTTTAAACCTCTATTGTAGTAGGATATTGTCACATATTTTGACATGCTTATTTTGTGCATACATTTGCCATGATTTTCCTGTTTACACAACTCTCACAGCACTATATCCAAACAAGCATCAGCAGTCCCTGCCAATGACCATGTCTGACTGTTAGGCAACCAGATGTTTCCTCTGCTCCTGTTTCAGCTACATAGTGGTTATGACTCTTATGGCTGTAAAGTGATTGCTACTTTTGCAACTGGTGTCCAAAGATGACACTAGGTTTTTGGGCATTAAGTATTTCAAGGGACTCTCATTTGCTTTGCTATTGTTTCTAGATTGATTCCTTCACGAACTGTGTTGTAACAATACAGTGGAGGCAGGGGTCTGCAGAGGACCAGTTGTAATTTCACAGTTCTCTGATTGCAACAAAAGTTAAAACATCTTGATTTCTTTTTCCTGATTTTTTAGTTTGTTAAGAGACGTACTTCCACGTTTCTACAGGGGAAAATATCTACTAAAGATCGATCTGCTACCTACTTTGGCACCTTTAAACTGGGAAAACAACTTATTGGGGTACCTGTATACTTAGGAAACTACCTACTGGTGTCCCTGCCTAATGAGAAAAACTACATATAGGGGTCCTGTCTACCTACTAAAGGGAACTGGCAACCTATTGAACCTTTCCCTTCATCCCACCCTGTTTATCTATCCTCTTTATAGCATGGCACACCTTGGAGCCATTATTACCAAAGTTTTATTTTCATTGTATATTATTATTATTATTATTATTATTATTATTATTATTATTATTATTATTATTAATTTGTACTGTGAGACAAAAACAGCTTTTTTGTATTTGAAATTACCTTAATATATATATTTTTTTAATATTCTTTTACATTTACTTTTTATAGGATATATTTCTACAAATGTATAATACAGTACATTATTAGTGAATGCTATTCTTTGTACTTTGTCGAACAGATGTTCAATTTGGATGCATTACAGATAAGCATTAAGGTCACATAAACAACCATGTTTTGCCAGAGATCCATCTGTGTTGGAAACCTCTGTGTATGACTTCAAAGTTTGTATTTCTTAAAAACAAGCTATTTTAGTACTACTGAAATAGAGAGAGAATTGGAGTGAATTGAATTTATGGTTTTACTGGAAAAATACATTTGCATCACGTTTTTGAGATTTCAACAATGATATTAAAGGGAAAAGTTCACATCTACAGATGCATATTTTCTGTAGTTAATTAAATTTTGGCAGCAGCAAAAACATACAACAATTAAGTCTAAAACTATATTCATTTTTACTCTCTGGAGGATGAAGTTTCAATACTTACTGCTAACTTTTGGCACCATATTATTATAGAACTATAAAAATTATAAATAATATATGAATGAACCTGAGCAATTAGAAGTGCATTACATGCATGTATTACAAATAATCATTTGTCAAAGGTAATATTGCTGACTATGCAAAAAATATGCATAAATGTATATGTATACCCATTACCTCTCTCTTTTAATCCTAAGTCCTGTAGTTTTCAGCTTGAGAAACTTTCTATTGTATTAAGGTACATTAATTTTTGTATAATATAGACATTGCGGGGTTGCTGTACATTAGCATTGGGGATTGACAGTGTCAGGAGGGGCTTCTGGCACAAAGGAAACACACATAACAAAGGGAAATTAACCCCATCCTACCCTGATCTTCACCCCTGTCCCCTGTTGCTCTATTTGATTGTCATCCATGTACACTGTTGCTGTACTTAATAGTCTCCCCTGTACTCCCCTACACCTTCTTGATGATGCTAATGTTCTTGTATTGTATGCATTTTTCCTTTTTTGGACTAAAATTTTTAATACCAGGATCCCCAGGCAAAAGAAAAAGACTAGCAATCCCCTATATGCTTGTTTGTTGTCAAAGCAACACAGACATAGAATAGCCCCAGATAGATATTTAAAGTCTTTATTTTTAAAAGTTATAGAAGTAAATGTTTCTTTCTTGGGAAAGTTTATAATATTCATTATTCTGAAGAACAGATCCATTAGGTTAATCAGTGGGAAGGTAAAACAATGCACTTGTAGATTTAAACATTTCTCCAGTATACTAGACTTGCTTTTTTTTAACATTTTTAAAACAGCAGACATGTCTCTGAAATGGCAAATTAAACAAAAGAAGGACGCCGGGGGATTTAGCAAGGAGCCACTGATCAGCCGGTACTAGGTCTAAGGATGGTGAAAGATTCACTTTAAATCTGATTAACCCCTTAACGACCGCGGGAGTATATTTACGTCCTGCAATTGTTAAGGGAGTTCAGAGCTCTGAACCGCCTCGGTCCCGGGTGCGGCATGTAGCCCGGGACCTCAGCTATTAGCGGGCACGGGCCAATCGCCATTCCCTGGTGTCTAGTGGTGGAGATCGCCCCCCGGGACGCTGTCACGGAGGAGCAACCCCCGTGTCTTCACCCGGCCGGGAACTGCGCCGTAATGCCTATCTCATTGATCTATGCTGTATATCTATACAGCATAGATCTTAATGAGAGATCAGTGTACTTATACTAGAAGTCCCCCAGGGGGAATTCTAGTATAAGTGTAAACAAAAAAAATAATAAAAAAATAATAAAAGTTTGAATCACCCCCTTTTCCCATGGTATAAATGCCTGAACGTGCGTAATTGCCTGAACTATTAATTTATCACATTCCCGATCTCACACGGTAAATGGCGTAAGCGCAACAAAATCCCAAATTGCAAAATTGCACATTTTCGGTCGCATTAACCCTTTGAGGACCAGGCCCAAAATGACCCAGTGGACCGCGCAAATTTTGATCTTAGTGTTTCCGTTTTTCCCTCCTCCCCTTCTAAGAGCTCTAGCACTCTCAGTTTTCTATCTACAAGCCATGTAAGTGCTTGTTTTTTACAGGAATAGTTGTACATTGTAATGGCGTCATTCATTTTACCATAACATGTATGATGGAATTCCAAATATATTATTTATGAAGATATAAATAGGTGAAATCGTAAAAAAGAATGCAATATGGTAACGTTTGGGGGGTTCCTGTGTCTACGTAATGCACTATATGGTAACAGCGACATGACACTATTATTCTATAGGTCAGTCCGAACACAACCATATGCAGGTTACACAGATTCTCTAATGTTATATATATTTTTTTTTATGGAATCCTTTTTTTTGGCAATTAAATATTAATAAAATGGGCCTATTGTGACGCTTATAACAGTTTTATTTTTTCACCTATGGGGCTGTATGGGGTGTCATTTTTTCCGCCATGATCTCTAGTTTTTATTAATACCATATTTGTGAAGATCGGACGTTTTGATCACTTTTTATTGATTTTTTTTAATATATAATGTAACATAAAATCGGTAATCTGTGCACTTTTTTCCCTCTTTTCGTGTACGCCGTTTACCGGTCGCAATGACGCTTGTTATATTTTAATAGATCGGACAATTACGCACGCTATGGTATATTATATGTTTATCTATTTATTCATTTTTATATGTTTTATTTATATAATGGGAAAGGGGGGTGATTTAGACTTTTATTGGGGGAGGGGTTTTGGGGTAGTGTAATAGTGTTTTAAACTTTTTTTTTTTAACACTTTTGAAGTCCCTTTGGGGGACTTTTACATACATTACTTTGATTTGTACACTGATGAATGCTATGCCATAGGCACAGCATTGATCAGTGTTATCGGCGATCTGCTCATTGAGCCTGCCTGTGCAGGCTCAGTGTAGCAGATCGCCGATCGGACCGCATGGAGGCAGGTAAGAGACCTCCAGCAGTCCGTTTCAACGATCGGGACCCCCGCAGTCACACTGCGGGGGTCCCGATCGGTAAGTGACAGGGGACTCCCCCTGTCACTTACACTTAAACGCTGCGGTCGCGCCGCGATCGCGGCGTTTAAGGGGTTAATAACACGCGGCAGCGCGATCGCTGCAGCGTGTCATTACCGGTGAGGTCCCGGCTGCTCACTGCAGCCGGCCCCCACCTCCTATGAAGCGCGCTCCGCTCCGGAGCGCGCTTCATAGCGGGAATAACACCCATGACGTAAGGTTACGTCATGGGTCGTCTGGGGACAGACTTCCATGACGTAACCCTACGTCCAGGGTCGTCTAGGGGTTAAATCCAGAAAAATTGTAATAAAAAGCGATCAAAAAGTCGCATGTACACAATCAACCGATAGAAAGAACACATCATGGCGCAAAAAATGACACCTCAGACAGCCCCATAGACCAAAGGATAAAAGCGCTATAAGCATGGGAATGGAGGAATTTTAAGGAACAATGGTTTGAACAATGGTTAACAATGGTTTGAATTTTTTTTCAAGCCATCACATACAAGAAAAATTATACATATCGTAACGACTTGAGGAACATATATAACAAGTCAGTTTTACCCCAGGGAGAATGGCGTAAAAACAAATACCCCCCAAATAAACAAAATGCTTTTTTTTTTTCAATATCACCACACATTTATTTTTTTCTGGTTTTGCAGTGTACTTTATGAAAAAATTCAGCCTGTCATTGCGAAGTTCAATTAGTGGCGCAAAAAATAAGGGCTCATGTGGGTTTCTAGGTGAAAAATTGCAAGTGCAATGGCCTTTTAACCCCTAGAAGACCTAGGACGTAGTGGTACGTCCTGGAAGTCTGTGCCCAGACGACCCTGGCTGTACCGGTACGTCCTGAGCTATGAAGCGCACTCCGGAGAGTTTCTATGTTCTCTCCGTGTTTGCGTGGGTTTCCTCCGGGTACTCCGGTTTCCTCCCACATCCAAAAACAAACATTAAATAAATATAAAAAAATAAATAAATAAATTGATTTTTATGCCGTTGAGGTGAGCCATTTAAAAAGTAATTTTGATGCCCTTGAGGTGAGCTCTCCCAAATTGGAGTTAAAAAAGTTAGAATTAAGACGTTCCAAAAATTGATTGTTAAGCGTCGTCAAAATGTAGTTTGACGACATAGAGGTGAGCCTCACAAACATTTTTTTTTTGGCTCTTGTGCTGAGCCCAACAAACATACATTTTTAGGACCATGTGGTGAGCCCAACAAAAACTATTTTTAGGCCCTTGAGATGAGCCCTACAAATATAGATTTTTAGGCCCTACAGGTGAGCCCTTGAAAAAAGTATCTTGAGACCCTTGAGGAGCATACAAAAAATTCCATGCATGGGCCTTGATGTGAGCCCCCGGAAAAATGATATGCATGGCCCTTGAGATGAGCCCTATAGAATATTAGCTTGAGATACTTGAGGTAAGCCCTCAAAAAATTAGCTTGAGGCAATTGAGATGAGCCTTTTAAAAGTGGAATTAGAGGTTTTCGGATTAGTTCAAATGGCAATAGAAAAGTCTCTCTCCATATGCAGTTTAGCCAAATATTTTATTAGGCAATAGAAATCCAGATTGGAATTCGTGGGAGCAGTCATCCCACCCAGGACTAAGACTGCTCCAGTGAAAAACTGGCCTGCATCAGCTGTGCAAACTTAAAAAAAAGTGTCAGTAACCTCGGGTTACTGACAAAAGCTACCGATTCACCAAGTCCAGGTGTTACGCACAGAATGCAAAAAAGTAGTACCAAATTATTATATTTTATTTGAAACACTCTCAGTATATAGCCGTATACCCCATAAAAGATTTTTGAGAAAGGCCCTCAGGCAACAGGTGTTCCAATGGTTAATGTTATGCACAGAATGCAAAAAAGTATTACAAAATTATTATTATTATTATTATTATTATTATTATTATTATTATTATTATTATTATTATTATATCATCAACATAATTTTTTTTTTGGGGGGGGGGGGAACACACTTTCAGTCAACAGCTGTATACCCTGTATAAGATTTTTGAGAAATTCCTTAATGCAACAGGAATTCCAATGGTTAATGTTAATGCAAAACAATACTACCAAATTATATTTCTGGCTCACTCTCAGTATACAGCCGTATACCCTATATAAGATTTTTGAGAAATGTCTTCAGGCAAAAGACGTTCCAATGGTTAATGTTATGCACAACACGCAAAACAGGAGTACCAAATAATTATTTTTTTATACAGCTGTACACCCTATATCTGACATTTTGAGCAAGTAGATACACTGTAGTACAAGAGGTCACAGTGGAGTCAGAGGTCTGCTTGAAAATCAGTCATATATATATATATATATATATATATATGTGATCTAGGCAAGAAGCAAGAATAGAGATATGCTGTTACTGTTACAGATATGTCTATAGCAGCCTGTGATGTTATTATTATAATGATACGATTGCTCAAGAATAATCTCTAAAGGACAGGAAGTGTCAGCTTATTATTTGGCTATGTGGTTAAAAAATTTGAATTACAGACTGATCAACTTCAATGGAAATGCCTCAAGACATCCATAGCATCAATGTCTTCATCATGCAGGAATTGCTGACATACTTGAGCCACATGAGGCCTAGCATTGTCATGAATCATAAGGAACCCAAGGTCCACTGCACTGGTCTCACAATGGGTCTGAGGATCTAAGGATCTGGGTCATGACGAGCACATGAAGGGCTTCCCCACACCATTACTAATCCACTGCCAACCAGTCATGCTGGAGGTTTTTGCTGGCGATAGAACATTCTCCGCAGCATCTCCAGACTCTGTAATGTCTGTCACATGTGCCCAATGTAGGCCTGTTCTCATTCGTGAAGAGCAGAGGGTGTCAACTTGGAATTTGCCATTCTTGCTGTTCTCTGGCAATTGCCAATTACCCTGGATGATGAGTCCTCATACCCCACCCTCATTGAGTGTTTGTGACAGTTTTTCTTCACTATGCTATCCCGGCAGAGTACACAGCTACATTGGAAAGGGCCCTTAAGACGCTCCTCTACTATCCCTATCACAATTTCTTCTACCTCTTGTCTGCACCTGCACTTACTGAAGCCTTATTTTGTATTGCACAGAAAAATTTAAAGGAGAAGTATTGTATTGTCACTAGTGATGAGCGAGCATGCTCGTCTGAGCTTGGTACTCGTTCAAGTATTAGGGTACTCGATGGTACTCATTACTCGGATGAGCATCTTGCGATACTTGAGAAAATGGCATCATCCTTTTCCTGTAAGTTTGGGCGCAATTTCTCAGCCAATAAACATGCAGGAGACTCTTTGGTACATGCTGCGATCACGTAGGACCCATACATGTTGATAGCAGCGATTGGTTGGCCAGAACAGATGACCATGGAATATAATAATCTGGGTCGGCGGCACTCTGCTGACATGCAAGCTGAAAGAGAATAGGGGCAGAGCTGCTGCTTGTCAGGGAGAGAGTAAGGGAGGGAATTAGTGTTCCAGTAGGCAGGGATACTATAGAAAGAACCCAACAGCACTTGTAAGGGCTTAAAATCTTTTATTTTTTTTTCCTATTTCTCCAGACTGCTGGCTGGGACTTGCAGTGCAGCTACCACCATTTCAGCAGCACACTGTGGGGACTGGCTGCTGGCAGAATGGGGACAGCAGGTGTTACATACAGACCCCAAAGAAGTCCTCAGTACTATTATATTTTTTTGTGGCTGGTGCTGCTGCTGTACATTGTATGCTGTGATTTGTAGTACAGCTGCATAGAACCTTACTGCTCATTGTCTTGTGTAACAGGTGGCATACACCATATACCGCCACTTACACACAGACTATACGACAACCTTCAAAAACTAGTGTAACCGGAATATTTACTTATTTTATTAATTTCTTAGTGCAGCCATATCCAAGCTCACTGCTAATTGCCCTGTGTAAGAGGGTGGCATACACTATATAGCTGCACTTAGCCACAGATTGTATAAGACAAACTTCAAAACCTTGTGTGACCAGTATATTTTCTTATTTCTTCATTTCTTAGTGCAGCCATATCCAAGCTCACTGATAATTGCCCTGTGTAAGAGGGTGGCATACACTATACAGCTGCACTTACCCACAGATTGTATACAACAACCTCCAAAAACCGGTGTGACCAGTATATTTTCTTATTTCTTCATTTCTTAGTGCAGTTACATCCAAGCTCACTGCTAATTGCCCTGTGTAAGAGGGTGGCATACACTATATAGCTGCAGTTAGCCTCAGATTGTATACAACAACCTCCATAAACTAGTGTGACTAGTATATTTTCTTTTTTCTTCATTTCTTAGTGCTGCCACATCCAAGCTTACTGCTAATTGCCCTGTGTACGAGGGTGGCATACACTATATAGCTGCAATTACCCACAGATTGTATACGACAACCTCCAAAAACTAGTGTGACCAGTATATTTTCATATTTCTTTATTTCTTAGTACAGTCATATCAAAGCTCACTGCTAATTGCCCTATGTAAGACGGTGGCATACACCATATAGCAGCACTTACACACAGACTCTATATGACTACCTCCAAAAGAAGTCTGAGTAATAAATTTTCTTGGCTTGCTGTGATCTGTAGTGCAGCCTGACTGTGCAGTGTCCATAAAATGGTGAACCCCAGGGGTAAGGGATGAGGACAAGGGCGTGGAGTTCCAAGCGATGCAGTGGGCAAAGGCTGTGGTTCTGGGAAGGGTGACACAGCAGCATCCGTTGATTCACTCTCTAGCTTCTTCTCGCAACTTACGTGGTCTCAGGGTACACCGCTATTGAAACCGCAGCAATGTGAACAGGTGATCACGTGGATAGCGGATAATGTGTCCAGTAACTTATCCACCATTCAGTCTTCCACGGAGTCCACTTACGCTAGCCAAGGGAGTGGAACCCTTGCTCCAGCAGCTCAGCCTCCTTTCCCACAGCCTGGCCCCTCCGGGGAAAGAAGGAATTGAGATCCAACATGCTCCCAGGGAACTCTTTTCTGGACTCTTCCCTGAGTCTGAGCAACCGGAGCAGTTGATCTGTCCTGATGCCCAAACTATGCCGCTTACGCAGTCAGTGGGTGATGACAGTGGGGACTTGCAAGTGGGGTTTGAAGAGGTGCCTGATAGTGACGATGAGACCCGGTTGCCAGACAGTGACGTTGTTGTCATGGCTGTAAGTCAAAGTGGGGAGCAGAGTTAGGAATTGGAGGAAGAGCTGGTGGTTGAGGATAAGGTGACTGACCCGAGTTGGGTGGATAAGCCTAGTGAAGACAGTGCTTCTGAGGAGGAGGCAAGTTCAGCCACAGGACCGGTTGGAAGAGGAAGAGGGGTGGACAGAGGGAGAAGCAGGGCCAGAGCAAGTAGATCAGCAACTGTTTCATGTTTCGAGTCAAACTCCCGTGGCTAGGCCTAGATGCTCGCAGGTCTGGAGGTTCTTTAAAGAAACTGCAGATGACCGACGGACTGTAGTGTGCAACCTGTGCCACGCCAGGATCAGTAAGGGAGCCACCACTACCAGCCTAACCACTACCAGCATGCGCAGGAATATGAGTGATAAACACCCCACTCAGTGGAACCAAAGCAGTTGAGTTACTGCAACTCAAACCCCTACTTCTTCCCCTGTGTCACGTGCTGGCTCTGTGAGTCCCCCCGCCCAGGCCCCAGGCTTTTAGGAACCTCATGGCAGTGGCTGTCCCTCGGTACTCTGCTGTGTCAAATGTTTGTGAGATTAAACTCCTGCCTTATCTACCTAGTTCACTGAATTCTCACCACTATGCTGTGTCAGGCCTAATTTTTGTGAGGTTGAACGCCTGCCTTATCTACCTTGTTCACTGAATTCTCACCGCCGTGCTGTGTCAGGCATAATTTTTGGGAGGTTCCACGCATGCCTTATCTACCTTTTTCACTTAGTTCTCACCACCATGCTGTGTCAGACATAATTTTTGGGAGGTTCCACGTCTGCCTCATCTAAAGGCTGGTAAAGGCCACTTTATGGTCTTTTTTTAATGTTCAATTTCGATTTTCAAAGCACACCGCAGACATTCATTCCCTAGCTTCTTCTCGCAACTTATGGGACCTCAGGGTACACTGCTACCGCAGCAGTGTGAAACGGTAATTACGTGGAGAGAACATACAAACTTCATGCAGATGTTGTCCTTGGTGGGATTTAAACCCAGGACCCCACTCAAACTCAAATTTAAACTCAAATTCAAACTCAAATTCGCATCGCGGGGGGGAGATCCGTTCTTCTGCCCGTGCCGGGCCTCAACGTCGGAATGACGCTGATCCCGACTCGGCAATAGATTGCTATGGCCTGCAGCAGGCCATAGCAATCTATGACCAATCTAATCGATCTTTGCTGTGTATATACACAGCATTGATCTCTATGAGAGATCAGTGCTATGTATATACAAGCCCCCCAGGGGGGCTTCTAGTCCATGTAAAAAAAAAAGTAAAAAAGTGTTTTTATTAATAAAAAATCCCCTCCCCTAATAAAAGTCCAAATCACCCCCCTTTTCCCATTTTATAAATATAAATTAATAAATAAACAAATAAATAAACATATTTAGTATCGCCGCACACGTAATCGCCCGAACTATTAATTAATCACATTCCTGATCTCGCACGGTAAACGGCGTCAGCGCAAAAAAATTCCAAAGTGCAAAATTGCGCGTTTTTGGTCGCATCAAATCCAGAAAAAATGTAATAAAAAGTGATCAAAAAGTCGCATATGCGCAATCAAGGTACCGATAGAAAGAACACATCATGGCGCAAAAAATGACATCTGACACAGTCCCATTGACCAAAGGATAAAAGCGCTATAAGCCTGGGAATGGAGCGGTTTTAAGGAACGTGTATTTGTTAACAATGTTTTGATTTTTTTAAAAGCCATCAGATACAATAAAAGTTATACATGTTATATATCGTTGTAATCGTAACGACTTGAGGAACATGCATAACAAGTCAGTTTTACCATAGGGCGAACGGCGTAAATGCAAAACTCCCCGAAATCAAAACAAATTTGTTTTTGTTTTCAATTTGACAGCGCAAATTATTTTTTTCCGGTTTCGCAGCATATTTTATGGAAAAATAATGCCGGTCATTGCAAAGTACAATTGGTTTCGCAAAAAATAAGCGCTCATATAAGTCTCTCGGTGAAAAAATGCAAGCGCTATGGACTTTTAAACATAAAATGGAAAAAGCAAAAGCGCAAAAACGAAAATTGGCTTTGACCTTAAGGGGTTAAGGTTAGTATACTGTTAATTAACTTGCTGCTATAATGCAATAGACAGGAGAGGAATCCTCTATTGCATAATGGCAGGAAATTTATTAACAGTATATTAAATTAAAATAGCATATTTTCATTTTAGTTTTTCTTTTGTAAATGAAAAATGGCAAAATTAGAATTTGCTGTTTTAAGTAAATATAAACTAAAATAGCTGTATTAGTGTCAGGGATCGCTAATACCGTTAGCTGTTTTAGTTTATATTTATTTAATACAATATATTCTCATTCTAATTTTGCTATTTTTTGTTAACAGAAGAAAAACTGAAACAAAAATTTATTGTTGTTTTTTTTCGAATTTAAAAACAAAGTTTGCAAAATTCGCTTTATTATCCCGTAGCGAAAATCTGCAGGATTCACTTTGCTCATCTCTGCTTTTCCTGTTATAAATATTTATCTTTTTTGAGATTTTGAACCATTGAGACTAATATGCTATGTTAACATAAAAAAAAGAAAAATGCTTTCATATTACTAAATACTGTACAAAAGCAACTCCAGTCACAATAAAGAGCCATGAAATGCATAGCTGTTTTCACGGTGTGCACACAATTTTTTTTTTTTAACATAGACATTTCTTATTTTGATTCTATTACATCTTATATGCCCCTCGATTAATATTAAATGCTGTAAAATAGAGATATGACCATATAAATTATAAATTGATTTCCAATTCAATGCATATACTGTAAAAATACTTTTTTTTTCTTTTGCATCTGCTGCTTAATACTTATGCATCAAGGTAAAGTGGATATAGTTTTAGGTGTTCATTAAATAGTCAGGAGAATCTGTTTGATTACTTTGTTCTTTACTGACCCTATATTTTATATTAAGATATATTATTTATAGCTGAAAACTATTTAGAATTCATAGGAATTTAAGACTGAACAGTCAAAGAATTTCTTTTGTTCATGCTCGTGTTTCCTGTCAGGAAAGGAACATACGTCTAAAGAAAATTCTGAAAGAACTCAGTTTGTAATTGATACCACAAATTATATATTAAAACCTAAAAATAAAAGTGCAATGAAAGTACATGAAACAGCTCTGTAGAGTAAAAATGAAACATTAACAATATGTGATTTTTTTTTTTTTTTTTTAACTTTTAATAAAGATCCTTAAAGAGGTTATTGAAAATATACTTTGAACTAGGGAATTTAAGATATTTATCAAAGTTTACGGTTCTACTTTATTTAATGAGTAATTTTGTATTTGTCCATGCCTATATATATTTTTTGGTTATAGACTACAATTTCCCATCAAAACCTTTAAACAAAATGTAATTTATCAAGCTGATAAAGCTAAGCGAAACGTGCGTAGGGTGAGTGGGTGAGAGGGACTTGGCTGAATACACGCATCTTCCTGGGTTAGTATACATGTAATATGATTGGGTGACTTCACCTGTTGTGTGGTACCTATTCAGTACCCTTGGCACTTTATAGGTTTTTTCCTGTTTGAAGAAAAAACTATTTTTCTCTTGCCATTCTATGTCTTTCTTCCTGCATTTGTATTTGTTTGCCATCTAGTGGAGGCTGTCTGCCTTACAACATCCATACTTTTTCCTATGAGCATTCTCTATGCATGTGCAATATATTATTCCATAAAGTATATATGTATGTCCCCTCACCAATTTCTTTATTGTATGGTTCTGTTTCATCTTTTTTCATTGTTCATTGTTTTATTAAGTATTAATTATTTAAATAAAGATTACAATAATATTTATTTTTGATTGTCCTGCATTCTTTGTATCCCTTTGTGGATCATTTTTTCTTTAAAAACACTCAAATGGCTTAATTTACATAATCTAACAGGCAAACATAGCATTTACTTCTGACAGAGTGTCAAATAATGATGTTGTTGTGAAAAGCTTGTAGTCTCACATCAAACATCTGGGAATGTTGTGTTTGGCAGATTAAAAAAAGGACAAACCTGTATAAAGACTTTTAGGCTATGTTCACACATAATATTTCTGTCAGTCTTTTGGTCAGTCTTTTTTCAGCCAAAATCAGAAGTGGAACTGACAGGGTAAAATTATAATGGAAAGATTTTGACAGTTTTGTGTTTTCAACCCATTCCTTGTTTTGGTTGAGAAAAGACTGACGAAAAGACTGACAAAAATACTATTTGTCAACAAAGTCATATAATCTTTTATGGCAGCCAACAGAAAATCTTGTGTGAACAGGTGAAAAAACAAAAACAGCATTATTATTATTATTTATAGCTGTATTCAATTATCCCCATTGTCCTATGTTTTGTGTGCACTGACAGCCATTTTCCCATACAGCTTATCATTATTAAATAAGAAAAAATAACCAAATGTTTTACTCAATTTTATAGGCAGGTTTTGGTATTCTAAATATATATATATATATATATATATATATATATATATATATATATATATTCCAATAAAAACATACAATTACAAATAGACCACTTTGCATTTGTACAGGAGTCCAGTATACTGTACACTGCTCAAAATAAATTAAGGGAACATTTAAACAACACAATATAACTCCAAGTCAATCACACCTTTATGAAACCACCATGTCCAGGTATGAAGCAACACTGATGGTGAATCAATTTCTTCACATTGTCACATTGTACCACAGACTTTCCAGGAGCTGGTGAATGCTTTAGTCCAGGTCTCGGACAATATCCCTCTGGAGGCCGTCCGCCACCTCATCAGGAGCATGCCCAGGTGTTGTAGGGAGGTCATACAGGCACAAGGAGGCCACACACAATACTGAGCCTCATTTTGTCTTGTTTTAACATCATTACATTAAAGTTAGATCAGCCTGTAGTGGGTTTTTCCACTTTATGGGTATGTCCACACTCACCACTCACGACCGCGCGCATCTCCGCCTGTGCCATAGACTCCATTGTATGGTCGGGTGGATTGCGCCATCTGCCCGAAGAATGAACCTGTTCATTCTTTGGACGGACGGCGGAATTTAGGACTAATCTTTTCATTATTATGGACACAATATATACGGCCCCGTTCACACTACCGAATTCTGCCTTCTTTTTCTTTGAATGGGAGGGCCTACTCGAGCCCTTCCATTTAAACTGATAGAAGGTAAGATTTAGTGTTGAGTTCTTGCACTGGTGTTCCACATGGAATCTTGCCGCCAATTCCGTAGTGTGAGCCTTAGGTTAAATTGAAGAGAGAAATTGAAGAGGCGATATACAAAATATTTTTTGCTGCACGAAAAAGAATAATAAAAAAAAAAACATTACGCTAGATTGCGAGAGTACAATTACAAGTGGGTACAATACTGGAGAAAAGTAGTTACTTGGGTGTATTGGTTGTCTTTTCTCTCTCTGTTTTTCTCTCTCCTACCAGGGGCACCCAGGGATGGAAATGGGGGGTTTGGGTTGGAAATTAATCTCATGGTAGCATCAGGAGGTAGAATGAGAAGGAAGAAGATAAGAAATAGAGAGGGTAAATGAAAAAGGAATAGAGTTTGAGATGGGAATAGGGTGGGGGTCGGGAGGGCGGTTGGGGGTTATACTCCGGGAATGCAGGTGGGTATTAAGATTGTAGTGTTGGGACTGAGACACTATCAACATGACACTATGGGTCATGGGGGTTTGGGTATTGAAAAACTCCATAGGTTGAAGATCCGGAGGGTGGAAGGGATAGGTCCCTAATAAAGGAACATCCATTTTACTAAGTTGGACTTACAGTGAATGAGGATAAAGGAGAATTCAAACTTATTGTTGAACAAGAAAAAAAATGAACATTTATTATATGTAGATATATATTATAGTAGTTGTAATCACAAACCAGCATAACCAGACAATCTACACCCCCTCCCCTTATCAGCATGGGGGGTTGGCAGTGGGGGTCTTACTTTCAGGGAATGTCTAATTTTCAGGGGTATTCCTTATTTTAAGCTATCCTGTAAAGCCTCTACTCCACTATGCCTTATTTTCTCAGGATGTCTTATTTTCAGGAAAACAGATTAGATGGGATAAGTGTGATGGGCAACCACAAAAAATAAAAAGGGGATGATTTGACCATATAGGGAGTTGGATGTGGTCATGGGTTGTTTATTTGTGGTGGCCGCTGGCTGAACTGCCTTTACCGGTGCAGTAGACCATCTGTTTGAGTTAGGTTCCTTGTGAGTTAGGCCACTCCCCCACCCCCTCTCTCTTTTTATAGTTTGTTGAGATTAAACTTTTATCTGTATTGGAAGGTTTAGTTTGTTTTAGGCAGGGATCAGCAAATATTTTTTTGATGGTGGGGAAGCAGTGCTTTTGGTAGGGGACAAAATTTTGGATATTGTGGAACAAAAGTGAGTATGTAACAGCTGTCCTCGGAAGCATTCTCGGGCATACCCCCTTCGAAAGTTGGTATATATATATATATATATATATATATATATTTATTTTATAACTCTTTAACCCTCTGGCTGCAATAATGTACAGTTAATCCTTCTGATTCTATTTGATTTTAAAAGTGAATTTTCCTTTTTAATGCAAAAAATTACAAATAAAGGTAAATTAAGTAACAAAAAGATCCCACTTTACTCACAATTTCTCTACTGTGTTATCCCTCAAAGCCGATAGGTATTCCATTCACCTTATGTCTGCCAGCTTATGTATCACCAAATTCAAAAATGGTGCAGCTGGCATTAAAAGCTCAAAAAGCAGAACCTGCTTCGTAAATAATGCATAAAATTTATGACCTTTGCAAAAACCCGAAATACAGCAGAATAATGGCACAAAAACAATTATACATGTGCTCCAATGATTTTGGCTGAAAAAAGTCCTTTATATGGCCACATGTGGCTCAGTAGTGCACGGTGCATGATTATGAGTGACCCATAGACGACACTCAATAGATCACCCACAATCATAGAACATGCAGTTGTGAAGGGATCTAAAGTCTACTGAATATTTATGATAAAACACCACACCTTCAAATTCTCAGATTGTTGGGCACAGGTCCAGAAGCCAAGATGTGCATTTGGAAAAGAAATGTATTAAAATACATAAAATTACATGTTTCAAAGCCAGTCCAACTTCGAAATGTGATGTATTTTTGCAAATGTCATGTCAATTTTGGCCTGGAGAATTCTTGTTAGTGGCTGCAGTTCTTACAAACTAAGTGGAGCATTGTGCCTCGTTCTTTGCACAACCTACCTAGGTGAGAGTTTAATATAATGTATGAACTCTTTTTCCTTAATGATCTACGCTATGGAGTTCAATCCCCTTTTCTACATATTGAGCATTAATGACATTTACAGTGCATTGGCCAATAGGATAGAATGGGTCTGCAATTGTGGACTCGCTGTATACTACGACCATGTACAAGAAACCTTAAGGGTGGGTTGTGTGTGAACCCACCCTTAAGGTTTCTTGTACATGGTCGTAGTATACAGAGAGTCCGCAATTGCAGACCCATTCTATCCTATTGGCCACACTGTATCCGCTGCGAGCTCATAGCAAAATCCGCTGTGGATTGCTTCACTGTCACTTTAAATATAAAAGGTGGCACACTTAACCCCCCCAGGGGTCCAATCAGTGTGCTGCCCCGCTGCAGCCACTGATTGTATGAACGGGACTTCCAGACGCTAGGAGACCCCAAAAGCAAGCTGGAGCGCAAACCCGGTAATGTATGTACCATGCTGCGGGGGTTAAGTGGGCTGCCTTTTACATACTTGCAGCGGGATGACAATTCCGCTGCAAGTATGTAAACTTATTGAAAGTGACACTAAAGGGATTCACAGCGGATTTTGCTGCAAACTCAGATGAGTTATGTGTGAAACCCCCCCAAAAGTGATATTCTGATGTCAGTTTTGCTTTGCTTACTTATCTCTCTCCAGGGGCTGTCTGGGCCGGGGGACAGGGGGCATATGCCCCCCGGGCCTGTCCCCCCAAGGCAGTAAGGGGGCTGCAGCTGCCGGATGGCTTACATGTTCAGTGAGCTTCCGGCACAGACAGCCACCGAACAGGAGATGAGAGGAGTTCGGGCGCCACAGGGCTGGAGCAGTGAGCTTCCGGGCCAGTGTGTAGCAGGCTGTGTGTGCCGGAAGCTCACCGAACCTGTAACATCTGCTGCCAGATGCTACCAGAGGGAGAAGATATTGCTGGATTAAAAAAGCGGTGAGCATATTTTTATTTTTTATTTTTCACATGCTGCAATGTGGGGGGCTACATAGGGGCTTACACTATGGGGGGGGCACATGGGGGGTATACTATGTGGGGCTACACAGGGGGTATACTATGTGGGGGCTACACAGGGGGTATACTATATGGGGGCTACGCAGGGGGTATACCATGTGGGTCTACACGGGGAGGGCTATACGATGTGGGGGCTACACAGAGGGGGGATATACTATGTGGGGGCTATAAAGGAGCCTATACTATGGGGGTCTACACAGGGGGAGGGCTATACTACGTGGGGCTACACAGAGAGGTATACTTTGTGGGGGCTACAAGGGGGTATACTATGTGGGGGCTACACAGGGGGATATACAATGATGGGCTACACAGGGGGAGGCCTATACTATGTAGGGACTACAGAGGGGCCTGTACTATAGGAGGCTACAGGGGGAGGGCTATACTATGGGGGGCTACAAAAGGGCCTATACTATGGGGGAGCTACATAGGGGAAGTCTATATTATTTGGGGACTACACAGGGGGTCTATACTATGTGGTGGCTACTAAGAGCCCATACTATTTGGGAACTACAAAGGGGCCTATGCTATGTTGGAGCTACACTCTGTGGGGGCTACACGGAGGGGGTCTTATATGTGGCCCATGGTATGGGGGGATATACTATGTGGGGGCTACACAGGGCCTGTGCTATGTGGATTTTGTTGGACAATGACGACCTATACGATAGAGGGATTTCTGCACAGCAGGGGATTGTACTATAAGTGGACTGCTGCACAGAATGGGTCTATACTATATAGAGGCACTAGGGACCTATAGTTTATGCAGGCTCAGAGGGGGCCTAATAATATGTGGGGTTAAGGAGGAGGCTTATATGGGAGCACAAAGAGGACATATGGGGAACAAAGAGGGTCAAACTGCTATATTGTGCACAGATTAACCTAACTACTATAGGGGGCATAAAAGAGTGGCATAATACTGTACGGAGGCAGAGTAGACAGAATTACTATATGGAAGCACAGATGAGGGCCTGTAATATATTGCGAACAAAGGGGCCTAATAATATTTTGGAACAAAGAGGGGCCTGGCTACTATTGGGAGGCTCAAACTGGGCCTTATTGCATATATGGGGGCACAGAGGAGCACTGTAACTGTGTACTCACACAGCGATTGGGTAAAGATGGCAGTTATAATGTATACGGGGGGTGATTTACACACCCTGTGCAGACGATCGCTTCTATTGGCTGTTCAGTTCAGATCAGCCAATAACAGGAAAGTTCAACTTTCTGGGTCATCGGTGACCTGGTGAGGAGTCGGGAAGCAATAGAGATTGGTGCTGTCCGAGACAGCACCAATCGCCATTAGTGTCCTGTGAAAAGATGGCGATGGTTTCACCCCCACGATCACTGTGATTGGCCGGCTAGTACCGACCGGCCGATCATGGTGATAAATGTGTTAAAATAAAGTTTTACCTGGTTCTACACCCCTCAGCTAGGTAGCTGAGGGGTGTAGAAGAGGTGTGTGTGGTGTAGTGCACCATACTCACCTGATCCAGGCGTCCAGAGCGAAGATCCGGCGGTCCCACGTCGTCCTCTTCTCCCCGTCGTCTATCTTCGGCTTCCGTTGGCTCCCCGCCGTCTATCTTCGACTCTTCGGCTCTCCCGTCGTCTATCTTCGACTATCTTCGCCAGCTTCGCTCTACTGCCCCCTAGTGGCTGATCAGTGTATATTATACACTGATCAGTAGCCTTCGATTAAGAAGAGTTTTTTTTTTACATGCCCTACCACCGCTGAGTGCTGATCAGCATCGCACATAAGTGCGCCGCTGATCAGCAGCTACTCCTTTTAAGCATAAGGTCCCCCCCCTATATCTCACCGCCACTGTTTGCTGATAAGTACCGCACATAAGTGCTGCATTTATTAGCAACTCGTTTTTTGGCGTAGGTTTTTCTTACTGTTAAAAAAATGTAAAAAACACTACATTACACTACACTACATAAAATAGTTTTACACTACACTACATTACACATTTACATACCCCATATACTAATCCCCGTATAAAAATTGCCCACAGGGTGTTTTCGGTGGAGGAGGCATACGCTCTTATTGCCTCCGACATCGAAACAGTCAGTGATAATGAATGGGGGGGGGTCCTTTTTTCCTCCATTTATCATCATCATCATCATTTCGCCCCTCGTCATCTTCATCCCATCTCACCCCGTGCCCCCCAGACAAGTCATCCCATCTCACCCACGCCCACCAAACAGGTGACCACATCCCACCCCCTGTCCCCCAGACAGGTGACTCCACCTGTCCCCAGTTTCCTGGTTTTGTAGCACGAGCAAGAATGCAAATTAACCCCACAGGCGTCAGAGAAATAGACTTTTTCAAACTTCTATTTCAGACTTTTTCAGACTTCTATTTCTCTGATGACCTTATAGATTTGATGGTGGCGCAAACAAACTTGCATGCGCACCAATTTATAACCCACAACCACTCCTCTTCTTTTTTCATTTTTGCTGGGTCAACAGGGTCCACGCCATGTTTAGACCCCTGTTGATGCAGCGGAAATGAAAAAAAATTGGGGGGCTCCTGCTGCACAGGGGCCTCAGCATACACTAAGGCACATTTAGACTTGACAAACAAAAAAACTAAAAAAATATTTTTTTCCACAGCACATGTTCTACATATGTGCCCATCACCAGTGGGGTTCATATGCTCACTGCACCCCTTGTTAGATTCCTTGATGGGTGAAGTCTCCAGAATGGGGTCACTTGTGGGGGGGTTCCACTGTCCTGGCAGCACAGGGGCTTTGTAAATGCGACATGGCCTCCATCCTCCATTCCAGGTTCTAAATGGCGCTCTGTCCCTTTGGTGGCTTGCCCTGTGCCCATATAGCACATTATGTCCACATGTGGGATAGTTTCATACTCAGGGGATATAACCCTGCACGTTTTGTGTTTATCTTTTCTTTTAACCTCTTGTGGAAATGGAAAAAAAATCAAGGCTAGACCAACATTAAATGTTAACATTTTTTAATTTTTACACTAAATCATTGATTTTGATTGGTCTTGTTTTTTTTCATTTTCACAAGGGGTTAAAAGATAAGAGGAGCCTCCAAAGTGAGGAGCACCATTTGCTTTTGGAGGCTGGATTTCGCTAGAATGGACTTTTAGGGCCATATTGCATTTAAAAGGCCCCTGTGTTGCCAAGACATTTGATACCCCAAAAGTGGCCCCATTATGGAAACTTTTCCCCTCAAGGAATGTAACAAGGGGTGTAGTGAGCATATGGACCCCACTTGTGATGGGCACAAATGTTGAACAATGTGGCATGATAATGAAATGTAACATTTTTTACACTATAATGTTGGTCTAGCCTTGAATTTTTCATTTTATTAAGGGGTTAAAAGAGAAAAAAAATGCAAAATGTGTAGAGAAATTTCCCCTGAAACCGTAAATACGCCACACGTGGACATAAAGTGACATGTGGGCGCAGGACAATCCTCCGAAGGGAAGAAGCGCTATTTGGATTTTGGAGGCTGGATTTGGCTAGAATGGATGATGAATGCCATGTCGCATTTACAAAGCCCATGTGCTGCCAAAACAGTGGAAACCCCCCACAAGTGACGCCATTCTGGAAACTACACCTCTCATTGAATCTAACAAGGGGTGCAGTGAGGATATGGACCCCTTGATGATGGGCACATTTGTGCTGTGAAAGTAAAAAAAATGAAAATTTTCACTTTCACGTCACATTCTTCAACATTTGTGCCCATCACCATTGGGGTCCATATGCTCATTGCACCACTTGTTAGATTCCATGATGGCTCTTGTTTCAAAACTGGGGTCACTTTTGGGGGGTTTCTACTGTTTTGACTGTATGGGGACTTTGTAAATGCCACATGGCCCTTGAAATCCATTCCAGGGAAATCCAGCTTCCAAAAGCCAATTGGCGTCTATTCCATTTAGAGGCTCGTTCTGCGCCCTCTTGGCACTTTATGTCCACATGTGGGGTATTTCCAAACTTGGGAGAAACTGCGCTACACGTTTTGTGCTTTCTTTTTCTTCTATCCCCTTGTAAAAAATTAAAAATTGTAGGCTAGAACAACGTTTTAGTGTAAAAATTTAAATTTTTCCTTTTTCACGCCACATTGTTTTGAAACTCTCTGAAACACCTGTGTGGTCCAGATGCTTACCGCACCCCTTGTTACATTCCTCGAGGGGTGTAGTTTTCTAAATGGTGTCCCTATAGGAATGTATTTTATGTTTTTGCACCTCAGGGCCTCTGCCAGTGGTACAGTCAAAAATTACCAATTATAACGGAGGCGTTGAAATTCACTAGGCGCTCCTTTGTATTTGAGGCTTGTGGTTGCGTCAAATAGCGCAGTAGGGCCACATATGGGGTATTTATATAAACTGCAGAAGTGGGGCAATAAATATTGGGGTGCATTTCTCTGATAATAGGTTTATAATTATGAAAGATATTGGATTACAATAAAATCTCTGCACAGAAAATTAAAATTTTCAGTTTTCTTACACACTTTTATTTCTGTGATTCACCTTCAGGGTTAAAACAATTTCTGGATGTGCTTTTGCACATTTTTCGGGGTACAGTTTTTAAAATGGAGTGCTTTATTGGGCTAACATATAGTCAGCATGGAGAGAATGTTCCAGTGACATTCCTAATGATGGAGACGGTGGGGAGGAGGGACAGAGGGGTGGTGACTTTCACATCACATTCTTCCACATTTGTGCCCATCACCATTGGGGTCCATATACACCCCTTTAAAATGGGGTGCTTTATTGGGCTAACATATAGTCACCTCAAATACACTTTAAACCTGAACAGGTCCCTAAAAAAAAATCTGATTTTGAAATTTTCATGAAAATCTGGAAAATGGCTACTAACGTTTTAGGCTTCCTATTGTCTAAAAAATTTGAAAGAAAGTTTAATAAATACTCCCAACATAAAGAAGACATATTGCTTATGTTATTTAATATATAATTTATGTGGCAAAACCACTTTCTGTACAAGCAGAAAAGTTTCAAAGTTGTTATTTTGTTTTTTTTTTCATAAAAATTCGTTATATGTATTGACTCCAATTTACAAAAAATGTAAAGTACAATATGTCACGTGAAAACTATCTCAGAATCAGCAGGATAGGTAAAGGCATTCCTAAGTTATAAATGAATAAAGTGACACAGGTCATATTCATAAAATTTGCCTAGGTCTTTAAAGCAACTCTGTACTCACAATATTACCCCCCCAAACCACTTGTACCTTCAGATAGCTGCTTTTAATCCAAGATCTGTCCTGCGGTCCATTTGGCAGGTGATGCAGCTATTGTGCTAAAAATGTACTTTCAAACTGGCAGCCCCGTGCCCTACGGGAGTGGCCTGGATTATGTATGCATTAGGCTGGCACAACCTCTCTGTCCCTCCTCCCCGCCCTCCTCATCATTAGGAATGCTCCAGGCAGATTGCATACTATTCCCCACCTGTTTAGCCCGACACATGGACTGGATCGTTAAGGGCCTGTGCAATGTTCATCATGGAGAGAATGTTCCAGTGGCATTCCTAATGATGGAGAGGGTGGGGAGGAGGGACAGAGGGGTGGTGCAAAGTTAGGGCACAGATACTCCCGTAGGGCACGGGGTTGTAAGTTTAAAAGTTGTTTTTTGGACAATAACTGCATCACCTGCCAAACAGACTACAGGATAGATCTTGGATTAAAAGCAGCTATCCGAAGGTACAAGTGGTTTGGGGGGGTCAGATTGTGGGTACAGAGTCACTTTAAGGCCATTTCAGGCCCAGTCCTTAAGGGGTTAAAGTGTTTATCCAGGTTCAGAAAAACAGGACTCCTTTCTTCCAGTATTGTCCTCAGTTTGGGTGTGGGTTTTGCAACTCAGTTCTATTGACGTGACTACAGCCTAATTGTAATACCACACACAACCTGAGAAAATGGGTGGTACTGTTTTTGCAAGAAAGTAGCTGTGACTTTTTTTTGAATCATAGGTAGAAGAGTGAAGAGTCTTTCACACTTACTTAATCCGTTGCAGATTTGATGGTGCTGATTTTATCAACATAAATTCCTGAAATGCATAACATCAAATTTGGAGCGGATAAAGTACAGACAAATGTACCCTGACAGTTGGGCGCTACTTATGGGCCAGTGCTATGTGCTTGCCCACCATGCTTGAATTTACCAGTCAGCCCCTGTCTATCCCAGTTTTGAAGCCAGCAAAAATGTAGCTTTTATGCATATGTGAGTTTCTTCATGTCAGATCACTGTGCTTCTTTATTGAGCAGTTGCTCAGTAGTGTAATTCGCAAAATGCATTGCTGTCCCTCAGCTGTGCACCAAAGCTCCACACCCTGCTTACTTCTCTTCCACAGAATTCCTGACAGTTCCCCAAACAGAGTGGTTGCAGAACATTGCACTACATAGAGAATTAACTCTTCACACAGCAAGGCCATGTTCACACAAAGTACCGTATGTTTTGCAATTTGCAGCAATGGCTGTGATTTATGTAAAGCATATGTTGTATTTGAATGAATGGAATCCTGGCTGGAGTGTATACACATAGGGGGAGATTTATGAAAGGGTGTAAATATACACCGGGTGTAAACTGCCCACAGCAACCAATCACAGCTCTTCTTTTGTTCTACCAGAGCTGAAAGCTGAGCTGTGATTGGTTGCTATGGGTAGTTTACACTAGGTGTATATTTACACCCTTTTATAAATTTTCCCCATAGTATATCCTCCAGCCGGGATTCCAACCTGCGGCATGAAAATTGACGAGTCAGTTTTGTGCGGCCGCTATTCATTGAATAGCAGCCGCACAGACATGTCAGTTTCAACAATAGAGAGTGGGCCTTTTTTTTTAAAATTCTTTTACAGTATAAAGTTTTGTTAAAAACTAAATATTCTTTGGTGCCCTTTTGTTATTTACATCAGTTAGCATTTAAATGGCATTAACTTTTAACCAACCACTAGGAATATGTTACAGGTTGTAAAGGTTTATATGGTTATAAGGATAGCACATATTTATATTTACATTCTATATATATATATATATATATATATATATATATATATATATATATACACACACACTCACCGGCCACTTTATTAGGTACACCATGCTAGTAACGGGTTGGACCCCCTTTTGCCTTCAGAACTGCCTCAATTCTTCGTGGCATAGATACAACAAGGTGCTGGAAGCATTCCTCAGAGATTTTGGTCCATATTGACATGATGGCATCACACAGTTGCCGCAGATTTGTCAGCTGCACATCCATGATGCGAATTTCCCGTTCCACCACATCCCAAAGATGCTCTATTGGATTGAGATCTGGTGACTGTGGAGCTCATTTGAGTACAGTGAACTCATTGTCATGTTCAAGAAACCAGTCTGAGATGATTCTAGCTTTATGACATGGCGCATTATCCTGCTGAAAGTAGCCATCAGATGTTGGGTACATTGTGGTCATAAAGGGATGGACATGGTCAGCAACACTACTCAGGTAGGCTGTGGCGTTGCAACGATGCTCAATTGGTACCAAGGGGCCCAAAGAGTGCCAAGAAAATATTCCCCACACCATGACACCACCACCACCAGCCTGAACCGTTGATACAAGGCAGGATGGATCCATGCTTTCATGTTGTTGACGCCAAATTCTGACCCTACCATCCGAATGTCGCAGCAGAAATCGAGACTCATCAGACCAGGCAACCTTTTTCCAATCTTCTACTGTGCAATTTTCGATGAGCTTGTGCAAATTGTAGCCTCAGTTTCCTGTTCTTAGCTGAAAGGAGTGGCACCTGGTGTGGTCTTCTGCTGCCGTAGCCCATGTGCCTCAAAGTTGGACGTACTGTGCGTTCAGAGATGCTCTTCTGCCTACCTTGGTTGTAACGGTTGGCTATTTGAGTCACTGTTGCCTTTCTATCAGCTCGAACCAGTCTGCCCATTCTCCTCTGACCTCTGGCATCAACAAGGCATTTCCGCCCACAGAACTGCCGCTCACTGGATGTTTTTTCTTTTTCGGACCATTCTCTGTAAACCCTAGAGATGGTTGTGCGTGAAAATCCCAGTAGATCAGCAGTTTCTGAAATACTCAGACCAGCCCTTCTGGCACCAACAACCATGCCATGTTCAAAGGCACTCAAATCACCTTTCTTCCCCATACTGATGCTCGGTTTGAACTGCAGGAGATTGTCTTGACCATGTCTACATGCCTAAATGCACTGAGTTTCCACCATGTGATTGGCTGATTAGAAATTAAGTGGCAGTGTGAGGTTAGACAGGTGTACCTAATAAAGTGGCCGGTGAGTGTATATAAATAACACGAACTGATGTTTATTTTTGTATTTTTGCTCCTTTTTATTTTACCTGGTTTAGCTTTATATTATATTAAAAAATTCCCAAAAGCAATATTTTACTGACGCATATAGGCAGTAAAAATTCACAGTGCTCTGTGTAGAAAGAGTGGAAATTGGTAGTGGCTATGATCAAAACCTTCGAACACTTGCTCAAAACTAACCTCTCCTTACAAGAGGTATGAAGAGTTAGTATTCTAGAATCACCCCCAAATGATATGCCTATAGCTGCTTACCATACCTTTAAAACATTTATTTCCCCTTTTCTTTAACCCCTTAAGGACAGAGCCAATTTCGATTTTTGCGTTTTCGTTTTTTCCTCCTTGTGCATCAAAGGCCATAGTACTTGCATTTTTCCACCTAGAAACCCACATGAGCCCTTATTTTTTGCGTCACTAATTGTACTTTGCAATGACAGGCTGAATTTTTGCATAAAGTACACTGCGAAACCAGAAAAAAATTCAAAGTGTGGTGAAATTGAAAAAAAAAACGCATTTTGTTTATTTGGGGGGAATGTGTTTTTACGCCATACGCCCTGGGGTAAAATTTACTTGTTATACATGTTCCTCAAGTCGTTACGATTAAAACGATATATAACATGTATAACTTATATTGTATCGGATGGCCTGTAAAAAATTCAAACCATTGTCAACAAATATACGTCACTTAAAACCGCTCCATTCCCAGGCTTATAGCGCTTTTATCCTTTGGTCTATGGGGCTGTGTCAGGTGTCATTCTTTGCGCCATGATGTGTTCTTTCTATCGGTACCTTGATTGCACATATACGACTTTTTGATCGCTTTTTATTAAAATTTTTCTGGATTTGATGCGACCAAAAATGCGCAATTTTGCACTTTGGGATTTTTTTGCGCTTACGCCGTTCACCGTACGAGATCAGGAATGTGATTCATTAATAGTTCGGGCGATTACACACGCGGCGATAGCAAACATGTTTGTTTATTTATTTATTTGTTCACTTTTATTTATAACCTGGGAAAAGGGGGGTGATTCAGACTTTTATTAGGGGAGGGGGCTTTTCATTGACAACAACACTATAAATATTTTTTTTACACATATACTAGAAGCCCCCCTAGGGGACTTCTAGTATATACACTTTGATCTCTCATTGAGATCTCTGCAGCATAGATATGCTGCAGAGATCCATGAGATCGGCACTCGTTTGCTTTCGGCTGCTGCAGCAGGAAGTAAACGAGTGCCGAGCCGGGGACGGCGCAATCTTGGAGCGGTCCCCGGCCGGCTTTAGAAACGGAGATCGCTCCTCCGGGATGTTATCTCCGCCACTAGACACCAGGGAGACGCTTGATCCGGTAATCGGATGCAGCTGCCATGTTTGACAGGTGCATCTGATTACTGTATTAGCGGGCACGGCGACAAGCGGCACCCGGGACCGCCGCGGTTCAGAGCGGGGTCGCCGTGCGGCCCCGCTCTGAACCCCCTTACCGGCAATAGGGCATACCTATACACCCTTTGTCGTTAAGGGGTTAAAATTTTTCCAGTGTGTTACCACAATATTGTGATATACATGCAGATAGATAGATAGATAGATAGATACATCTACCTTGTTTCCCCGAAAATAAGACATCCTCTCAAAATAAGGCATAGTGAAGGATTTACCACATAGCTTAAAATAAGGCATCCCCCTGAAAATAAGGCATCTTCGGAACATAAGACCCCCGCCGCCACAAGGGTTATGTCTGGTTATGCTGGTTTGTGATGACAACTACTACACAGTATAAAATAAATGTTTTTTTTTTTTCAACTTGAGTGTGAATTCTTCATGGAGAAATAAGACATCCCCTGAAAATAAGGCATATCACATCTTTAGAAGCAAAAATGAAGTTACTGTCTTATTTTTGGGAAAACACGGTAGTATAGAAAATAAAAATAAAATAAAATTGTATGCCTGTTTGTAGTCATGGCGACCAGAATGAAAATATCCATTGTTAACACCACTGATTGCATTGAAAGAACTGAAAGTGGTGAAAACTAGAAACAATGTTTACATTACAAAGTGAATTATTTTCCTACCAAACCACATTATAAAAGGTTTGCAACCCTTTTAAGCAATAATCATTCTGAAAGTCGTATTCAATACATATCTGTTGAGCTCTGTGCAGAAGTAGCTTAATAATGCTTGGTTATTATGTGCAATAATGGATATCAGAAAGGTTTTTCATATCAAACAGTTGGTATCATTACTTAAAAGCTACATTTACTGACCAGGTTTTAAATTTAAAGTACTATGGTTGAATGACATAGAGAAACAAAAGACAATACGTGAAACAGTTGTATACCAGAATAAATGGATATTCTACCTACCACCCAACAGTTTTGTCTGGGCTAATGGCTGATGACATTACAGTTTTCTTGAACAGAACTCAGGCTGATTGCAAGTGATTCTACTACTGCACAACTGTGTGACACACACTCGAGACCCTGCAGCAACTGCCAGGATTGGAGAGGAGTCAGTTACTGGCAGTTTATCCCTGTTAGAGATGAGCGAAGGGAATCTGGCTAATCAAAATTCGCTGTGGAGCAGGCCAATTATTTCCTTCATTCTGCGAAGTGAATCCCCGCCAATTCTTTAGGGAAATTTGTAACTCCGTGCCTATAGGAATTCACTGGCACCAGTCCATATGATTCACGCACTGGGCACTGTAAACCCTTTTAAGTTATACCCATTTACTGGGATCAGTGAATGGAGCTTACACCTTACATAATCAGTGGTTGCACTCCTCTCCTACTTTGTTAAACAAATTTGGTTTCATTACTGAACTGAGTGTGTACTTTACATAACCAGTGCTCGCACGCCACTCCAACTGTGTTATACAAGTTGGGTTTCATTACTGAACTACATATGCACGTTACATAATCAGTGCTTGCACTCCACTCCTACTGTGTTATACAAGGTGGGTTTCATTATATTGTATGATTGACTGGCTGACATTTTTTTTAATTGTGACTTTTGTGATTTGTTGACACTTTTACAAGAACATGCGTTAACAAATTTGTCCTTCTGTCGTAGTCCCAGTACTGTAGCTACTATAGTTTTGCTGTTTTATTGAAATTTGTTTAGATTTGATTCATGCAGGTAATACGAGTGAGCAAGGAGTCGGGTGCATAGGTGCTGGTACAGCATGCTGTAGCAGTACTGGTGCAGGGCAAATGATAGGAGTAGTAGTAGGTAGTTTAAAACCACGTTTAATATGGACAATGCGTTTCTAGGTTAAACGTCAATATTTTATTCATGAATATTAATGAATTAGACCAAAAATTTGCGAAGCTCTCAAAATGTATTTCCGGCTGCTTTGCTCATCTCTAATCCCTGTGCATGACAGAGTTAAAAGAGTCATGCCATATAAGTGGAATGGCAGAGAAAGGAAGCTGCCTCTGTCACTCTGCAGCATTAGAGCAGAAGCTGTGTATTACAGCCATAACCCTGCTACTACTAACAAGAAGGAAATAAGTCCATTTCTGACAGTTATCTCTTCATATGCCAAGCGGTCAGTAACAACTGCAGAGCCATCATTCTTGGTCTATGTTCCTACAATGTTTTATCTTGTTTTATCTATATATTTTTTTTTTTAAATGACGTCCGTTATTTTCAGTCCAAAATAACGTTCATTATTTTGCAGTCTGGCTTTTCGTCAATGCGATAGCAGCTGTTGGTACATTATTCTGGCTTAGGTGGACTAATCAACCTTTTGTGTGACTTTAAATGGGTTGGCCACTTTATAACAAAATTGCTCAGTGTACAGTATTAGTAAGTGTACTCACTGCATATACTGACAGCAGCTTCCCATGTACCTCATAGAGCTAAAATCAGAATTCCCTCCTCCAGGCTGGGGGGGGGGCTGTTTTGGGTTAAGTCTGTCCATAAGATGGCTGACATTGAGAAACATGTGAACAAGCCCCACCCCTAAGTGTCTAACATAGCCTGTATATATTGTGGACATGTCACAGGAAAGGTGTTCGAGGGGAGGTACATCTCACCCAGGCTTCTGCACATGGTGAGGTGGTAAATCCGGGAAAGATCTCTTACTCAGCAGTATTATGCTGCTAAGTTGTTCTTTACATTTTCCGGGCCGGATTTACTGGAATGGTGGGTAGGTTGGTAGTGGGACCTGCCATTCCCTTCCCCCCGATCCAGTTCGGTTGTTGCAGTCAGGTGTGCCCTGATTAGCCTACAAAAAGTCAAAAGCTCCACAGAGCTACAGGGGATTGCTCTCAGCCAGGGTGAACAGCCTGCATGCTGTGTTTCCTGGGAGCAAGGAGTTCTAACACTGCTGGGGTCTATTCACACCCTGCGATACCGCCTATGGAAGTGTCAGATAGGTGACCTGTGTTAGTAAGTGCCCAGACGGGCAAGACCTTTTTTGTTTGTTTTTGGAGTGAAGCAGCAGCCTTCACCCAGGACATACGCAGCTGTAGCCAAGTTGATGCACACCGTTGCCCCTAGCAACCGTTTTGCCCGCTCCGCAGCACCAATTGTAGGGATCTTCCCGGGGGATGGTGTGTGTGGACACAGTTCACATCAGGCTTTGAGTTATAAAAGGTCAACTTGGCGTTTATTAGCGGCATAAACAGTCCATTAAACGTAAATAGAGCAATACCATGCTTGAAAACAGAACAAACAAACAAAAAAGGTCTTGCCCGTCTGGGCACTTACTAACACAGGTCACCTATCTGACACTTCCATAGGCGGTATCGCAGGGTGTGAATAGACCCCAGCAGTGTTAGAACTCCTTGCTCCCAGGAAACACAGCATGCAGGCTGTTCACCCTGGCTGAGAGCAATCCCCTGTAGCTCTGTGGAGCTTTTGACTTGTTGCAGGCTAATCAGGGCACACCTGACTGCAACAACCGAACTGGATCGGGGGGAAGGGAATGGCAGGTCCCACTACCAACCTACCCACCATTCCAGTAAATCCGGCCCGGAAAATGTAAAGAACAACTCAGCAGCATAATACTGCTGAGTAAGAGATCTTTCCCGGATTTACCACCTCACCATGTGCAGAAGCCTGGGTGAGATGTACCTCCCCTCGAACACCTTTCCTGTGACATGTCCACAATATATATGACTATGGTTGACACTGGGGGGGGGCGGAGCATGGTCACATGCTCCTCCTTGTCGCC
This sequence comes from Dendropsophus ebraccatus, assembly GCF_027789765.1. Classification (NCBI taxonomy): domain Eukaryota; kingdom Metazoa; phylum Chordata; class Amphibia; order Anura; family Hylidae; genus Dendropsophus; species Dendropsophus ebraccatus. Next base: position 83,016,987 of record NC_091456.1, on the reverse strand, counting down.
ATCTTATGGACAGCCTCAACACAGGGCAGAGCATTCCAGCCTGGAGGAGGGGAGTCTGATTTTAGCGCTATGAGGTACACAGGAAGCTGCTGTCAGTAAGTGCAGTGAGTACACTTTCTAATACTGTACACAGAACTATTTTACTATAAAGTGGCCAACCCCATTAATTGAAAAGTCCATTGAATTAATTCATAAAGACATTGAAAGGAAAGTAAAAAAAAAAAGAAAAAAAAAGAACTGAGAGTGAACTACTAAAAAAATGAAGTTGTTTGCAGAAAAAGCCCGGAAATTCTGACGTCCATCATTTCATAAACTTCAATGCAATTAAGTGCAATAAGACTTTTTTCTTCCACCAAAAAGCGGATGCCTTTTTTTTCCTTTGTGTTAACATAGCCTTGGACTGCAATAGAAATGTAGTAATGTCCCTTCTTTCTATTGACGGTTAAAAAATTGCTTCCTTAGCACTCCTACCGATTCCATGTGTCCATACTTGTAATTCTACTTTTTAGTTTCTTTCTCTGATCAATCAATAAAAAGTCCTATTACATTTTTCAGTGACTTCTTCAGGTATCACAGATTATGTCGGGTGGGCAGCAGTTCTGACATCCTTAAATAAGTTATCCAGTTTGGTAAAATATATGTTGAATCATCCTCCCTTCTGAAGACTAACAAATCATTCCATATGTCATTACCTTATTAGTCCTCTTCCCCCAGTTCTGAGCTGCTGCTTTCTGCTACATGAACTGAATTGTTTATGAGACTTATTTATTTCTATTGTTCATCAAAAACAAATATACAAAAAAATGCCAGATAATAAAGAGAAAAATCACTTATATGGAAAATATTTACTTTATTTCATAATTATTTTAAACGTACATAATAGAAAATGAGATTGTATTGAGAGATAGGAAGTACACCTATCACTAATGACCAGCCTCTGTTTTCTATCACTCAACCAGTTACCCATTTGCATATATTTTCCCTAGTCTCAGCATCCTCATTTTGTAGACCAACCTTTCATGTGGCACAGTAACAAATGCCTTTGATAAGTCCAGATACACAACGTCCACAGCATCCCCCAGGTCCAGTCTATATCTAACCTCCTCATAGAAGCCGATCAGATTAGTCTGACAAAACCGATCCCTCATAAATCCATGCTGGTGCTGCGTTATAAGATTACTTTCATTAAGATACTCCAGTATATTGGGATTCCTTTTACTTTCTGTGGAAATCCTTTCTGTTGCAATTTTTGCTTCTTTTATTTGTTTTATTTACACAATTTATTCTTCTGCCTAAAATTGCTCGATGATTTCCCACTACATTCTTATTTTAGAGATCTGAATGCTTTTTTTAATCACTTTTTGCACCCTCAACAGGTGTAGATCACCATATTGGTTTTCTCCTATTTCTTCTACTTTTATTCCAATATGGTATGTGCCGTTTACAAGATCTACTCAGAATGCTCTTAAATATTTCCAATTTCTCTTGTGTACTTTTATTTCTGAGGGCATTGTCCCAGTCTACGCCGCTAAGGTCCTCTTTTAGTTATTGGAAATTAGTCTTTTTGAAGTTTAATGTTTTTGTAGCCCCCTTATTAAACATTTTATTGAAGGATAATAGAAAACCTATTATGTTGTGATCACTTTAACTTAGGTGACCCCTCACCTCGACTTTTGCTATTCTGTGTGGTTTATTGGTTAAAATCAGGTCCAGAAGTGCCCCTGTTGTTGGTACCTGCACTAGTTGGGAAAGGTAATTATAGTGCTTTAAAAGCACTATATTGTAATCCGTATTGTTGTTCTTCTTCTTCTTTCGCTTCTTCTTTTTCCAGCCATTCTTCTGTGATTAATACAGCCCGAACCGCTTTGCACACAGACTCCATTCAAACTGTGTTACAGTGACAGGTGTGCTATCTATTTTTTATTTCGATCGGATTTGTCGTTTTTAAGAAATTTTTGTTTAACCCATAGCTGCATCACGATGTTACTGAACGTCCTGGTGCCGCTATGGGAGTTCAGAGGGGGGTCACGCGGCGACAGCTGCTTCTAAATACTTGTTCATCTCAATACCTGGTGGTCTAGTGGGGGGATCGCCCCCCCACGGGCGATTGCGGGGGAGAAATCCCCGCATTCATCCCGGGCCGGGGTCTGCGCCGTAATGGTGCTGATCCCGACTCGCCATTCTATTGCTTTCGGCTGCAGCAGCCAAAAGCAATAGAACACCGATCTCATGGATTCATGCAGTATAACTATACTGCATGGATCTCTATGAGAGATCAGAAAGCATATACTAGAAGTCCCCCAGGAGGGCTTCTAGTATATGTGTAAAGTAAAAGAAAAATGTATTTTTAATAACACAAAATCCCCTCCCCTAATAAAAGTGTGAATCACCCCCCTTTCCCCATTTTATTAATAAAAATAAATAAATAAATAAACAAACATGTTTGCTATCGCCGCGTGCGTAATTGCCCGAACTATTAAATAATCACATTCCTGATCTCGCACGGTAAAGTGCAAAATTGCGCATTTTTGGTCGCATCAAATCCAGAATAATTATAATAAAAAGCGATCAAAAAGTCATATATGCGCAATCAAGGTACCGATAGAAAGATCACATCATGGCGCAAAAAATTACACCTCACACAGCCCCATAGACTAAAGGATAAAAGCGCTATAAGCCTGGGAATGGAGCAATTTTAAGGAAGATATATTTTCTTTAAAAGGTTTAAATTTTTTACAAGCCATCAAATCAAATAAAAGTTATACATGTTACATATCATTGTAATTGTAACAACTTAAGGAACATATATAAGAAGTTAACATCAGTTTTACCCTAGGGCGAACTGAGTAAAAACAACCCCCCCCCCCCCCCCCCCCCCAAATAAAATAAAAAAAAAAAACATTTTTTTTTTCAATGTCACCACACATATAATTTTTTTCTGGTTTCCCGGCACATTTTAGGCAAAAAATACATCTGCCATAGCAAAGTACAATTAGTTGCGCAAAAAATAAGGGCTTATTTGGGTCTCTAGGTGGAAAAATGCAGGCGCTATGGCCTTATATACACGAGGAGGAAAAAACTAAAGCGCAAAAATGAAAACTGGCTGTGTCCCCTAAGGGTTAAAGACCCCTAATTTCCCATAGGAAAAAATGTCCCATAGGAAATAATGGGCATACTGTAAACGCTATTAGCCATCACAGCACATATGGAAATAGCTGAAATATAGCAACCAATAGAAATTCTAAGTTCAATTAATGCCTCACAACATCCACACAATCAGATGTCCACTATTGGCCAATAGAAGATGTAGGAGATTGAAGTTCCTCAATGATTTTGTCTCACTGACATGAGTAAGATTGTCATGGTAACCGAGCAATGTTCTTTACCCTTATAAGGCTGTGGAATCAGTGAAATAACAGAGGTCTGTATGTGATGTAGCAGAGGTGATATCCGCATGACACAGCAGAGCTGAGTTGGTCAGTAATGTAGCAGAGTTGAGTCGGTCAGTGATGTGGCAGAGCCCATACCCGCATGACACAGCAGAGCTGAATAGGTCAGTGATGTGGCATTGCCCATACCCGCATGACATAGCAGAGCTGAGTCAGTCAGTGATGTGGCAGAGCTCATAGCTGCATGACACAGCAGAGCTGAGTCGGTCAGTGATGTAGCAGTGCACATACTTGCATGACAAAGCAGAGCTGAGTCGGTCAGTGATATAGCCAAACTTATACCTGCATGACACAGCAAAACTGAGTCGGTCAGTGGTGTAGCAGAACCGATACCCGCATGACACAGCAAAGCTGAGTCATTGATATAGCAGAGGTTAGTCATTAATGTAGCAGAGGTTGATCAGTGATGTAGCAGAAGTGAGTCAAAGAAGCTCTTAAAGTGATGGTACCAAAGTCGCTTTTAAAGGGGCGGTATCAAACTCACTCTTAAAGGGTGGGGGTCACATTCGCTTATAAAGGGACAGTACCAAAGTTGCTCCTAAAGTAAAGGTACAAAATACGCTCTTAAAGGGAAATTACATAAGTCGCTCTTAAAAGCATGGTACCAAAGTAGCTCTTAAAAAGACAGTACCAAAGTCACAATTTAAAGGGGACCTGTCACCCTGGATGCCAGGGTGAAGCCCGCCCGACCCCCCATGGAGCCCCTTATACTTATGCTCCTCTCTCACCGCTGAGATATCCCCGTCAGAGGCAATGTGCACGTCACCAGAAATGAGCAGTCATTCTCTATGGGCGTCGGACTCATCTCTGGTGAGCGAGCGCATGGCTTCTGATGGAGATATCTCGTCGGCGGGAGGGGGTCCGGGAACGGGACTTCGAGGAATGGGCAAGTATAAGGGGATCCACCCGAGGGTCGGCGGGCTTCACCCTGGCAGCTGGGGTGATAGACTTCCTTCAAAGGCCAGTACCAAAGTCACTCTTAAAGAAACAGTACATAAGTTACTCTTAAAGGTATGGTTTACAAGTTTAAAGGGACATTTAAAGGGACAGTATTAAAGTCACTTTTAAAGGGGAAGTATTAAAGTTGTTCTTAAAGGGACAGCACTAAAGTTGCTCTTCAAAGGGTGGAACCTAACTCGCTTTTAAAGGGACAGTACATAAGCTGGTCTTAAAGGGACAGTATATAGGTCACTCTTAAATGTACCAAAGTTGCTCTTAAAGGGAGGGTATCAAGGGTTTACGTTTCTCTTAAAGGGAAGTCATTGGTAAAGGGGCACTCTTTTCAAGCACTATGTATTTCCCTGAAAATGCAAGTCTAGTTATCTTTTACTATTTCCAAAAACCTGTTTCCTTTGCTGGAGCTGCAGGTTTCATCTTTCCAGTATATATTTGGGTTGTCCAAGTACCAAGTATAATGGGGGTCACTCAGCTTTCCCAACATCTTGTATAGTAATACGTATATCGGAGGTCACTTAGTTTTCCTAGAATCTTGTATAGTTGTCAGTATAATGGGGATCACTAAGCTTTCCTAGCATCTTGTATAATAGGGTCACTCAGCTTTCGTGGCATCTTGTTTAGGAGTAAATATAATCTCCCAGCTTTCCAAGCATCTTGAAAAATGAGGATCACCCAGTTTTCCTAAAAAAGTGTTTTGTTTTCCCCCCCTGTTTTTTTCCTCTCTTATTTTTTCCTTTCTTTCTTTGTTTCTTCCTTCCTTCCTCTGACACTTTTTACTTTCTTCCCCCTTTTCCCTCCTTTTTTTCTTTTTCTTGCATCTTCTAACGATTTATCTGCAGGATAAGGTTTACATTCACAATGATTTTAATTGTTTCTATTTACTTCTTTTAAGGTAATACTGATTGGTGGCCTGCAGGATCCATTTTGCCAATGCTGGATTTCCAGCGCATACACATTAGAATGGATGAGTCTGCTTCGGGACTGGGCAATCAGATTGGCATGAGTGATGACTCTGTGGCGATACATTTGTAAATATCTTCTCTACGCATGCGTCAGCGTTTACGCTCGTGTAGAGAAGATGTTTACAGAGTGCCGCAGATGACAACTGTGCCATTTATGGCATTTCCCGGAAGATCAGAACATCTTATGGAAACCACCAATAGGACACTTCTGGTACAGAGTGATGACTTTTATGGACTGTTTGTCTTATATTGTACATCCGATGACCCTTAATTGTATATGCCTGTGGCCTAGGTGATGGCAGTAAGTGGGTGGATCTATGTCATTGAGCACCAGTCAGATAGTGGGAGGTGTGTTTTTGTATTGATTATTTTATGTGATACCTCTATGTGTGGACCTATGCCACACTAGGAGGGGATATAAAGTTACACATTGTGTCTGTTGTATTTATGCTTGATAAAGGTGGTTGTACCCACGGAAACGTCGCTTTCTCTTATTGTGTGGACTTAATAAACATTGCTGGAAAAAAATCTGTGACCTTTCTTCTACGCTGTGGCCTGGTGAAGTGTTGTGTCACTGCAGTAAAGTGCAAAAGGCATAAGTAAAGGCAAAAAAGTGCACAAATATTGTCAGAAGTATGAACCCTAACTGCATGTCTCCTAGATGTACTGTATCTGGCCTGAGACCCCATACATTCTGTCATCACAGACTTTCTCAGGGGTCAACCTCTGAAGAAGCCTGTGATGAGGGAATGTGTGGTAGAGGATTCACCTTAAACATGTCCCTCTCCCACAGCCCCAGGAACAATTAAACATGCCCTATTACACAGAGTGATGTGTAGCTAATAAATTAATTTGTAAACCTCTCAGCTGAGCAATCAGCTCACAGATGTGGATTTGCTTGATTATTAGCTGATCGCTATTACATGCTGTAATAGGGTCTACTATTTTAGTTATAGCCTGCTTGTCTAAGTACTTCTATGCATTGAGACAGGCATTTGGCTGCCAAAGTTTCTGGTCTAATTGTTTTAACAAAGGAAGTCACACACCTAGTCAATGTGCAGAGCCAAGAGAAAAGCAACCTAGATGTCACAATCACGGGGAAGAAATAGGAACCAATAAAAGTAATCTGTCAGAACTTGCATGCCCAGAAATACAATAATTTAAAAAAAAGTAATTTCAATAATCTTTCAGAGTGACGTGATTAGTAATTGCTGGTTGCTATGACAACACGACATGTCTAGTCGTAGAAACATAATCACAGCAATTTGCATTCTATAAAATCAATTAAGAACTTAACATTACAATATTTTATTCTATCTAGTCGACAATTTTACGCGTGATAAAAGATCCAAGGATGAACAAAATATGTCTTTAATTTATATTTTCTTGACTTTAACAATTCCTCCAAATTGCTGTCTTATCAACATTTCACTGTAAAAAAGGTTAAGTTTGGACTAGCAGGTAGTACCAAGCATCTGCACAATCATTTAATTAGCTCTATATCTTTTGTAAATGTTTTTAGAAAGATTGAGTGTGCAAGGTTAGAAAGACAAAGTCCATATACAGTAAGTGCATACACCTGTTTATTTATTACCATTAAAACACAAATAATATGGCAGTCATACTAAGCCAGATTAGGACTTTGCTGCCAGTTCTTGAATATGTGAAAATCCTCTAGATACACAGCATGAAGTTAAATTCAGTGTGTATTTTATAAGTATATTTCCAAGCATTGAATGGGCTATCAGCATGATTTACACGGTGTAATATTTAAGTATGAATAGAGCTCTTACCAGGTGAGTCATTATTTTTCATGTTTTAAATGCTTTCTTGTGGTAATGTAAATTACCTTTTCTATGTTGAAAGAGCAATTTATACTATATTTTACCAATATATTTAGACAACTATATCTATATAATAGTTAAAAGACCTTTACAGAATATTTGTATTAAGTTAATTTTATGTCATAATTTCACATACTCAGGGAATCCACATACCCATTGAGTCAATGAATATTAAAGAAAGGAATTAAATCATTTTACCTTTTGATTATGTTTTACTTTTTCCAAAAACCTGTTTTGTTCATTCCATCTATAAAACAATAAAATAGGAACTCTAGGTAAAACAACTCAACGCCTCTTCTTCACAGATTCCTCACTATACAAATAACCTCTTATATAGTTTTACACTGATTGTGTCACATTTCCCTTCTTTTTTAAGTATTAAATATCTGCCAAATGGTGGATTATATACCTACTGGGGGCATATACCTGTTTAAAAGGGATTATTAGTTTTCTGTGGGCTTCTCCAAATGGGGGAGAGATTACAGTATTTGCCTAGTGCAGGCATCTAGTTATTGCGGGTTGAAATTATTTACCTACTAAGGGCATATACCCAATAGATTGGGATTGTCTACCTGCTGGGGGTATCTCTTAATGAGAGAGATTATTCACTAGGGCTTCTATCTAATAGGGAATTATCGTATGACGTACGATCTTCACATTCACCCTATTACGCAGGACGGTGATCTTTACTTACGGTCGTTCTTGCGCTCGTCCTTTCCTGGATGACAGACTAGGTAACAAGCTAACGACGCGTTAGTACACCGAACGATGTTCGAACGATTTGTGAACAATAAAAAATAGGTCCAGATTCTATCAAATGATCAACCATTTCTTATTGGTTGTTTAATCATTGCCTGCTATTACATGTAACGATTATCGTTCAAATCCAAGTGATCTAACAATTTTTTGAACGATAGTCATGCCACTTTAACAAGGCCCTAAGGGTTTGTTCACTCTGAGGAAACTGGGTGGATTTCTCAGCTCACCGAACAGGCAATTTCCGCCATCTGCCCAAAGAATTAACCCGTTCATTCTTTGGGCAGATGGCATAATCTGCTTAATCATAGAATTGAGTCTATGGCACAGGAGGAGATATGGGCGGCCGCGAGTGGGAGCATGCTGTGAAATCTGCGGTGGGTCATCCACAAAGATTCCTCAGTGTGCACATATTCTTGGTGCGAACATAGCCTGTTCATCAATAGTAAATGCAGTGCAGTGCAGTTTATCAATAGTAAATAGAGATTAAAGATACAAATACAAAATAAAGTGCAAAATCTTTCATCTTTCACAATGTAAAAAAGGAAAAATTGGCCACACTTCTATGCCTCTGTTCACACTGCAGGCTGCACGCTAGATGTGGCTTAAGTACAGACACCATAACGTGGAGACATGGTACACTCTGTTTGCTCAAATAGTTTGCTAAGATCCTCATTTTATAATTCCTATAGAGCAGGTTTTTATCGTGTGTACACCGGGGGAAGTATGTTCGGTAGGGCTTGCACCTGTAGGTTGCTGTTGCACTTTCTGTTTTTTTTTTCTTGTCTGTACTTAAGCCACATGCAGCCCGCAGTGTGAACAGAGGCATAGAGGTGCTTCAAATTTTCCCTTTTTTTTCAGTTGTATGTGTGTGTGTGTGGGGGGGGGGGTGGGGGGGGGGTGGGTGTTGACTTCCTCCTGTTGGCTTGCACTCTACCCATGTCTAGCATGTGTTACAAATAGATATTTGGCTCCTATCTGTATCTGTATTCCATTTGTAGGCTTAGTCAGCCCTGGAGAGACCATTGCTAGTGTGAAATTGCTAGAGTAGGACCATGTCTCTGAGGACACCTTAAAGGGGTTGTCCGGCGATAAAAAATTATTCACAGAATAACACACATTACAAAGTTATACAACTTTGTAATGTATGTTATGTCTGTGAATGGCCCCCTTCCCCGTGTTTCCCCCCACCCACGCTAGACCCGGAAGTGTGGTGCATTATACTCACCGCATCTCGTGTCGTCCACGGTCTCCTATCGTCAGCAGTGACGTCTTCTTCGGGAGGCCAGCGGATCTTCCCGAGTGCCGCCCGCCCTCTGCAGCGTCATCCGAAGCTCAGCCGCGATTGGCTGAGCATAACTGTGCTCAGCCAATCGCGGCTGAGCGGCTGATGACGCAGCCACGTCATCAGCTGCTCAGCCGCGATTGGCTGAGCACAGTTATGCTCAGCCAATCGCGGCTGAGCTTCGGATGACGCTGCAGAGGGCGGCCGGCACTCGGGAAGATCCGCTGGCCTCCCGAAGAAGACGTCACTGCTGACGATCGGAGACCGTGGTCGGCACGTGACAGGTAATGTATAGCGCACCACACTTCCGGGTACACGGGTGGGGGTGGTGGGACACGGGGAAGGGGGCCATTCACAGACATAACATACATTACAAAGTTGTATAACTTTGTAATGTGTGTTATTCTGTGAATAATTTTTTATCGCCGGACAACCCCTTTAACGTGGTGACATGGTACACTCTGATTGCTAACATCCTCATTTTTTAATTTCCATAAAACAGGTTTTTTATTATTTGTATGCCGGGGGAGGGGGGAGTATATACAGTAAGCACTTGCACCTGTGGGTTGCTGTTGCACTTTTTAGTTTTTTTAAAATCTTTCACAATGTGCAAAAAGATCGATTCATCTTGTGCAAACATTAATTAGCATACTTTGGAAAAAAATTAGCAATAGCAATATTTAGCGTTAATTGACAATATTTTACTGTTAACTGTGCAATTGCAGTAAACTATGACTATTTTTCCAATGTTGCAATTTTTTTGCTATTATTCACAGTAAAATAACACTAATTAAAGGCTACGTGTGAACATAGTTTTAGGAGCAGAATGAAACATAGCTCTATAATAGCTCTACTTCGGAAGGACTTGTGAGGTGTCCTGTGATTTTTTCTAAAGATAGGTAGATAATGCAACAAACACTTTTGTTCACCTTTATGTGGTAACTGTTGGGTTGGACATTTAAAAATGAATGTTTAAATGTTTGTACATTTTGTGCATTTTCAACTTGTCTGATATTGTTGAGGTTTACCTATTATACTAACTTAAGTGCTTTACTACTTATACCAGCTGTACAATCCATCAAGTGCAGCATGAGAAATGAGGAATGTCTGAAGACAAACATAAAGGTGTGAAAAATTTTAGCTGAGCTTACAAGTTATCATCTGCATCCGTATGGCACACAGTAAGATATTCTAAATAACCCAATTTGCATTCACATCATGCTTTACTAGAAATGGCACTTTCTCATGTACCTTTCGTTGGAAGTAAAAAAACAGCACGTGATTGAGGTTAAGACAGAAAAGTATTTCTTATAGCAATAAAAGCAGGTATAACATGTAAACTGTGATATACCTCATATACTGTATATAATCTATCTCTCAGCTTACACAATGTAAAAATATTTGATATGAAAAATGCAATCAGACTACTTCAGAGATTTAGATAAAATGTTTTTTTTTGTGAAAAATGCTGTTATAAGCTCTATTCTATAATCTCTAAGTCTGCAACCCATTAACCCCTTCCCTCCCGGCCCTTTTTTCGTTTTTTGCTCCTCGTGTTTAAAAGGCCACAGCACTTGCATTTTTTCACCTACAGACCCAAATGAGCCCTTATTCTTTGCCTCACTAATTGTACTTAATTTTTGCATAAAATATGCTGAAAACCAGAAAAAAATTATATTGACGGTGAAATTGAAAATAAAATGCAATATTTTTTTATTTGGGGGCGGGTGTTGTATTTAAACCATGCATCCTATGGTAAAACTGACATGTTATCTATGTTCCTCAAGTCGATACGATTACAATGATATGTAACTTGCGTGACTTTTATTTGATTTCACAACTTTTAAAAAATTAAAACCTTTCAAAAATCCTAAATGTTCCTTAAGATTGCTCTATTTCCATGCCTTTAACGCTTTTATCCTTTGGTCTATGGGCTAGCCTATGGTCTTTTTGCAGTTACGCCGTTTACCGTGCAAGATCAGGAATTTTATAATTTATTAGCTCGGGCTAATATATTTGTTTATTTATTTATTTTTATTTATAAAATGGGAAAAAGCCTGCTCTATACACAGCATCCCTGTTATCAGCCAGGGACTGTGGCTCTTAGCCGTCATGGCCTGATCAGCCGTTTACTTGACAAAGACCCCTGTGAGGGTCGAAATGTTGTATATGTTTGGTTGCTGAATAAAGTTAGAGGACTTTTCACCCCAGTGGATGCTGTTGGACCCTTCCTTGACCTATGCTATTATAATATGTTTAAATCTAATATGTTTAATAATGTCTGTTTTTTATAGCCTGCACATGTTTCAGATCATATATATCCTACTTATGAACATCACTTTTGCAAAATAACTCCAAATGGAGGTCATATTGAATTACAGTACTGACACTTGCCCGGAGCAATTTTATTTATACACTAATACAAATAATTTTATGTTCTATTTCTTTAATACTTTTTATTTGGCAGATCCTGACAACGTACTGATGCTGTATACTCATCATGTTATATTAATGAGGTGACCCCTAATGTGTATGGGATAACAGTACAAATGCATGTTACCCTTTATAATAAAACATTGCCCCAAGGTACTAGTTAAATATCTTCATGTCATTCATGTATAATAATACAAATTCATTCTTGATTTGGCAAAGCAATGCCATTCTTACATTATTCTACATAAGTTTGTGAACTATTGTTGAATTATTTAATATCAAGTCAAATCGGCCATAGAGGTAAAATTCTAGACAAGTTTTAAATTGGACCTAATTGTGTCATTTAACTTGAGTCATTTAACATAACAGCATTGTTTATTCTTTCACTTTGGTCCTTGAAATAGGTTTTTCCTAGGTGCCTAGGGTGTGTCCAGTTTTGAAAACCCTTCTCATATACATTTAGGGTGGGTTCACATGTAATTGATCCGCAGCAGATTTCACACTGAGTTTTCAGCGAAAACCGTTGCAAATCCTTTAACTGTTATTCTGAATAGGATTACATACTTGCAGCAGAATTTTCATCCCAGTGAGAGTATGTAAAAACTGCCCCCCTCTGGCTTGCTTTGAGGGCTCCCGGCATCCTGATGTCCATTCAGTGGCTGTAGCGTGGCAGCATACTGATTGGCTTAGCAAGACATCAGGATTCCGGGAGCCCCCGAAGCAAGCTGGAGCGTAATAAATGCAGGTTAAGGTGTTTACATTCTCGCAGTGGGATGAAAATTCCTTTGCACGTATGTAATCCTATTCAGAATGACAGCTAAAGTAATCCGCAGAGGATTTCGCTGCAAATTCACAAGGTGAAATCTGCTTTGGATAAGTTATGTGTGAACCTGCCCGAAAGGGGTTAATGAGGCTTAAAAAAAAAAAAAAGAAAAACATGGCTGCTTTCTTCCGGAAAAAGTACAACTCTTGTCTCTAGTTTAGGTGTGGTTTTCAATTAAGCTCCATTCACTGTTTGAGCTGAGTTGTAAAACCTGCACTCAAACTGAAGACTAAGGGCCCTTTTACACGGAAAGATTATCTGACAGATTATCTGCCAAAGATTTGAAGCCAAAGCCAGGAATGGACTATAAACAGAGATCAGGTAATAAAGGAAAGCCTGAGATTTCTCCTCTTTTCAAATCCATTCCTGGTTTTAGCTTCAAATCTTTGGCAGATAATCTGTCAGATAATCTTTCCGTGTAAAAGGGCCCTAAGGGTAGTGCTGTTTCTCAAAGAAAGTGTTCATGTTTTTCTAAACCTTAATAGGGAGTTCTAAATGAATAAAGGGTAGAAAGGTAGTCTGCTCAGGATCCTTATCACTTGGCCAAAGTGGAGAGCAGATACTGAGCACACCCTTTGCTCTGAAGGACCTGTCCTATCCGGCATTAAACAGACAACCCACTTTAACTGTTAAATTCCCTTTGTGATAGCAGTATAGTGATAATTAATGCTTACTGTCAGCTTTACTCCAAAGAACACCTGATTGCTTTAAAAGTGACAGCGATCAGCTGATTGTGTTTTTTGAGCAGGCTTTAAAATGTATTTTTGTTGGTCACACATATTCCTTGTGTAAACAGGGTTATAGGTGCTGATAACAATATAAAAAGCAATTGACAGTTGCCAGATCTCAAGCAGTCTATAATTACCATCCATGCTGTTCGTGATCCAGCATCTGGATTTACAAGTCCTCCGGCAGCTGTCTTAACTTCAGACCGCCACCTCCAGTCAGTTTCCCGGGCTCCACAAGTGATGCAGTAATCATTCATGCAGCTCAATTTGGCGTGCTGTGTAAAGGGGTGCCCAGGAAGGTTAGAGTAAGGTCCGGTCCATGCAGTGGCGTAGCAGGTGTGGTCGTGGCGGTCGCCGCCGCGACCGGGCTCGCCAGGGAGCGGTGTATGCTGGGACAATTACTTCCGGGTCAGGGAGCGCGTCACTCCCAGCCCCAGAAGTAACAGCTCCCTGGTGCGTGTGCTGCTGGTCAATCCCGGGGACACCCCCAGGGAGCGGAGCATCGGCCGGGGGCCAGTCCAACTACAGAAGACCACAGAAGAAGACATGGGAGAAGGGAGCTGCGATGGGGGAACGAGGTGTTAGGTGAGCTTTTTTTTTTTTTAATCTGCTTGACAAGAGGGGAATGTATAAGGGGACAACACAGTGGGGGCATCTATATGGGGGCAACATAAGGGAGGCATCTAAATGGGGGGCATGTATAAGGGCACAGGGAGGGCATCTACAAGGGGGGTACCTATATGGGGGCATGTGTAAGGGGAAAACACAGGGGGGCAACATAAGGGGGACAACACGAGGGGGGCATCTATAAGGGGACAACACAGGGGGTCACCACAGGGGGCCATCTATGGGGGGGCAACATAAGGAGGCCACCTATAATGGGAGGCAACATATGGGGGTATCTATAAGGGGGACAACACAGGGGGGCCTCTAAGAGGGGCAGAGGGGGACAACAAAGGGGGAATCTGTAAGGGGGGCTACACAAAGGGGGCCGTCTATAAGAGGGAATACACAGAGATGGGCAGTCTGTAAGGGACACTACACATAGGGGTGCATCTATAAGGGGGACTACACTGAGAGGGGCTCACAAGGAGATGCACATGGGGCCATCTCTACACAGAGGGGCACATATACTGTAAGGGGATCACATAGAGTCAGCCTACCCACTAAATGAGGGTGTAAAGGGGCCAATACAGATTTGCAGTGTATAGAGAGATGAGGCTGGTGCCAGAGTGAGGAGACTAATATGTCTGTCTGGCAGATTCTGTGGATTCGTGGCTCGGAGAAGTTCTCATAACGGCCCAGGGCGGATGGAGAAGATGATGAAAAGGGAAGAACTCCGATCAGAGAAGACGTCCCCTGTGAGTCACCTGATATACTGTAACAGCACTGTAATGTATATGGAGTGTATATGACTGGATGAGGTGATAGTGATCTGTGTACAGTGGTTGTTGTTCATTAGCAGCAGTGACATTAGTCAGTATGTGGCTGTGTTAGTCATTATGTGGTGGAATTATTTGTTACTTGTGATCTGGTACAGTATTTTATTGGATTCAGTATACAGGTTTTGGTCAGTAACAGTATTGTGGTGATGGTAGTGGTTGTGGTGGCAATATTTGGCCCTTGTATACTGGTTGGTATTATTGGTCAGTATACAGGATGTGGTCTGTAACAGTATGGCGGTAATATGTGTGGAAATATTTCCTTCCTATATACTGGTATTATTGGTAATATTGGTCTTGATATATCTATCTCCTATCTATCGCATCGCTTAGTCATGGAAGGGGGGGGGGCAAGTTGAACTCTTGCACCAGGGCCCAAGGGACATTAACTACGCCCCTGGGTCCATGCCTGATGTACAGGAGAGGAGGGGATGGGGAAGACCACTCTATAGAAATGAATGGTAGAATCTTCACCCAAGCACACAGGTGACAATAATTAGAGCTGCGTGTATCCCCAGAAACGCACAGGTGAGGGAATTAACTCTCAGCCAGAGCTATAGGGACATGAATGTTCAGATTAGAGCTGAGTGAAGAAAATCTGACTAATCTAGGTTTGCTGCAAATCATGCTGTCAGTTTGCTTGGTTCTGTGAAGTGAATTCACAGCAGTTTGTTCTAAATCCTCTAAATATGTTGGCCAGAAAGGTTGCCACACACGTTAGCTTACAGAACTGTCACTCAGTGGGAGCAAGGGATTATCCATTATGCCTTGAGGCCAGCAAATCACCTGCAAGCAAGCCCCACTGTGATGTCAGCACTTCCCCCTCCCCCTCTATATAGGATAAGCTTCTTCCTGGAGCAAGGCAGTAGGCTGTGTGTGTAGTGAAGAGTGGGATGCAGCAGGCATTTACAGCAAAGCAGAGCACAGAGAGAAATACATAAAGATAGGGACAGAGAGGAAAGGATAGTGCATATTCATATTTGAGAGCCTTATCTAAATTTTTTGATGGGACCTAATCCCCCCCCCACTTGTCTCTTTTTGGTGTAATTTTAACATAACTCAATTTATATTATCTACGTTTATTTGTCCTATTAAAATATTTTGCCCTATGAGCATATTTTTGTGTTTGGTTTGAAGATCCAGGGCATGTAAAATGTAACAGTTTTGCAACAGCTGAAATGCCACAGACATGAAACCACTACCCCAGATAATGATGTTTTTAATATTTCACCATACTGCGTTGCACTGATCACATCCTTAACCTGTGAACCTATTGCATTAATTGTGGTTATAACTTTTACTTAAGATATTTAAAGATTAATGACACATTTAACCATAAATTACAAATTATAGCACATGATCAACCTCAAAGTATATTAACGACATTATATAAATGGTCCTATAAATGAGCACATACTATCCAGGTGTTAATTTATCGGTAATAGCAACAGCTGCAACAATCATTTCCAAGGCAATTTACATGTTTAATTGAATAAACATTAGTACAGTACATCATAGATCAAGATTAACTTTTAGGAAGGTCATTTTATATTAAAAACGTCACTGGTGTAATTTAATATGTTAAATGATTGTGAAGCCTATGTATCAGACAAAGAGTACAACATATATCATTATACTTATGGTTATAAATATTATTATTATTATTATTATTATTATTATTATTATTATTATTATTATTATTCACCATTAGCAGCCATTACAATTTCATAGATTCTTGTCCCACAAAATTTTAGTCCTAGAATTGACTGACGAGCAGGAATGTTTTCCCTGACTTTCATTTAACCTAGAAAGATTGGGGTGAAATGACTTTGCTATCCAGTTTATCAAAGACAGGATTGCAGCTTCACTTTTCTTCAAACATGTTGAATTATTTAGAATTATGCTTTAGATTATAGTCCTGCTACACGATGAAATTTGCACCAATTAATTGATGACCAAACTGAATGGCATGACATTATTTGATGGAGTGGTAACCTTTGTGATTCATTGCTCCTTTTACTTTGCGTACTGTTTCCACTTTAAAAACACCAAAGCAGCCCAATGTCATTACACTTGTTTCTCCGTGCTTGAGAAAAAAACACTGTTATACATCTTTGCATTTCTTCACATATACTGTACATGTAATGTATATTTATGTTATTTTTTAAAATATTTTTATCATAATCATACAATATTTTATTTAAAGCTGGGTTCACACTGTGTTTTTGTATTTTATAAAATGTTGAATAAAAAAACAGACGCAAAAACGGAACCAATTTTGTGCAATTAAATCTGTTTTTCCATTGATTTTAATTATAAAAAAAAAATCAAAATTAATGTTTTTTTTTTTTAAAGCATACATGTCAGCATAAATGTAAGTTAAAAGTAATCATTTAAAAATGGATACATTAAAGGGACTGCAAAAATGCAATGTGAACCCAGCCTAAGCAATTGATTGACAGTACACGTTTAGTGATCTTTTAGGTCCACATATATGTCTGCTATCTCCATGATCTATAAAAAATGGTCTGTAATTGTATCCGTAATGCACCCGCATCCACAAAAATGTTGAACTGGTTCATGTGACATCTGTGACGTCCGTGAAAAACACAAAACCCATAGACTTTTATTGCCTAATCCGTACCGCAACCACAATCTACTCTAGGACATGTCCTATTTTTTCATGGAACAGATTGCACATCTGTGAAAAAGCAGAATGTGTGAATTGCACAATAGAAATTAATGTTTAATCACAGTGGCAGATCACATTAACTTCTACACTGTATACACTTTGGTCAGGATTCCATGCGGCCGCACAGAAAACTGCCATTTCTACTATGTACGGCCGCTATTCACTGAATGGCAGCCGCACAAAATAGACTGTGCAGTCAATGTAAAGTGCGGCTCCGGCTGTTCTTTACATTTCCTCCTACGGCTAATTAGAGTGCGGGCACAACCGAATGTGTCTGCATCTCAATGAAAAAGAAGTGATGTTAACCCAGCTTTTATTGCAGCACTGGCTGGGTTAAACGTCTCAGACAGCGGCCATTCTGTGACATACAACAGTCGCTATGCCATGTGTGAACATGGCCTTAGACTACATTCTGGTTTTCATTATAAACAGAAACTCAGTGCCAGATCCATTGCACAAGAGAAACCTGTAATGAGTAACAGTTCCCCTCCTCCACTACCCCTCCCACCCAGTACAGGGAGCTCTTAAACCAAAGGAATGCTCTTAAACTAAGTTCCAATTTTGAAAAACTGTGAGCTCTTCTTGCAAAACGCTCTTAATCAAAGTTATTTATTCCACTTGGAGAAATGAGTTCATAGTGTTGTAAAAGTTAAAATATAGTGCTGCTATATAGAGGCCATGCTAAATGATAAAGAGGCCATGCTTAACTATATGTGTCTCAGGGTCTTCCATTGACAGCCTGCTCAGTCCACCATTCAGAGCTTTCTCGTTTTGGCCACTAATTGGCTGAGCAGACCGTTTCTGAGCAGGGAACACGGAGATGCAGCAGTAGGGAATCTGGGGAGCATGGACAGGTAAGCATGACCTCTTTAATATTTTTTTTTACCTAGTAGCACTACAAAAAAAAAATAGAGAATAATTTTTATTGTCTTCAAGTGATGTAATCTTGATACATCTTGATAGTTCTTGATGGTGCATACAAAACAGATGTGAACATAACATGAAAGCATACTAAAAAATGTAGCCTAATGTAATTACTTTTATTTCATTTTATTTTATTTAAGTGGCAGCTGGTTCTTGGGGTAAAAATTGACAAAGAAAATAAATGGCATTTTGAAAAATGTATATGCTGAATAATAGTTTAATATATTTTAGGTTAAGCTAGATCTTTAAAATGCATGTGCATTGCCTTGATCTATATAATCTAATGATTGCCAAGGCTATGTTCACACTACGTAAGTTTCCGGCCGTAGCGCGTTCCGTGAATAAGCGGCCGGAGATTTACGTAGTTTGCGTACAATGGAAAGTATACGATCTACGGCTGCACAGTTCTCACTACGTAAGAACTTACGCCCATCGTATGCGGCGCCATAAAAAATGAACAAGACCATTGTTTCAGGACGGAAATGCTGTAACTTACGCCCGTAGCGTAACATGCGGTCCCGTACGGAGTGGTGATGTCTTCATTTTTGCACTTTGATTTGCCGATCCAAAAGGTTCTGTGGGGTGACCGGGCTAGCCGAAGATATCCAAGTAAAAGACCGCTGTCAGATTGCTACGTACGGCGCTCGGGAAGCGTAAGTAGACTACGGGCGTAAGTTCGCGAACCGTACGTAGCTGACCGCAACTTACAGTACGTAAATCCCCGGCCGGAGTTTCACACGTATGTGTCGGGCCGCGTAAAATATGCGGCCCGACATATACGTAGTGTGAACATAGCCTTATACTGTAAATGTAAATAGGTAAAACTATAAAATAATATTTGTAAACTATAAAAAAAAACTACATTTAATAAAATTTCAAATCACACCACTTTTTCATTTGTGAGGGAAAAAACATATTTAGTCCTGCCATTTGCATAATTTTCCAAACTGATACAAACATGATTATATTGATCTCCTACAGTCAGCTGCACAATTTTTTTTTCCCCCCAAAAACAAAAGGTGATAAAAAAAGTCCCCCTCTACCCCAAAATGATACTCAAAAGTGTACCGAACATGGTATTAAAATGACAACAGCCCCTCTTACTCACTCAATGTGCCATAGAGAAATGCACTTTGGGTGAATGGGGAAGGTGGACACAAGTTCGGACTTAAGTTTCTGCTCATATTTGTTACCTACTGATGAGCGTTTGGGTTAGAAGTATGTCACCAAACCCAAACTGTTTGACAGGCACTGTCAAACAGTTTGGGCTTGGTGACATACTCCTAACCCAAACGCTTGGCGTTTGATTCCTCAATGCTCCAGAAGTCCCTGCAAAACATGGATACTGCCATAGGCTATGTTCACACAACATTTTTTCAGATCAGTCTTAAATCACGTCTGTCATTTTGAACTTAAAATGACCGACTTCATTTAGCTGTCTGGTCGCCCTTATTTTAGTTTGACTTTACTAATTGGTCTTTGGGTGTGGCTTCAATTGAAAAGCCCATTCAATTTATTAGTAAAAATGGTGAAAGGACAGTGAAAAAAGAACTGTGTGTAAACAAAACAATAGACGTCTGAAAATAATTGACATAATAATATTTTTGTGTGCATTAGACGTTCGTCATCCCATTGACTTCAATACATTGCATTTAAGTCAACAATTTTTTTATTTTTTTTTAACATTGTGTGAACATAGCCATTGGTTGTTTCCAGGTTTTCTTGGCAGCCCTAGGGTGACATTCAACTTTTTCAGCCACGGACAATCAATTGCTGAGCATTTGATTTAGGAGAACGCTGCTAAACCTTTAACAGATCCGTTCAACACAATTATTATGACCTTTTACTCCTTTATTTTGTTGGTGTTTCATTAACTGTTTAGTGCCCAGTGTGTGCTGCATACATATGCAATAGTAATTATATATACTTTTCATGCGTGCTTCCAGTTATTGGTGATCTGCATTGCTTCCTTTTACCTTTTTTTTTTATTTTTCTCTTACATAATATATTTTTCTTATTGTATTTTAATGAGACTCAGCTTGAAGGTTTTTTTTTGTATAGTATATGCATATGGACACGTGGTAATATATAGAGCTCTATTTATTTTAATTTTCACTTGCAGTAGAATAGAGACAAAATATGACAGCAAAATACTGTATTTTTTTCGGTTTATAAGAAAATATCTTGCCAAAAAGTCCCTGCGTCTTATATTCCAGAAACATGGTGGCACAACTGTGTTAGATGGCCTTGATTGCTTCCCTAATGTTTAGGTAAAGCGCAGATTTGACATTGTGCCCAATTACTAAGTGAACTATGTTTTTTATCTGGCAGTAGCACTTTACTAGATAATCGTACATGGGAAAGTACAGTTGAGTCTTTACCCATAGCAACCAACCAGATTACTACTTAATTTTTAAAGGGGCCCTCGAAATTTGAGAACTGAAATCTGATTGGTTGCTTGAGGCAACTGCCTCATATTTCTTTCACACCATTTTAGAGAAATCATCCCTTTTTAATGATTACAGTTTCCAGTTAAACTAAGCAAGGCCCAAGATCAATCATAACAGGTGGCTGACATAAATCTGTACATTGCATGTTTCTCACATGACGCTATGTTGCTTGCCTCAGAGCTTGATCAGGTAAAAATCTATGTCTTCATACCTGGCAACAAAACTGTCAGTGTTGCCTATCAATTACATAGTTACATAGTTACATAGTTAATACGGTTGAAAAAAGACATGAAGTCCATCAAGTTCAACCAAGGAGGGGATGGATACAGGGAAGGGGGAGGGATGATAGGTTCTATACATATGTATTTAGATTATTTTGGTCTAAGAACTTGTCTAGGCCGGTTTTGAAGCCCTCTACTGTTTTTGCTGTGACCAGATCCTGTGGTAGTGACTCACTGCCTAGGGAATTCACTAAAACTTAACGTTTAATATCTTATTAAAAACTGATCATCCGGATGTACAAAAGAAACAAAAATATTTAACCTAACACCAAATCACCAAAAATTCATATTAATTAAACACAGTTCTAGTAAAAGAACCACCACCTGTGATCATATACTAGGTTATCTTTCTGTGCCGATATGATGGTCGAACATATATTCTTATCAATGCCGGTACGGTGACCGGACTTATAGTTACAACCTGTATAACAAAGGGAAAGAATAGCGGACACTATGGATGGGGGTCCTTATCCCTACAGGTGGCATCGTGGCATGACGTCTATCACGGCTACAGATATCCTACATCATACCCCCCAATAGGTCTCCTGATGATTGATGGGGGACAAGAAACGCGTAGAGACCGCCCGGCTGCCCAGACTAAGTGATGAGTATAAATTCGATAACCAGATTTGGACACATTGTGTCTGGCTAGCAGCTTGTATTGTTGATATGCATTTGTGATTTTTTTGTTTATTTATCAGTTTAATTGCATGGCAGCAATATATGTACATCTGTATGATATATACATACTTTAAACACAGTATTATGTATCGGGAGGGATCAGTGCAATATAATGGGGATTTCATCAGAATGATCCCTCAATAATCATCATTACTGTAGGTCTGTGACCTCCTACCCCTCAGTCTCTTCTGATCTATTGTTTAGGTGTGGTATATCATCCTACATCTATTTCCCTATATAGTCACTAGCAACGTAAGCTAGCTCAGGGATCTCCAGTGAGATAGATAGCATACACCAGTGTAGGGGAAGCTTAGGAGAGTAAGGGATAGGATCCGGTGCGGGGCCGTCCTTCTTAGGACGTTAACTCCGCCTAGGGCAGGCTAGAGTAGGGCCCCAGGGCGAGGATTGAATAGACACACCCACGTTAGACGTCCAACACGTCCATCATCTATTCACCCCGAGTCACCGGGTATTAAAAGCCACCTGTAGGGATAAGGACCCCCATCCATAGTGTCCGCTATTCTTTCCCTTTGTTATACAGGTTGTAACTATAAGTCCGGTCACCGTACCGGCATTGATAAGAATATATGTTCGACCATCATATCGGCACAGAAAGATAACCTAGTATATGATCACAGGTGGTGGTTCTTTTACTAGAACTGTGTTTAATTAATATGAATTTTTGGTGATTTGGTGTTAGGTTAAATATTTTTGTTTCTTTTGTACATCCGGATGATCAGTTTTTAATAAGATATTAAACGTTAAGTTTTAGTGAATTCCCTAGGCAGTGAGTCAGTATTTAGTGATTGGGAATACACAAATATAATTGGCAGTGATACAGATCCTGTGGTAGACTGTTCCACAGATTCACAGTTCTCATGGTAAAGAAGGCTTGTCGCCTCCGGAGATTGAACCTTTTTTTCTCCAGGCGGAGGCAATGCCCCCTTGTCCTATGAGAGGGTTTTACCTGGAACATCTTTTCCCCATATTTCTTGTAGGGGCCACTTGTATATTTACATTAATTAATGATATCTCCCCTTAAACGTCTCTTCTCCAGACTAAACAAATGTAATTCTTTTAATCTCTCCTCATAACTAAGATGCTCCATTCCCCTTATTAGTTTAGTTGCCCGTCTTTGTACCCTCTCCAGCTCTAGAACATCCTTTTTATGAATTGGGTTCCAAAACTGGACGGCATACTCCAGATAAGGCCGCACCAAGGCTTTATAAAGCGGTAATATTATATCCCTGTCCCTAGAGTCCATGGCTGTTTTAATGCATGACAATATCCAATAGACTCTGCCATAGAGTCCAAGTACTCCATCTTATACCAGTCCTGTGACATCTCCTACTAGTAAGGTTGTGTTCACACATATTGGAGTTTCATTGCATTACTGTTGCAATGCTGCAGCATCTTTCCAGAAATGATGCAGTATTGCAATTAAATTATTAGGTAGTGCAATTCAACAATGTAGTACTACTATGAAACTGCAATTTGTGAACACAGCCTTTAGCTGTTAGGCATTTATGAGATTATTATGAAGTAAAGAGTGTGTAACTGCTGGGGTACATACGAAACACAATGAACACCCTGAACTCAATGAAGACAAACATTTAATGCTGTGCCAATGCAATTTTTCTAGTTGATCATGTATCATCTAAATACTATACAAGTACAACATTGCCTATGCCTGTCTCCTAGTAAACTGCTGCGCTCAAGCAAGGTGACATTGCTGCTTAATCAATCTTACTCCTCAGCACTGAATGCGCCTTAGATGTTTTCTAACAATTTCAATCAGTTCTTTTTAAGGAGCCAGCAAACTTTTTACTGTTTGCCTACACTGTGTAATGTTTTAATATAGAAATATAGCTTTTTTTCATTTTATATACATTGGTAAATGATAGAGAATTGCAGTAAACATTTTTTATTTTTCCTCATAATATTTTATACAAATAATAACCTCATTTCCCATTAAAGGCAATATCTTTATTACCTATATGTTAGCTGTCAACCAGCAGACAATATATACTTTCACACTGGTCACTTACCCATGTGTAGCGTATAATCTAATTTCCCAGGGGACACAATCATACATAGTTTATATAGACAACTTGATCTAGCAATATGTACAGTATTTGTATAACTTTGTGACGATTAGAGCTAGAAGGCATTTTATTAATATAAATTACACATAGACCAGAAATTAATGTAAATAGTGTTTTATTTATTCATTTATTTATGTGCAGTATTTATTTTGTGTGTTATAATTTTATCCTCTTCTTTTCTCATATTCCTTTTACATTTCCACATTCATTACATCTGGTTTCCTATACGGATATCCACTTATTGATTTCCTATCCTGCCACTAATGCAAATGTTGCTCATGCTTGATACTTTTCAATAATGCAGAGAAATATTTTAACCCCTACACGTCAGCCATCTGTATATATACGTTCCTATTGCACATGCCCCGTGCAGTAGGAATGTACATATACGTTCCTGCTTTGACGGGGGTTTGTGATGAGAACGGGATCGCTGCAGGGACAGCGATCCCGCTCTCATCTGAGTGAGGCACCGGAGATAATGAGAATCAGCTGCGATCCCGCAGCTGACCCCCATTAACCCCTTAGTGACCGCCGAAACGGCAGTCACTAATGGGCCGGTGCCGCCGCTATATTTCATCCCTGGATTCACGGTGGGGGGAGATGAAATAGTTAAAATCAGACCCCAGACCAGCCCCCCTAGTGCCCCGGTATCTAACCCCCCCTCCCCGCGGCGGCCATCAGATCCAAGATGGCCGCCGCGATCACTGTGAACAGACTAATGTCTGTTCACAGTGATCTCTTTGTAAAAATGAATGAAAACCCCATGCTCTCCGCCACCGGAGGTAGCGGAGAGCATGGGGCAGTCATCGGGGACCCCCCCTGTGGGGTCCTGGTACAAGCGATCAGCGGTATATACTATATACCGCGGATCGCTTGTGCTATGTGCTGCCGGAACATTTTATCCCCTGTCACCATGAATGATTGGTGACAGGGGATAAAAAGTGATGTCCCCCCACCCCCCCAGTTGCCCCCCACCCACCCAGTCACCCCTATCCCCGAGTCACCCTCCCCTACCCCATATACTCACCTGATCCTGGAGCTCCTTCCTCCTCGGTGTCCTGGCTGGTTATGAAGTGCGCATGCGCTCCACAACCAGCCAGCTCTGAAAATTTAAAGTGACAGAGACCAATTTGGTCTCTGTCACTAAACTATGATTACTGTGATAGAAAATATCACAGTAATCATAGTAATACAGTGAAAAAGAATGTGAAAAGTACAAAAAGTGACAAACATACAAAAAAATAAAACACACACTTTCTATTATAGTAATAATTGCAGTTTACTCCCAAATTACCCCTAACCCCCCCAGATTACCAGTAACTACCGCAGCTAGCCCGTAACCACCCCAGGTTGTCCGTAATCACGTCAGATTGCACGTAACCCCCCAGATTACCCGTAACCACTGCACGTTGACCGCAACCACCGCACGTTGACCGTAACCACCGCACGTTGCCCGTAACCACCGCACGTTGCCTGTAACCACCGCACACTGCCCGTAACCACCGCACGTTGCCAGTGACCCCCTCCAGATTGTCCGTAATCACCCCAGATTGCCTGTAACCACTCCAAATTACATGTACCCACCCCAGATTACCTATAAGCACTTCAGTCTATCCGTAACAATTCTAGATTGTCTGTAACCCCTCCAGGTTGCCCGTAACCACCGCAGGTTGCGCATAACCACCCCAGGTTGCCCGTAATCATGCCAGATTACATGTAAGTCCCCAGATTGCACGCAACCACCGCAGGTCGCGTCTGACCATCGCACCTTGCCTCTGACCACCGCACGTCGCCTCTGACCACCGCACGTCGCCTCTGACCACCGCACGTCGCCTTTGACCACCGCACGTCGCCTTTGACCACCGCACGTCGCCTCTGACCACCGCACGTCGCCACTGACCACCGCACGTCACCACTGACCACCGGACGTCGCCACTGACCACCGCACGTCGCCACTGACCACCGCACGTCGCCACTGACCACCGCACGTCACCTCTGACCACCGCACCTTGCCTCTGACCACCGCACCTTGCCTCTAACCACCCCAAATTGCCAGTGACCCCCTCCAGATTGCCCGAAACCACGCCAGATTACAGGTACCCACCTCAGATTACCTATTAGCACTTCAGTTTATCCGTAACCACAGCAGGTTGCCTGTAACCACCCCAGATTGTCTGTAACCACCCCAGGTTGCCTGTAACCACCCCAGGTTGCCGTAACCACAGCAGGTTGCCCGTGACCTCCCCATGTTGACGGTATCCACCCCAGATTACCTGTAACCATCCCAGATTACCCGTAACCACCCCAGATTACCCGTAACCACCTCAGACTGCCCGTAACCACCCCAGACTGCCCGTAACCACCTCCAAATTACCTGGAACCACCCCACATTACCTGTAATCTAATTTTTTTTATTTTATTTTAGTAACTGCGCTATTCTAATAACTATTACTAGCTACTGTTTTGCTCCAGCAAATTGGCACTCCTTCCCTTCTGAGCCCTGTGTGTGCCCATACAGTGGTTTATGCCCACATATGGGGTACCGTTGTACTCGGGAGAACCTGCGTTACAGATTTTGGGGTGAATTTTCTCTCCTGTTCCTTTGTGAAATGGAGAAAATTCAAACTAAAGGAACATATTATTGGAAAAATTCGAGTTTTTCATTTTTACTGTCTAATTTTGAATACTTTCCTCTAATACCTGTGGGGTCAAAATGCTCATCCAACCCCAAGATGAATTCTTTGAGGGGTGTACTTTCCAAAATGGGGTGACTTATGGGCGGGTTTTCTCTCTGCTGACACTACAGGGGCACTGCAAATGCACCTGGCGCTCGGAAACTTCTTCAGCAAAATTTGCAATGGAAAAGCTAGATGGCGCTCCCTTCCTTCTGAGCCCCGCTGTGTGCCCATACAGTGGTTTACGCCCACATATGGGGTACCGTAGTACTCAACAGAACCTGCGTTACAAATTTTGGGGTGCGTTTTCTCTCTTTTGAAAATGAGAAACTTTAATCTAAACGTATATATTATTGGAAAATTGTAATTTTTCATTTTTTTACGGCCTAATGGTGAATACTTTCCTCCAGCCCCTGTAGGGTTAAATGCTCATTATACCCCTAGATTAATTCTGTAAGGTGTCTATTTTCCAAAATGGGGTCACTTATGGGGGTTTCCAGTATACAAGCCTCCTAAATCAACTTAAGAAAAGAACTGGTCCCTAAAAAAATCAGTTTTGGAAACTTTTACGAAAATGTGGTAATTTGCTGATAAATTTCTAAGCCCCGTAACACCCTAAAAAAGTAAAATATGTTTATGAAATGAAGCCAGAATAAAGAGGACATATCGGTAATGTGACTTAGTAACTAATTTATGTGATACGACTTTTATTTTTAGAAGCAGAGAATTTCAAAGTTCATAAAATGCTAATTTTTTCAATTTTTCATGATATTTTGATGTTTTTCACAAAAAACACACAAAGTAGTGACCAAATTTTGCCACTAATATAAAGTGCCATATGTGACGAAAAAACAATCTCAGAATCGCTAGCATACGTTAAAGAATCACTGAGCTATAAGAGCATAAAGTGAGACAGGTCAGATTTTGAAAAATGAGCCTGGTCTTTTAGGTGCAAATAGGCTTGGTCTTGAAGGGGTTAAATACTTATAGTATACATTTGTCATTTGTATATTTAGACTTTCACATGACTTGATCATCTGTCTCTTCTTTTTTTATCCTCATTACACTCACACAATTGTGTACCATTGAATTAATTTGTTTTATGGTGCCTTCACAACTGCCAGTCACTATTATGCCAGGTTCACACAATGAGGCAAACCCTGAGTGATACTGACAAAAAAAGAGTATAATGAAAAGATTTTACAGTTTTAAATTTTTCAACCTACTCCTAAGGGAACAAAAAAGTAAATAAAAAAAAAATTACAAAATAAAGTAAAAGAATAATGTTTAAACAAATAAATGATTCCCCCCTTACCAATAGGTTACAATTATTATTAAAAAATAGTACTCAAAGTCTGGCCATCCGCTGATGTCTTTGGCAGGGACTAAGGAGGAAACAGAGTCGTGGCAAGCTGCTACCTTTAGTGGCCGATCCTTATGTGGGTTAGGAAAAGGACAGTTGCCCTCTTGTGCACCATTCACGTCTAGTCCACCCCTGTCATTTCAGAAATGATTTGGAGAGAAGAAGGAGCCATAGGAAATCAGAAGATGTCTGAAGCACCCGGAACCGTGTCTTACAGCAGAATAAGTGTCATTGTCAATAACACTTATTCTACTGCCAGACACAGTATTAGGATAGGTCACCTTAAAAAGATTACTCACAGGTTTAACTTCACCCAGGAGTGTGGTGGACAATGTGTACAGACACAAAAAGTGACAGGACAGGAGAAATTTAACTGCTACAGAGCTTACACTACTACCCTCTATCTGTCCCTGATACTTAATCAACCTTCTATAACCATCTCTAACCCAGTCTCTCTTTTCTTTTACCTAGCTCTCCCTAGCTAGTATAAACATATGTGTTCAGTTTACTGTACAGGAGATGAATTGATCTAGTGAAGGAGATCAATTTATCTAGTGAAGGAGAAAGTGTAAAGTCGAAGGGGAGGGGGGGATTGCCTTGCAGCTGATTGTCCGGCTACATGGGATTATGGATAATCCCTTGCACCCAGGCTTTTAATGTAATGTAATGTTCAATGTGCAGTCACCATTTTGGACTTTTTTAAAAGCTCATAAAAAATCGCGGTTAAGAAGCTTGGTTCGCCAATCTCTGTTAATAATTAGAGATGAGTGAATACGATTCGATCGAGTAGGTATTCAATCAAATATTGCGGTATTCGAAAGTTTCAAATTCAATCGAGTAGTGTGGCGAATACGCGGGAAACATTCGAAAGCCCTCCCATCGCAGTTGGCACTTTTTTTAATCCAATCACCATGCAGGGGGGCCGTGAGGGTCCCTGGGAGTACGCACGCAGTGCGAAAACGGCGTCTACCCTCATTGGATAGCTGAACCACATGACCTCGAATCTTAAAAGTGCAAAATTGCGCATTTTTGGTCGCATCAAATCTAGAAAAATTGTAATAAAAAGCGATCAAAATGTCATATGCGCAATCAAGGTACCAACAGAAAGTAAACATCATGATCAAAAAATGACACCTGACACAGCCCCATGGACCAAAGGATAAAAGCGTTATAAGTATGGGAATGGAGCCATTTTAAGGAACATATATTTGTTAACAATGGTTTGACTTTTTTACAGGCCATCGCGTAATATAAAAGTTATACATGTTACATATTGTTTTAATCGTAACTACTTGAGGAACATATATAACAAGTCAGTTTTATCCCAGGGAAAATGGCATGAAAGCAAATACCCCCCAAATAAACAAAATGCATTTTTTTTTTTCAATTTCACCACACATTTATTTTTTTTCTGGTTTTCCAGTGTACTTTATGAAAGAATTCAGCCTGTCATTGCAAAGTACCATTAGTGGTGCAAAAAATAAGGGCTCATGTGGATTTCTAGGTGGAAAAATGGAAGTGCTATGGCCTTTTAACCCCTTAACGACAAAGGGCGTATAGGTACGCCCTATTGCCGGTAAGGGCGTTCAGAGCGGGGCCGCGCGGTGACCCCGCTCTGAACCGCGGCGGTCCCGGGTGCCGCGTGTAGCCCGGGACCGTAGGTATTAGCGGGCACGGTCCGATCGCCGTGCCTGCTAATACAGTAATCAGATGCAGCTGTCAAACATGACAGCTGCATCCGATTACCGGATCCAGCATCTCCCTGGTGTCTAGTGGCGGAGATCGCTCCTCCGGGATGTTATCTCAGAGAAGCGATCTCCGTTTCTGAAGCCGGCCGGGGACCGCTCCAAGATGGCGCCGTCCCCGTCTCGGCACTCGTTTGTTTCCGGCTGCAGCAGCCGAAAGCAAACGAGTGCCGATCTCATGGATCTCTGCAGCATATCTATGCTGCAGAGATCTCAATGAGAGATCAAAGTGTATATACTAGAAGTCCCCCAGGGGGGCTTCTAGTATATGTGTAAAAAAAATAAGAAAAGTGTTGTTGTGAATAAAAAGCCCCCTCCCCTAATAAAAGTCTGAATCACCCCCCTTTTCCCAGGTTATAAATAAAAGTAAATAACTAAATAAATAAACAAACATGTTTGCTATCGCCGCGTGCGTAATCGCCCGAACTATTAATTAATCACATTCCTGATCTCGTAGGTAAACGGCGTAAGCGCAAAAAAAATCCCAAAGTGCAAAATTGCGCATTTTTGGTCGCATCAAATCCAGAAAAATTGTAATAAAAAGCGATCAAAAAGTCGTATATGCGCAATCAAGGTACCGATAGAAAGAACACATCATGTAGCAAAGAATGACACCTGACACAGCCCCATAGACCAAAGGATAAAAGCGCTATAAGCCTGGGAATGGGGTTTTAAGTGACGTATATTTGTTGACAATGGTTTGATTTTTTTACAGGCCATCCGATACAATATAAGTTATACATGTTACATATCGTTTTAATCGTAACGACTTGAGGAACGTGCATAACAAGTCAGTTTTACCCCAGGGCGAATGGCGTAAAACACATTTCCCCCAAATAAACAAAATGCGTTTTTTTTTTTCAATTTCACCACACTTTGAATTTTTTTCTGGTTTCGCAGTGTACTTTATGCAAAAATTCAGCCTGTCATTGCAAAGTACAAATAGTGACGCAAAAAATAAGGGCTCATGTGGGTTTCTAGGTGGAAAAATGCAACTGCTATGGCCTTTTATGCACAAGGAGGAAAAAACGAAAACGCAAAAATCGAAATTGGCTCTGTCCTTAAGGGGTTAAGCACAAGGAGGAAAAAATAAAAACGCAAAAATCGAAATTAGCTCTGTCCTTAAGGGGGTTAAGCAGCCAGATTTATCACAGTTGTTTCAAGTAATGTTTGGTACCAGTCAGTAAATTAGAGAGTCTCATGTAACTTTTCTAGTGTAAATTTTTGCAGTGCTAACAAAATTTCCCAACATCAAAAGGGCTGTTCAGTGAAAAAAGATTAATTTAATCTTGTATGCGTCAGTTCCATCCTGAAAACTCAGTCTAGCTTTATATAAAATAAGGCTAAGTGCTCGGTGCAGAGAAACAACTCTGTTTTGCTAAATTATTATTATTATTTTAGGTAATAATGGTTTTGCTATGTTTGACACTATTTGTCCTCTTGAAAAAGTATATCAAACAGCGCTCAGTCCAAAGTTAAGATAAAGGGATCTGGGTAGCTTAACCACTCAAGGATCCATGACGTTCAGAACAGGTACGTCATGGGAGCCTTTCACTTAACTATTGGCATACCATTCTACCTGTGTTCCAAACTATACCTAGAACACTGGGTCATTATCAGAGGGAAATATGGTCTTACTAAGCAAAACAGAACACAGAGGGCCTGTGCTTTGGATGTTTTAGGAGCCTGGCTAGAAAGAGCATTATATTGTTAATATTTTTAAGAACACCAAAATACATCAAAATAAAATCACCTGTAAATGTATTAGCAAATTGTTTATTTGCATAATGGATCCACAAGTTTCCTTTTTATCACACTTACCCCTTATCAGATGATTTGTCCTATGTCACAGTTACAATAGTGTAAAAACACATTGCACTGCTGGTCTTCAATTTGGAATATTAAAAATTGTACTAATGAGAAATAAATGCATCAGGCAATGAATATTTTATCATTGCAACAGAATATATATTTGTCACAACAGGGTTTCAAAGACTCAACCTCATTGTTTAATTAGTAAATGTGGTCATAAATCCATCAACCTTTAAGATCTGAAGTCTCCTGCTGACATTAGGCAGCAATATAGATTAGCAGTGTCTTTTGGTATGGCAATACTGAGCAATAGTAAAATAATGCAGTTATATGCTCACTGCACTGAGTTTCCAATTATACTGCTTCAGTATATACTGATCATTTGTAAGTCACTTTGAGTTACATGGTTAAATAATTTTTGATAGACTTAATTATATAGAATTTTTAGCATGAATGAAGTACGTTCTACTGAAGACAACATGTAAGGACTATTTACTTCTAAACAACAGGGAGAGATTGTGAAGGGACAAACTTTTAGTTTTCTACTAAATGTAAGTTATAGACTGCTAATAATTGTGTAAGCATACATAAAACATTCATTTTTATTACATATAGTTTAATCAGATACCACAGGGGACATTTATCATTGCTGCGCCTGTCGAATACGTGCAAATAATCACAAAAGCCCCCACTCTGCGCAAAAATCTGCAAATATTTTTAATAATTTGACAGGTGCCGCCTGTTCTCCTAAAGGGCACAGTGGGGGGCATGGTCAGGTGTGAAGGAGGTGTGATAGGCGTAAATCATGGTAAAAATCTATGCCCGCTCCCAAGCAGGCATAAATTTTTGCACCTGTCTCAGGCTGGCCGGTTTTCTAAGAGCCTTAGTAAATTCGTCCCACTCCCAGAGGCAGTGCATTTTATTATACTGGCATACTTGTGCTTCATTTTGACACATTTCCGTTAATATCGCTTTTCAAAGACAGTATAGCCGAAATACAAATGTGTTTAGGCAGAAGTTTAAATAAAATTTACTAAATATTGTTAGCTACAATTTAAGTTTTGGGCTATAAAACAGTTTTGCCTGTTATCTGTGGAAAAAGCCAAAACAACCATGTATATCCATTCTGCCTTCATCATGTACACCTTTCTAGACATGCGTGCACCACAAATCCTGTAGCCGTTTCAACTTTCCAAAAAACCTACTCATGGAAAATTTGTGTCATTCTATCATTGCATAGAAGTTTTTTGTAATCATATTCTTCATTTATTAGAAATTTTATTGCAATATTCCTAGGTAAATGTATTTTTGGAATGTTAATGCATTGAAATGTACCTACTTATAAAAGAAATATGTGAGTAGATGTTCCATTTTTGGGATTGAAACTATGTGGGGCATTTATTAAGTCCAGCATTTTAGTGGTGGACTTAAAAATGTCCCTGCAGCTCAGAGGCTTGCTGTATTAATGCAATGCCTTTATATAAATCCTGTATGCACTAGAGCCTCTTTGTGTGCACAAAATAAAACCAGCTCTGAATTAGAGCAGGTTTCTTTAAAAAGTTTCAGCCGGAAAAATGTTAAATGTGGCCATGCCCCCTCTGCATGTTACCACTCCCTTCCCCGCCTCCTCGCCCAATTTCATTAACGTCCCCCTGTGTAGCAATATTAAAGGAATTCTGTTACCTCCAAAACACCCTCTGAACTCAGGCAGAGTCTGATATGGAGATCTGTGGGGGGCATAGAGGTCGGACCCCCGCAACTTCCTACTTTTCCACTATCCTATGGATAGGGGAAAAGTGACTTTTTCCTGGACAACCTCTTTAAGAGGTTAAATTACACTGATTCTATATCCGCAATTTTTATCTTTCTGTGTTCTTGCATTCCTTTGCTATATTACCACAAGCGAAGGAGTCTAAGTAGTCATCCCCATTACATTCTTGAGCTAAATAGTCCTCTCTATGCATCAACATGTCCAGTTTGTAGGTATACAGCGGAGAAATGCGAAAGAGTAAAAAGCTAAAAAAAATACAGATGGAATTACAGATGGAAATCACAGAATTAAAGATGGAATCCGCATCTTTTATCCCATTTAAAGATGACATTAGTTTAGGGGTGGAGATGGAGGTGGTCCCTTTACAAATACACAAACCTTTCAAAATGAAGAACGGGGGCAAAAATCACAAGTGTCTAATCAGGCCTCACAACACATACACCGAGCTACCTACACAAGTAAATATCAGACAGTCCAAATATAGTAGGCGTTTCCGCTCGTGAGCAGTCCAGACAGAGGTTCTTTAATGTGGAAGTCATTCTGTACATCTTGCCTTGTTCATGATTTACTTACTGAAAAAAACATTATTCTAAAATATCTTTGCATTACTTGGCATTATAGTTTCCCTTATCTAGGCATGAAGGAACGTTTGATATTTTGCATCTGTTAGCAGTGTAAGGCCAGTTTCACACGTAACATTTTGCAGCGGTTTTCATGATGGGAGTTCTGCTGCGGTACTGTTAGCCACGTCCTACTTAATTCAGCATCTGCTGGGCTAACAAGTCAATACATTCCCTATCCGCGCTCCAGCTTGCTACTCTGGCTTCTGTCTCCCTGGTTTCCCTCTCAGCCAGGCAGTGGTGGGTTAAGTGGACAAGGGCTACATTCTCGCTGCGGAATGTAAATCTGTAAGAATGTAGATTTATAAGAAATGACAGGACAGAGCATTGCAGCGGATTCCACTGTGGAGCTTGCAGCATGAAATCCACTGCAACAAAGACAATGTTAACATACCATAAAATAAAACAAAACTGCAGACATAATTATGAGTGAGAGAAACAAATCCAATTTCTTGACTGAAGAAAAGAAAATTGCAAAGGCCATTATTCTTTAAGCTATGTGTATTGCTGTCCAATTTCCTATTAACCTTGTTGTCTACAGCGAGTTTCGACCCGCTGTGCTACTCAACCGGTGTGGTTTTGAGCCATACTAAGTAGGGAATGGAGTCTAAGTGCCCTCTAGGTCATCACCCTTTATCAGGTTCCAGAATATGAAAGCTAGAGGGCACCAGTTCTCTCCACAACTATGTTCCTAGTGTGAGCAGCAACTGGGCCTAAAGGACCAGACAAAGTCAGTGCAAGGCACTGAAGAACACGCCGCGTATAGTTGGTAACTAGACCAGGTCATCAGTGGGAGAGCCAGCGTGGATGAGACAGGAATCACCGTAAAACTGGTGAAGGATCAGGGCAGGCAGCTTCAAGACGAGTTGTCAACAGGAAAGGCAAATAGTGCACATGAGGGTCAGTCAGAAAGTGTAGACTGAGAAACAAACACAATTAACAGAATAGCAGAAATGCACCTTAGGAATGCAGAAATGCAACAATGCTCAGGCAAGAAAGAGCAGCTGAAGCCAGTTTAAATAGGTGTAGGTGGCTCTGAATTGCCAAAAGACAGTAGCAGATGGAGACAAGATGGTCTACTAGTGGCCAGAGGTATCATTGCAGCAGGGATCAGAAAAAGGAACAAGACAGGAGACACAAGGTCTCCACAAGGTGGAGAGCAAGAACGGGACTTGTACCTTGCTGCCTAGGGTAAGATACAGACCTCAATGATTCACATTATTACAAGGAAAATACGGCTGTGTTTATACCTCAGAATTACATATTTTACCTTTTATTTTACGGTGTGTAAATATAGCCTAAATCAAATAATTTGTGGTCTTTTGGAGAATAGTTACCACTGAAATGTTTGGGTCCCCTTGTGAAAAATATCACTCAAACTGATTATTTGAATTTCTTTTAACTTTATTTTTCCCTTTTCTAGGTAATAAAAAGATCAGCTTCCAAATATTATGTGAATTTTACATAGATTAAATAAATAGATTTGAGTTAGAGATTTCACAAACTTCAAAATTTTCGTAAAGAATTTCATTAAAACTGCCAAAATTATAATAGCTACAATACTAGGACTATTACATAGGGGGGATTTGTCAAAGCATGTTGTTGTAAAAGTGGCAAAAATCGAAAAATTACAATTAAAAATAAGGGTCAGCCAATCATCCAATTTCTGCCATTTCTCTCCTCTTTGTCCCTGTATCACTAGTCTCTCCCTGCTCTTCTATAACTGCCTGCTGTGATTCTGCTCTCTTCTCCACCGCTTCAAACCGCCTTATATAGAGGGGGAGGGGGAAGTACTGACATCAACAACAATCAGCTCTTCTATCCTATCCTCTCTGTCCCAAAATCGCTGTTAGTCTCTCCCTGCTCGGCTCTAACTGCCTGTGCGATCCTACTCTCTACTCCACACACAGCTGACTGGCCACCTACGTAGACGAACCTCCTTAATGAAATGCCTTATATAGAAGGTGAGGGGAAGATGCCGACATCACAGAAGGGCCTGCAGTTCATTGGATGTGCGCTAGGGGTTATGGTTAATCCCTTTCTCCTGCCCATGATAAGAATTTCCTTAACAAATGGGTGACAAATTGACATCGCGATTCGCAGCGAATCTTGATTCACCAGATTCGCTGTGCTCATCTCTAATTTGAGTATTAGGTATAGGTGCATGCAGAAAAAATACAGCCTTGCTCACTCTTGGATGCGTGATGAGTATTGTAGTCTTACATATATTCATTTTGTAAAAATAAAAATGTCCTTGAGTGTCCATTACCTCATGCAGTTTATGTACAAGATGAATAGGAAGTATTCAGTTTTAGTTAAAATAAAAACCTCTGAAAGTCTTACATTACTGTAACACAGATATACAGATAGAAACTTTGGGCTGTCTGAAGCAAACTTTGAAGTTAGGCAATGTGATGTGTCAGAGTTTGGGAACAAACAAACTAGTTAAAGAAAACAGGTCAGGTCACAGCAGGAATAAAGAATCAAGAAAGTACTGAGGATAGTAACCACAAAGCCTAGAAACCTGTGGTCAAGAAATATTGAGCTGAGCTGAGAGATTTATAAAATACAGCATTCACCACTGATTGATTAGCAATTAGAGCAAAGGTGAAGATCATTACGTTGAGTGACTAAGACACAACCAACAGAACTGTTTACTCAAGCCCCAGTGCCTAAGGGCTTGCAGCGATCCTTGATGAAGAAGTAATTAGTGTTCACATCTCACTGACTTTCAGAAATTCTAGGAATGGTGAGGAAAAACCTGAATTTACCATTTAGGCAATATAGGCACATGTCTAGGAAACAAATATTAATTGGGGCAGTGTTTAGTAGCTGTTAAGTACCTTGAATATTTGTGTGCTTTTTTTTTGTCAATTTAGAAGTATTTACAAAATTATAATAGGTTGTATTCATATAACTTTGGTAAAAAATGAATGTTTTGTAACTCTTGTGTTAATGAACAGTTATTTTTTATTAATGATTGGGATGGTGAAAGTAATAATAGCTATTCAATTTAATATCTTTCTGTTAAACCTAACTAAAGGGGGTTATCAAAATATTTTTGTGGTTGTAGAGTTAGGTCAGTTAAATTATGAGGAAATTATGAGAAAATATGCCTCGTCTCATTTATTGAGCAAATTCTGCTAGTGATTGAAGTATGGGTCAAATCTCCTTATGATATTTCTTGACACTTTGGTTTAGGCTATGTTCACAAAATGTATTTTGAGACAAAAAAATATGTCCATATTTTGATAATTATGGCTGTAAATAATGATCATTGTCATTATTTATGGCCATAATTATTAATGTATAGTCGTATTTTCACCTAAAAAAAAATATTTTAACATACCCTTAATCATAATGGGACAGAAATAGGTAAACTCGGCTAATTCGGATTTGTCCAACCAAAATTGTAAACCAACAACACTGAAACAGCAGAACAATTGCAGGTGGTTAGCTGTTTTGGTGCAGTTAAGCTTTTTGCTAGACTTTCCTGTGTCAGTCAGTGACTAGCTGAGAGAGTGTAACTCCAGAGATGAGAATGAAAGCCTGCTCAGCCAATCAGTGACTGACTAAGACAAGAGTGCTGTGGCCAGTGATTGGCTGAACAAACTGTCACTCTCCAGACAAGAATTACCGTGACCACTGGCCATGGCTCTGTCCCATCTCAGTCCATAAATGGCTAAACAGGCTGGAGGAGGCTGGAGACACCAGAGATACAGGAGGACACCAGGGAAGCATGGACAGGTAAGAATAATACCATTTTTTATAGACTGCCATGGTTAATGAATTTTAAAATGAAGCTTGCAAACATTTGATTAGTTAACAAACCAAATTTTTGCAAACTTTATTTTGATTCCAACTTTGATGGATTCCCTTCGCTCACCCCTAATTACAACTAAGAAAATAGGTGCGTTTTAAAGGGTAACTGTCAAGAATCCCAGTGCAGATCGGCATGTATGCCAGATGATTGTGTTGCCATGAATATGTCCCATGATGGATAAACTCTTTGTA
The DNA here is from genome assembly GCF_027789765.1 of Dendropsophus ebraccatus. Taxonomy (NCBI): domain Eukaryota; kingdom Metazoa; phylum Chordata; class Amphibia; order Anura; family Hylidae; genus Dendropsophus; species Dendropsophus ebraccatus. The sequence goes on along the minus strand of NC_091456.1, from coordinate 82,979,175 downwards.
TAAGCTCTTTTTATTGCCAACTGCGCCTGCACTCAGATCTGCACTTCTTTATGGCAAACACCTTTTAAAAAATTTGGATTCAGTCATTTAATAGAAGCCTTTATTGTTTACTGTCACAGATTATACAGTATAAGTATTTGATACAATAAGTATTAATATCAATAAGTATTTGATGCAATACAAAAATAGAACTTCATATTTGGTACAGAAACCTTTGCTTGTAATTAGGGATGGTCCAAACCGAGTTTGTACGAACCCGAACCCTTGGCAATGATTCCCGCTGTCTGCCCGCTCCATGGAGCGGGCAGATCCAGCGGGAGGGCCGCCTTGAAAACTGGGATACAGCCATAGCCATAGGCTGTATCCCAGTTTTCCATGCGTCACCTTCGCTAGATCAGCCCGCTCCACGGAGCGGGCAGACAGCGGGAATCTGCTGCCAAGCGTTCGTATGAACCCGAACCTCGGCAGGTTTGGACCATCCCTACTTGTAATTACAGACATTTCCTGTAATTCATGTTTGCACACACTGCAGCAGGGATTTTTTTCCTACTCCTACATACAGATTTTCCCCATATATTTTAGGTGTTGGGGCTGTTGCTGGGCAACATTGAGTTTCAGCTCCCTCCAAAGATTTTCTATCGGGTTTAGGTTTGGAGACTCGCAGAACCACTCCAGAATCTTGACATATTTCTTACAGAACCACTCCTTAGTTGCCCTGGCTGTGTGTCTTTGGGTCACTTTCATGCTGAAAGACCCAGCCAAGACACATCTTTAAGGTTGTTGAACAAAATCTTGAGATAAATGGCCCCATCCATTCTCCTTTAATATGGTGCAGTCATCCTGTCCACTTTGCGGAAAAACACTTCCAAAGTATGATGTTTAAACACCTATGCTTTATGGTTGGGACTGTGTTCATGAGGTTGTACTCATTCATCTTCTTTCTCCAAACATGACGAGTGGAATTGATACCAGTTTTACTTTGGTCTCCTCTGAGCACATGACTGTCTCCCATGACTCTTATGGATCATTCAGATGGTCATTGAAAAACTTCAAATGGGCCTGGACATGCTGGCATGAGTATGGGGACCCTGGGTGCACTGCAGGATTTTAATCAATGATGGTGTGGTGTGTTACTAACAGTAATCTTTGAGACTGTGGTCTCAGCTCTCTTCAGGTCATTGACCAGGTCCTTTTGTATAGTTCTGGGCCGAATGCTGACTTCTTTCAGAATTGTCCTTATCCCATGAGGCAAGGTCTTGTATGTCGGCTTAAACTGAGGAAGATTCACAGTCATTTTGTGTTTCTTCCATTTTTTATAACTGCGCCAACAGTGGTTGCCTTCTCTACCAAGCTGTTTGCCTATTGTCCTGTAGCTCATCCTAGCCTTTTGCAGGTCTACAATTTTGTCCCTGGTGTCCTTGGACAACTCATTGGTCATGGTAAAGAAATTGTAGTTTAATTGATTGAGTGTATAGACAGGTGAGTTTAAAAAGCTACAAGTAATACAAGTAAAGAAAAAGTAAATTAAAGAAAAAGTAACAGACCTGTGAGAGCCAGAATTGTTGCTGGTTGGTGGGTGATAAAACCGTTATTTCATGCAATAAAATTCTAAGTATTTTTTTTTTAATAGACTCACAGTTCCTGGCAGTTGAAGTGTATCCACTATACAAATTACTGACATCTCCATTTTTGTAGGTGGGAAAACTTGCAAAATCAACAGTGTAACAAATACTTATTAAGTGTATCCCCACTGTACATTATCCAGACACAACTGTGAGGACAGAATTGTAACCATGACACTTGCACCTACATTATCAAGACTTGTTTATTACGTACTGGATAAAAACACGAAGGTTCTGATTAAATGACTACAAGCAGAGAACTTAAAAAATATTTTGGAATTTATTTATTTATTGGTGGTATTTTGAAAAAAGTATATAACCTTTTAGTAATAAATACATAGCCCTTTAAAGAACTGCTAAATCCTTTTGCAATAAATACCTTGTAAAGCCAAATGTTGAAATGGTCTCTGTATTCATTTATAAATGTAAAATATTTTTTCCCTAATCAACCAAGCAGGTTTCTACTTTTATCATTATAGTTTGGTATTTAAAAACTGATAAGTGAAGAGGGAAGAATAAAAGTAGCAGCTGCTGAGTTGTTAATATGCAAATGCATCTTTAATTACCAACTTGTTGTAGAAATATAAGATTTCCTAATTAAACAGTATGTTTTTCCATAGCTTTTATTTTCTTCAGTTTACAATACAAGTTTGTTATTTCTGGAAAAAAAAGAAAAACCTTACAACTGCTGTAAAAGCTCTATTTAAGAAGAATTATTTTGTAACAATACTTTTTACTTCTTCTTCTCCTTTTTTTCAATAGAAATAACAAATACAGAGTAATCTCCTGAGTCTTGTTGCTCTGCTTTGTGGTATCATGACACAGCTTTCCAAAGATAGATAGACTGTGACATTACTATGGTAATCAGGAAGGTACTATGTTGCTGAGTCTTGCCACCCGCTAAGTGCACATCTTCTGTATGAAAAAGATTTTAAGAGCACTTGTTATTTGAAAAGATACATTCTAAGCTAGAAGAATTATTATAAGGTTTTTATGGAGAAGCAGCTTTATATTTACAGTGGTGCCTTGGATTACGAGCATAATTTGTTTTGGGACTGTGCTTGTAATCCAAATCACTCTTAAACCAAAGCAGGTTTTCCCATAAAAATCACTGAAATGCAGAAAAGTGGTCCCCCCCCCCCCCCACACACACACATGTATTGCATGTAGAACAAATGAAACACAAATGAAAAAAAAAAGTGGGAATCACAGAGTGCTGGAGGATAGTGACATACATTTTTCTATACAGCACTGTGTATAGCTGTAGGTGCAGGCACATTATAGCAGCAGTGTGTAAAGGTAAGTGTAATTACAGGCACATTATAGCAGGAGTATGTATAGCTGGGTGTGAGGGCAGGCACATTATAGCAGCAGTGTGTAAAGGTAAGTGTAACTACAGGCACATTATAGCAGGAGTATGTATAGCTGGGTGTGAGGGCAGGCACATTATAGCAGCAGTGTGTATAGCTGAGTGTAAGTGCAGGCACATTATAGCAGCAGTGTGTATGGCTGAGTGTGAGTGCAGGCACATTATAGCAGCAGTGTGTATGGCTGAGCGTGAGTGCAGGCACATTATAGCAGGAATGGAGAGGATGGGAAACACAAGGACTGATAGAGACTGCAGGGAGCATGAAGGAATGAGCAGGGCAGATGTGGGCACATAAATGCAGCTTTCTTTGTCAGGGGAGAGAGTATTTACAGCAAAGTAGAGATTACCTCCAAAGACCTGTCCCCTGATGCAAGCCCCAGCCTGAAGTGGATCTGCTATGATTTGGAAGCTGAGGGAGACTTCCTGGGTCAGAGTGCAGTGCTGTAGACCAAGCAATGCAGACCATGCCCCTCCCCCACTCCCCCTCCTGCCCAGTACAGGGAGCTCTTAAACCAAAGCAATGCTTTTAAACCAAGTTACAATTTTGAAAAACTAAGCCAAACCAAAACGTTTTCAATCCAAGATACTCTTAAACCGAGGTACTACTGTATGTATTTACAGTATATAAGTTTAAAATGACGTCAGTGCAATAACAGCTGTTGGTACATTATTCTAGTTCTGGTGGACTAATTGGCCTTTGGGTTTGTCTTTAATTGAAAAGCCATCGAATTTAATACTAACAACAGTAAAAGGGCAGTGAAAAATAAAAAAAACTGTGTGTGAACAACAAAAAATTTATGTCCGCTGTTTGCAATAGACGTCCGCACATTGTCCGTTATTTTATACACTGTGTACTGTACATTGGACGTCCTTCATCCCATTGACTTCAATGCGTTGCACTGAAGTCAATGTAATTGACTTCACCATTTCTTTTTAAATAGAAATGGTGGCCGCCTTTTCTCCTTTTTTGACGTTGTGTGAACATAGCCATAGATTCATCCACAAATAACTTATTTAACCTTATTATTCCTTAGAGACAGCCAATACACCTTTATATGGTGGTACCTAATGGGCTGAATTATGTCAAATATGCATTGGGATTACAGGAGCTTGTTTGTCAGTATAAGGTTTCTCTGCTTTTGCAAACCACAGTCAAAGCATGGCCGCAACATGCAAAGTATCAGCCAGTGTCACTGACTTCATTGGATATCTAGGAATGAAACTGCATGCTATCAATTAATATCCATGACAGTTGAGGGCCTTCTATAGGCTGTCAGGCCTCCCATGTATATGATTCTAGTCAGCCAGTGGCTGTATAGATTGCATATAGATTGTCAACATAATGCAAACAGTTACAATACAGTGCGGTGTATTGTATCAGGGATAAGTAGATCGCTGGTCTAAGTGCATTAGTATAACTAGTGGAAAGTTTTAAAAAAGGTGCTACATAAAATATGATACAAATACCCCCACCCTACCCCCAAATAATAAAATTCCATTTATTCCCATGTATAAAATGAATTGTTACATATAACTAGACATGAGTGAACCAAGCCTATCGAACCATCGTTAATGAACCAAATTCTTTTTTTTTTTTTTTTTTTTTTTTAATTGGTTCTTTAAAACTGTTTAAGATGTTTTAGGACAGTGGCATGAGAATAGGTTTATGCCTAAACCTTTTTTTCAGTGTTATTTCGGCTCAAAGTCTCCCCCTATTGATGCCACTCCCCTTCAATAGAGTATAGCAGGGAACAAAAGTCATCATTCAGTTGCTGTAGTGAGGAAGGGAAACACCTGGATATAGCAGTGAGGGACAGAGAAAGAAAGGGACATTATAGGTTAAGGCAGGGCAATTTAGAATAGGTTGCAGTGAAGCAGGACTGCTTTAGTGCAGAAACTGTAACTGTTTATCTTTTGATCGACTGAAGCACTATCAGTATCCTGTGGCATCAGTTCGCTGTGTTTAGTGTGTGGCACTGTGCTTATTGTGCCACTGTTTCCAACAACCTTTTTTCAGGCCATCTTGGATGAATTTAAAACCACTGCGGCAGGTGGCATAGTACATCTAATCCCTGTTTGGAAAGATTGCGGCACTTTGTTAAGTGTGATATCAAGAAATATCATCCTTTCTAGTCATCTTGGGTATATTTAATCCCCTGAGGCAGTTGGGATCTTATGTCCATTCCCTGTTTGAATAATTTGTGGCACTGTACTAAGTGTCATATGAACCAATAAAGTCTTTTCTGTCCATCTGGGGTGAGGTTAACCCACAAAGGCACGTGCCATAGCACTCTATCCCCTGTTTGGAAAATTTGCGGCACTGTACTAAGTGTCATAGCAACCAATAAAGTCTTTTTTGATCATCTGGGGTGAAGTCAACCCACAGAGACACTTGGCATAGTATGTCCATTCCCTGTTTGGAAATATTGTGGCACTATACTAAGTGGCATATCAACCAATAAAGTTCTTTCTAGCTATCTGGACTGAGTTTAACGTACAGATGCATTTGGCTTATTCCATGCATGGAGCCAACTATCGAAGGCATCATTAGATACAACCATTACATGGCAAGGGCAGTCTATGTCCTCAGCCCCTTCTTCTGTCTTGACTTTGCCAATCATCATTGAAGCACCATCAGCCCGACAACTTTTCTCAAGCCTAGTGCTACCTTTGGAGACTCAACTGATGTTTTCAGATAACGAAGAGGAATTTCCAGATGGTCAGCATTTAGAAGGCAGCATTGAGATTCCAGCCATTTAAAGCCCTCAAGGCAGTCAGGAGAGCCTTATAGGGGCACCTTCTGGATCACACTGCGTCACTCCAAAAGGATGATAGCATTGGCAAAGAAACATTGATCCCAATAATAAAGTATATGATTTCAAAAACTCTGGTTGGCATCCAGGTCTACAGGCAGAATCAACGTCATCATCAGGGGAGGAAAGTGGGGTTGTGCCAGCAAGTTGGCATCAAAGAATAGGTGGACCTCCACGAGGCAAAATGAGTAGATGTACACCCTCAGCATTTTGCCAACTAGCAATCAGGAATACCAAGCAAGGTGATAGATAACCCCAGGCAGTGACAGAAATCAACAGCCAAGTATGCACTCCACCTGCTACTAAGAGCCAGCAATACCGTTTCAAAGTTTGGCAGTTTTTTTCTGCTAGTGACAACAATTACAGTCAACTGGTATGCTCACTCTGTAAACAGAAAGTCAGTCGTGGGTCTAGTGGAAACCTTGGTACCACTGTGAGGAGAAAGACACGGAACTCCACCACCTCACTGCCTGGCAAAATCTGGACCCCAATACCACTGCTTGTCAGCAACCACCAATGGCAACATCTACCATTGCACAACACTCTATCAGCACCAGCCAGGTTTCCTCTACCTCTGTTGGCGGTAGCAGCTCTAACTCGGTACCATCCATCTCTCTCTCCTTCATTGGGTCTGGTGGTCAAACATCCTCCATGGGCCAAAGACAGCTGTATAGCAGTTGCTCTCATTCCAGGTAGTGAATTCCAAACTGTTAAGGGAGCTGATGGCTTGTGCCCATCCGAAGAGGAAGGTACCGATTAGGCATTATTTTTCCAAGCAGGCCTCTACAGCTGTAATAGCAGAGACGAGTGGTGGTAGACTACCTCATTATTCATTCAGACAGCTTCGTGCAAAGCTGCAATTTTCAAGTTACTCATTGGCAGTTAATGTATAATGCCTGTTAATTGCTTGCACCTTTTGCCACTTTTTTCGTCAGCCAGAATGACTACTGCATGAATGATGTCCTCCCCTTGCTTCATGTTCTAGAGAGTTCTCTTTCAAATATTGTCAACGAGGGGACCCAGATCAGTCCATCAGTTTTCAGCTTCAACCTTTCTCAGGAGATGGAGGAAGTGGTGGTGAAGTAGCAGGAGGAGGAGGCAAAGGAGGAGTTGTACAGCCAGCCTCTTCACACAACAATGGGTGGCACCTCAGAAATTCTGGCAGAGATGAAGGAAGAGGTGTGTGTGTGTGTGTGTGGGGGGGGGGGAGTATGACCCCAGCACACCATGGAGGGAGGAGACTGGGGGGGGGAGAGGAACTGTCAGTGACCCACTTGCGGATGGCAACATGCCTGCTGAAGTGCTTGTGGTCCAACAGTCGCATTGACACAATCCAAAGGAGGGAAGAATATTGGCTAGCCACCCTGCTTGACCCCCTGATACCTGTGTAACATAGCCATTTTTTTTCACTTGCGGACAGGGAAGCAAAAATCCAGCGCTACTGCAAACTTAAGGACAGTTGCTTAGTCATGACCATCCTCCCTCCCCAATAAGATGTCCTCAGTGGGACCCACTGTGCTCAACTCCCATGACTGGTAGTGGAGGCATGAGGGGCAGTAGTAGTAGCCATGCTAGTCACTTAAGACTGCATTCGCATTCTTCCCTTATTGAAGGATGAACCAAGCCAGCAGCATCCACTCGGTATGGATCGTCAGCAGCTTAAATACCAGGTGGTTTCTTACTTGAACCCATCCCTTCCCCTAAATGTTACAGACCCGGTGCAAATTTGGGCTGAAAAACTTGAAAAATCTGGCTGCAGCTGGCAGAGTTTGCGCTGTCCATGCTGACATGCTCAGCAAGCAACGTAGCATCAGAGAGGGTGTTTAGTGTGGCAGGGGCCATTGTAACAACCAGGAGGAGAGGCTGTAATTAAGTAAGTAAACAGCCCCAACATCTAACAAATTACCATGGTGTGGCCAAATTACACTATTTACAACACAGGCAGATATATAAACAGCAGCTTTATGCCTCTGCAAAGTGCCTTGTGCAACCTATGCCCCAAGAACAGTAATATCCAGACACAAATCTCTATGACTATGGTTCACAAAGAGGACATTTTACTTCTTCTTAAGCATAGCCATGGGGTTCCATTCCTGGTACTTGTGCCTAGGAATATTGTATCCCATTTTTCCAGACATGCATGGTGTGTGACTGATAACTTTAATAATTTTGTGAGAGTTGTTAGAGGTCGCACAATTGGTGGTAATTTTTGTGTGAGGTTTTAACCTCTCTTGTGGTTTCTTGAGTGGTTTCACAGTATAGGAAGGATTCTTGATGTGGTATATATGGCATCACTGAGGATGCTGTCCTGTAAACTTCTAAAGCTACTACCAGCAGCAATCTGTTACTGAAAGGCAGGTTACCTTTTGCCATTTAGGTGAGTTTTTTTTTTTGGGGGGGTGACTAAAGCGAGGTTGGGAGGGTCATTCCAATACCACATCAGGGGTTCCCCCTTACCAGTTAAAGCAAGCTAAAGACAGCTTTAACACCCAAGGAGATTCATGCATGAGATGCAATAGCATAGCATTGATCAATGTTAACGGCATTCTGCACATAGAGCCTGCCTGTGGCAGACTTTATTAGCAGAATGCCGAACGGACCACATGGAGGTAAGGAAAACTTCTCTGGCAGTCCGGGAAAGTGAATCGGTAAGTGACAGGTGCTGCTGCTGCGTGATCGCTGTCAGTAAGGGTGAGGACCCGGGTGTTGATAGCAGACGGTTACCGCTCGCTATGAAACGAGTTCAGCTACTGAGCTTTATTCATATCTGCATAGAAAGTATGGACATATCGATACGTCCAGGGTCATGCGCAACGATAATAGCGAAATTTAAAATGCAATTAAAAGTTAACATATTGGGAAAAGTTATAATGGTGTACAATGGCTAAAGGACACAGATTTTCCCTTTCAGCCATATCCCCAGCTTGCCTGATGGACAGGCAGGAAGGGAGTAGCAAGATGGGGAGGAAGCGTGGCCTCCTCCTGTTCCTTACATACCATCATTTATGCCTGATTGGAGGTGTAAATCATGGCAGAAATCTACACGTGCTCAGGAGCAGGTGTAGATTTTTGTGTCCGCCATACAGCACAAGATGGGCCAGACATGCATGACAAGACAAGACATGCGCCTCTTTGTTAGTCTGGAGATTAAATTGGGGGCAGGGCTTAATGTAGTAAATAAATGTCCCCCATTATGTTTTGAGTGTGATGAAAAGATTCATACAGATCACAATTTAAAGGGGTTACTCAGCGTTAGAAAAACATGGCCACTTTCTTCCGGAGACACCACTCCAGTTTGGGTGGGGTTTTGCAATTCAATTCAATTGAAGTGAAAGGAGCCTGATTGCAAACCACACCTGAACTAGAGACAAGAATTGTGCTGTCTCTGTAAGAAAGTGGCCATGTTTTCCTAACACTGGATAACCCCTTTAAGTTTTGGTCATTTAGAGATTTCTATAACTTCTAAACATGCTGGGACTGGTTCACAGGGGGGGCAGATAAAAATCCAGAGAACCCCTGTTCTAAATTGAGCCCCTATACTACCTGGCTTCAACATTGACATTGTCACTTACTTTGTCTCTCTGGCTGACTAGCTGTAAAAGGGGTGAGATAACAAGAGTCTACCCTACTGTTATATTCCTATAAGGCAGGTAATGCTGAGTACTAAAGACGATTTATTACCTTTACCCAGTGGCCCATTTTTGTAAAATATTAATTTTTTTATACTAATATGCTGATAAGGGCATTTGGTGGACTAAGCTCAATACTTTACCCCTTGTGCAACAATACACCTGCTCGCTGACTATTCTTTCATGTAGTACTCTACAGCCTTGAGTTACATCACTGCACAGTGCATAAATAAGGGGCAGCTGGATTGGTGCATCAAGAGGTAAAGTACCACTTCTGTTGCACTGAATGCCCTCACTGGTTTCTAAAATAAAGTTGAAAAAAAAAAAAACTGCTAAGGGGATCATGGTAATATAGTTACTTTACTTTTAGCGTCTCCTGCCCTATAAGAACATATCTCTACCTATTTGTGTAAAAAAAAAAAATTCAATAATATGAAAATGAAAATAATTAAACTGATTTAACTGGTATGTGGAAATAAAAATATAATATAAACAGGTTATTAAGACCCAGAATGCACAAACGAAGGAGGAATTGAAATCCTTTTTTTTTTTTTTTTTGTGGGAATTTTTGAAAGCTTTTGAACACGATGGCCCAGATTTACTAACATGTCAGTTTCTTAGATTACCTGCATATTAGGGATTTAGGTTTTCATCCTGAAAGATTTATTATGTCTCAGTTTGCCCTTAGTGTATTTGACTGTTTTTGCATGCCATTTTGCACCAAATTACACAAATCACATGCAAATCACATGCTAATGTAAAAGCTGACCACATTAAATTTGGGACTATGTCAGCATATCAGGAAAAAAAAACTAAGAATACGCTCCCATTTGGGTTTCAAAGCTCCTTTGTGGTTAAATCGTCTGGGGGAAAGAAGAGCACACTAATAAGAAAAAGAAAAAAAAAACTACAAAAAAAGTCTGCTTTTTGAAATTTTACCAATGTGTACAGATAAGATAAAAAATAAATCTATTTATAAAATGTATTGACAATAGAGAAAGGGCTAAACTGAAAAGGAATTGTGTATTGCAAATTAGATATAAAATAATATAAATATGTTTGTGTTTATTTTCATTATGGATAGTTTGTTATTCCAGACAGTCGGTTCTAACGTTTGATAAAGATGCATAAACCAAGTAATTTGATGAAAATATTCAGAACTGAGAAAAACAAAAGATCAGAGGAAAAATTTATTTTAATAGTTTTAGTTCAGGTGACCTTGTGTATGTTATTATCATCTTGTAATATTGTACATTGCCTTAAAACTTTTTTCATTTGCTATTGAATTATCAATTTTAATGAATATGTGAAATGCATCTTAAAAAATAAAAGTGTTTCTCCCACTGTGTTTCTTGTCTGGATCAACTTTTTATACTTCTTATTTTCATGTAGCCGAGCCGAGCTTTAAGATCTCACCTTTACAGAAAAGTAATAATAGTCTGCAAAAGTCTTTAACCCCTTTACGTCAGTGGTCAATATATATACGTTCCTACTGCACATACCCCGTGCAGTAGGAATATACATATACATTCCTGACTTTGAGGGGGTTTGATGCGTGTGGGACCACTGCAGTGAGAGCAGCGCTGCACACATAATTGTCCCGGGAGCTGAGGATAATGAGAGACAGCTGCTATCCTGCAGCTGCCTCTCATTAACCCCTTTAAATGCTTCAATGCAGAGCAATCGCAGAGTTTAAGATACTCAGTGACAGGACAAGCTTCTGTCACTAAGTGATCGGGACCCCCGCAGCCATGCTTGTACCAAAAGGCGGGGGTAATCCACTTACCTCCATCCTATCGGATGGGCGATCTATGCATAGAGTCTGCTTTCAGGCAGATTTATCAAAATATAACATTATTGTTCCCCCATGGTGAGCGGCGTAAAAAAAATAAAATAAAAAAAAAAAACACACCAGGATTGCTGAGTTTTTTAAATTACATATTAGAAAAAAAATTATAAAAAGTGATCAAAACTTTTCTTTTACACCAATATGATATTAATAAAAATTACAGATCATGGCGCAAAAAAATGACACCCAAACCAGCCCTGTAGGTGAAAAAATAAAAGCGGTCTGGCTCTTAGAAGGCGAGGAGGAACATTGCATTAATTTGACCCAGACATCCGTGCATCAATGCGCTTGGTCTTGAAGGGGTTAAAAGTTTAATAGTAATAAAAGTCTTAATACTATAAAAACATGTGGTGTCGCCGCAATTTACAATATAAAAGAGATCAAATCAAAACAAGGCATAATACTGGATTGACTTTAACATACACTTTAAGGCCATGTTCACATGGTGTGAGACACCGGCCTTTCCGTAACCCGGCTGGGTCACGGAACTACCAGAGTCAGAGAATATCATCCCAGCCAGTACTGCAGGATGATCTTAACTGCCGCTGAATTTGGGTGCGCCCGCATCCAATTTATCGCTGCACATAATGGAGTGTGCGGCCGGAGCCACACGCTCCATCGTGTGAATTGAAAGGGTTTTCTGCGGCCATGATTCAATGAATAGCGGCAGCACAAAACAGACATGTCTGTTTGTTGCGGCGCCGCTAGGGATCCCAACCTAAGTGTATTCTATGTGTATGCAAATTCAGAAGGGGAGATACAGCTGACCCGCACCACACTCAATCACTCCAATATCTGTGAAGTCCAAGGACTAACAGGGCTCTGCATGGCAGGTGTGCTGAGGACCGAGGGCGCAAGACAATACAGCAGCAATACAGTGAGTATGAAGGTAGATGAATCAGCACTCACCCGGTATCTTCAATCAGCTTTTTTTATTCCGTGGGCTACGGGTAGCGGGGAGGGGAAGGTGCAGGTGCTAGACGCGCAATGGGACGGCCGTTTCGGGGTTACACCCCCTTTGTCGACCAGGTAGCAGCGTCATGGGAAGAGGAGGAGTGCTCTATATACAGGTAACGTGCACGTGACCATAAGAAGTAAACACACATATTACAAATGCAAATCATTATACAAATACACTGAGATCGTTTCTCTCATTGAGTCCGAGTGGGCCGGTGGCATTAAGCTTTGGAATCCAGAGAGACTCTTTTCTCAGGAGTGTTTGATTCTTATCAACTCGTTCTGGAACTGAGTTGACTCTTTCGAGTCCAAGGAATTTCAGGGTTTTAACATCGCCCTGATGTACATTTCTTACATGTTCTATAAGGCGTGGAACGCCTTTCCCTGATCTTACGGAGTAGGCATGTTCTTTAAACCTTACCCATAAAGGTCTTTTTGTTTTGCCCACGTAGAAAAAACCACAGTTGCAAATTATGGCATACACCACATATGAAGATTTACATGTGATAAAATCCCTGATAGTACAGTCATGTCCCCCTAAGCGGATATAGGAGACATTGAGTAATTGGGTACAGTACTTGCATTGGCCACATCTTCTATTGCCTTCGGGTAATGTACGGGATAGCCAGTCGGTATTTTTATTAATGGACGGGTTAGGAGTATTTAGATGATCCGCTATTGTTCTATTCTTTCTATATGAAATAAATCGTTTCTTTTCTGCAATATTCTTAAGGTCAGGATCTGACTCCAGCAGGTGCCAGTGTCTCTTAATGGCTTCCTGAATAGCGGAATTCATAGGAGAATTCTGGAAGATGAAATTAAATCTCCTATCCTGAGCTCTACGTTTAGATGATGATGCAATTAGAGTAGTTCTATCATGGAGGCTGGCCCTCTGACGTGCTTCACTCACTATTGCGGTAGGGTATCCCCTCTCTACAAACCTCCTCTCCAATTCACCAGCTTAAATGCTGAAAGATTCATCAGTAGAATTCACCCTGCGCAGGCGCAGCACTTGACCATATGGAATCGCTTTCTTAACATGCGCAGGGTGCGAGCTGTCGAAGTGGAGAAGGGAATTGCAGGAGGTGGTATTTCTGAATACTGAGGTGTGAATCTCATTATTACGGATATTGACTTGCACGTCCAGAAATTCGAGTGAGTCCCCCCCGAACTTGGATGTGAAGAGCATATTAACATGATTGTGTGTGTTCAAAAAATGTAGGAACTCAGAAAATTGGGCTTCTGTGCCCTGCCAAATTATAAAAATGTCGTCCACAAAGCGGTGGTACGATTTTATGTGCCTTATGTATGGGTTGGCTGTAGCGAATACAACATCGTGTTCCAGCTTAGCGAGGAACAGGTTGGCATACGTACAGGAGACCGGCGTGCCCATCGCCGTGCCGATCTCCTGACGATACCACCTGTCCTCGTAGCGGAACACGTTGTTGGACAGAATGAAAAGCAATGCTTTGCTTATGAAATCACACATGGCTTTGGGGTTCTCGCCCTGGGTAACGTACCACTTGATCGCCTCTACACCCGCATCATGTGGGATGCGGGTGTAGAGGCTTTCCACGGAATCTCCCCAAGGACTCTCAGAAATTCGCTGGAGTCCTTAAGGTATGTAGGGGTGTTCTTTAGAATGGGGTAGAGGAGCCAGTCTAAAAATTGGGATAGGCTCTCGGTCACGGAATTTACAGCAGAGACTATAGGTCGCCCAGGTGGCGTCTCCAAGGATTTGTGTATCTTGGGCAGGAAATACCACCTGGGCGATCTTGGAGCATCTGGGAGGAGCTTCTCTGCCAGCTTTTTGTCTAAGGCACCTGTTTTGGTGTGTTTACCAAGTAGTTTTCTCAGCCCTTCCTGAATGCCTATCATGGGGTCCTTGTTTAGGATGGTGTACGTAGTACTCTCCCCTAGTTGGCGTTGGGCTTCTGCTTGGTAATATTTTTTTGACATTATTACCGTTGCTCCCCTAGAAAGGACCAGATTGTTCTGGACCATTAACTCTCTAAGAGCATATGAAGAGAGCAATAGGGTCCCGAGGGGACTGCGCTCGTATAAAACACCATCTCTATACCAAGATGACCCGGAGTTCATTCAAGCTTGGCAGCTAGCCCATCAAAGGCATGCCATGGGTCTTATGTCCCTCATACTACAGCGACACTGCAAGGAATATGAAGCTATCACCACAGATTTATGTAAAGCGAAACATGAATTACGGAATCGAGTATCGGAAGAACAAGCTAACATCTTCTTTGCCAGATTGGAGAATAAACTGATAACCCTCCAAAATGAAACAAAAGAAAGAAAAAAAGACAAATTTATGAGGGGAGGACACCGGGAGGACCACTTGATCTGTTCCACAAATCTGTTCTAAAGGACGTCAAGGCTCTTAAGTATCCACCCGCCTCTATGAATATTTCTGAAAAGAAAAATAGGGCTATGAAATGGTTAAAGTCACGTTCTGACTTAGTAATTTGCCGAGCTGATGAAGGGGGAGCAACGGTAATAATGTCAAAAAAATATTACCAAGCAGAAGCCCAACGCCAACTAGGGGAGAGTACTACGTACACCATCCTAAACAAGGACCCCATGATAGGCATTCAGGAAGGGCTGAGAAAACTACTTGGTAAACACACCAGAACAGGTGCCTTAGACAAAAAGCTGGCAGAGAAGCTCCTCCCAGATGCTCCAAGATCGCCCAGGTGGTATTTCCTGCCCAAGATACACAAATCCTTGGAGACGCCACCTGGGCGACCTATAGTCTCTGCTGTAAATTCCGTGACCGAGAGCCTATCCCAAATTTTAGACTGGCTCCTCTACCCCATTCTAAAGAACACCCCTACATACCTTAAGGACTCCAGCGAATTTCTGAGAGTCCTTGGGGAGATTCCGTGGAAAGCCTCTACACCCGCATCCCACATGATGCGGGTGTAGAGGCAATCAAGTGGTACGTTACTCAGGGCGAGAACCCCAAAGCCATGTGTGATTTCATAAGTAAAGCATTGCTTTTCATTCTGTCCAACAACGTGTTCCGCTACGAGGACAGGTGGTATCGTCAGGAGATCGGCACGGCGATGGGCACGCCGGTCTCCTGTACGTATGCCAACCTGTTCCTCGCTAAGCTGGAACGCGATGTTGTGTTCTCTACAGCCAACCCATACATAAGGCACATAAAATCGTACCACCGCTTTGTGGACGACATTTTTATAGTTTGGCAGGGCACAGAAGCCCAATTTTCTGAGTTCCTACATTTTTTGAACACACACAATCATGTTAATATGCTCTTCACATCCAAGTTCGGGGGGGACTCACTCGAATTTCTGGACGTGCAAGTCAATATCTGTAATAATGAGATTCACACCTCAGTATTCAGAAAATCCACCTCCTGCAATTCCCTTCTCCACTTCGACAGCTCGCACCCTGCGCATGTTAAGAAAGCGATTTCATATGGTCAAATGCTGCGCCTGCGCAGGGTGAATTATACTGATGAATCTTTCAGCATTCAAGCTGTTGAATTGGAGAGGAGGTTTGTAGAGAGGGGATACCCTACCGCAATAGTGAGTGAAGCACGTCAGAGGGCCAGCCTTCATGATAGAACTACTCTAATTGCATCATCATCTAAACGTAGAGCTCAGGATAGGAGATTTAATTTCATCTTCCAGAATTCTCCTATGAATTCCGCTATTCAGGAAGCCATTAAGAGACACTGGCACCTGCTGGAGTCAGATCCTGACCTTAAGAATATTGCAGAAAAGAAACCATTTATTTCATATAGAAAGAATAGAACAATAGCGGATCATCTAAATACTCCTAACCCGTCCATTAATAAAAATACCGACTGGCTATCCCGTACATTACCTGAAGGCAATAGAAGATGTGGCCAATGCAAGTACTGTACCCAATTACTCAATGTCTCCTATATCCGCTTAGGGCAGGCATGTCCAAACTTTTTTCGAAGAGTGCCAAATTTGATGAAGTGAACATGTGCGAGGGTCGACCATTTTACATGCTACATGCTATATGCTTTATAACACAGGCAGATAATAGCAAGCTGGATACCTGGGGGGCCGTAAAAGATCGGAACGCGGGCCGCAAATGCCCCTCCGGACGGACTTTGGACATGCCTGGCTTAGGGGGACATGACTGTACTATCAGGGATTTTATCACATGTAAATCTTCATATGTGGTGTATGCCATAATTTGCAACTGTGGTTTTTTCTACGTGGGCAAAACAAAAAGACCTTTATGGGTAAGGTTTAAATAACATGCCTACTCCCTAAGATCAGGGAAAGGCGTTCCACGCCTTATAGAACATGTAAGAAATGTACATCAGGGCGATGTTAAACCCTGAAATTCCTTGGACTCGAAAGAGTCAACTTAGTTCCAGAAGGAGTTTATAAGCATCAAACACTCCTGAGAAAAGAGTCTCTCTGGATTTCAAAGCTTAATGCCACCGGCCCACTCGGACTCAATGAGAGAAACGATCTTAGTGTATTTGTATAATGATTTGCATTTGTAATATGTGTGTTTACTTCTTATGGTCACGTGCACGTTACCTGTATATAGAGCACTCCTCCTCTTCCCATGACGTTGCTACCTGGTCAACAAACGGGGTGTAACCCTGAAACGGCCGTCTCAGTGCGCGTCTAGCACCTGCACCTTTCCCTCCCCGCTACCCGTGGCCCACGGAATAAAGAAAGCTGATTGAAGATACCGGGTGAGTGCTGATTCATCTACCTTCATACTTATTCTATGTGTATACACTCCCGCTGGGACTTCAAAGAAGGCAGCACTACGTAAGCTACGTAGCAATCACCGCTGTCATTACAAATATGCAACAACAAACGCGATTACTACGTAGCTTAAGTAGTGTGAACATAGCCTAAGACTATGTTCCCACACAGTATTTTTGTTCAGTATTTTGGTCAGTATTTCCCACACTGTTGAAATTTAGTGGATGGTCGCCATTTAAAGAGGTAGTGCGGCGCTAAACATTTTTTTACAAAATAACACACATTACAAAGTTATACAACTTTGTAATGTGTGTTATGTATGTGAAGGGCCCCCTTCCCCACCCATGCTAGACACGGAAGTATTGGTGCATTATACTTACCGCATTCGAGTTGACACCCGGCCGCCATCTTGGGACAATGACGTCGTCTTCGGGAGGCCGGCCGAACCGCTCAATCCGTCACTCATGCCGGCCCCCTATGCCGCATCATCAGCTGCTCAGCCGTGGTTGGCTGGGCATAACTGTGCTGAGCCAATCGCTGTATAATGCACCAACACTTCTGGGTCTAGCGTGGGTGGGGGTAAACACGGGGAAGGGGGCCATTCACATACATAACGTTGTAATGTGTGTTATTTTGTGAATACATGTTTAGCTAATGGACGTTGTTTGCTGTTAAAATACAGCCATCAAATCAATTTCAACAGTTTGTGAACATATTCTTTCTGTGTTTCCTATCCACTCCTGGTTTTGCAAAATTCTGCCCAAAATACTGTGTGGGAACATATAAAGGTGAAAAGAGAGATACGTATACAGATAACAGTGTCTCCACTTATTAGTACAAACAAGCAAAAAGAAATATATATAGTAATAAGTGGTAGACTGACAACTAGGTAAACCAATGTCAAACAAATTTATTTGGTGAGTATGCTTATAAACATATACAAATTGCCAAGTGATGTGGCGTCCATGGAGTTGAGCATAAGACGACACAAGAAAGAGATGAGGGTGTGAGTCCAAGGTAGGTATAACTATTACACCCTGCCTATTTCTAAAGGGATAGAGCATCCCCTTTAGCGGGAACTGACCCTAATCCACAGAAGGGGAGACTGTCTGATAAAGTCAGTCGCACAGTAGTCACTTCCTCGGGTAGGGATATATATAGCCAAATAGTACTGCTGGGATTATATTGTGTATAGAAATGATTTAGTATGCGAGGTGCACTAGTTGGTTGACTAATTGTCCGGGTTGTCGTTTAGACATAGCATTTTGCTCGTCCACTAGTTATGCATTTCCACCTTGCTGGTGCGGGTAGCCGGGTTCATCAGGCATGTGCGTGGGTAAACAGCCGTGCCAGTTTGTAAAAAGTCTCTCAAACGTCAACCGAGTGAAGGCTTATACCGAAGTACATTCATAGATACATGGGATGATGTCATATAGGAGATTAAATTAGAGGCACAAGGTTGGGTGCCTGGTATTGTGCTTCTAGACTCCAGTCCAGGGTCTAGAAGCACAATTATTATCACGGCTGTAGAAGAACAGTGGCCATTGTGCAATTGTGCACGGGGGCCACTGATCCCCATAGGATTCAACACAGTGTATTCCAGTGTATAGACCTTGAGTATGAAATACAGAAATCAGGAAAAATACTTGTGGTCCCACTAGTTTTGGGGGGCTGTGGGATACAATCCGGTAGTGGCTGCACCTATACACACTCTGTGACACCCCCTTACAATGAGCAGTGAAGTGCTATGCAGGTGTACTACAAATCCCAGCAATGCAATGTAGTACAGCAGCACCACCAGCCACAAAATAAAAAAAGAGTACACTGAGCATCTCTTAGGGGTTTGTATGCAACACCTAATGTCCCCTTTCTGCCTAATGTCCCCTTTATTTTAACAAGATAATAAACCATTACATCCTTGGAGCAATATTTACAGAAAAATAAATTACATACATCAGATTTGCACACACACACACACACACACACACACACACACACACACACACCCTCCCCCCAAACCCGGGACAGGGAGGACAAAAAGAAACTAAAACATAATTCCTAATTCATCAAGTCAAAAATTCCAGTTTGAAAAATTTCCAGATAATGAAATAGTTTCAAGCCTTCCTTTTTGTGTCGATACCAGATTCCTTCAAAGCTTTTAATATTATTAACAGTATTAACCCATTCATGGGGCGAGGGGGGATATTGTGAGACCCAATTTCTGTGAATTACCAATCTGGCATAGAACAACACCTTTACAATGAGTTTACCTTGGGATTTAATTCCCCTTGAGTCTCCTAGTATCAGCGTCAGGAATTCTCTAGGAACAGTACTGGCTAATTTCTCTTCTAAACCATTACATACCTCCTCCCAAAAGGGGGCAATTTTAGAACAAGTTAAAAACATGTGTAGGAGATCCACCTCCTCCTGTCCACATTACGGACAAACAGCTCTATTTGCAATACCCATACGAGCAAACTGTTTGGGCGAATAATAGCATTGGTGAAAAATCTTAAACTGAATAAACCTATGTGCTTTACTCAAAGTCATCTTGTTTAAATTACCAAAAATGTGTTCCCATATATCCCCATTTAAATCCAAAAATTGCTTTTCCCAACCCACTAGGCTTCTATCCACCACTCTGTGTGAGACCTCATGTGCCAAAATTTTATAAATAAAATAAATAGATTTTTTACCCTCCAAATCGTTTACCAATCTATCAAACGTGCTACTTCTAGAGGTGACAAATCTACTAGTGTCCGTAGAGTAAATTTTAGCGAAAACCAGTTGTCTATAGTAGAGCCAATGATTGTTAGTCAGACCATAGGCTGTCTTCAACCTCTGAAAGTCCACCAAAGCTCCACTCTCAAACAACTGACAATTCTTTCCAAAACTGAGTGTGTACTATTTGTACGAACTCCGGCAAAAAAATGTTATTCCAAAATGGGGTAAAGTGCAAACTACCAATTATACCACACTGGTCTCTTACATACTTCCAAACTTTACAAACCAGTGAACAAAATAACCAACCTCTAAATAGACCCTCACACAAATTACCTGAGTCTAAAAGCTCCAACCATGTACTGTGAATACTCAGTGATAATAAGTAAGAGAAAATCCCAACACTGGGCCCCTTCAATAATCTAGAAAGGTGACAAGACACAAAATAAAGCCGTAAATTTGGCATTCCAAATCCCCCTCTACTTACTGGAGCTGCAAAAAATGAATATTTAAACCGAACTCTTTTCGTGCCCCAAATAAGGCTACCAAGCAGGACCTTGATCCTCCTAATCCAGGAGTTGCTGATCCATATTGGGGCGGCACCAAAGAAAAAGAGCAGTTACCACCATTTTAATAATTGCTAATCTGTCAGTTATGGATGAAGGAAGCTTAACCCAAAATTTAATCCTCTTGTCCAATTTATGGGCAAAAGGAGTCAAGTTGGCTTTACCAAATTTATTTCCGACTCTTGTTATTCGTATCCCCAAATACTCCAAGGAATCAGAAGGCCTTAAGATCTTCAATTTACCCAACTGCACCGCGATCTCAGAGTCCAAAGGAAGAAGGGAAGACTTTTCCCAATTTATTTGCAGACCAGAGAAGGCAACATAACCCTCCATCTCAGCAATAATCCCCAGAAGAACCCTCTCAGGTTCCCTGATAAAAAGTTAAATGTCATCTGCGTACAATAATATCTTATTAGCAGCGCCAGATAATCCAAATCCCTCATATTCTAAATGCCGTCTTGCCCACTCCACCATGGGCTCCATATAAAGCGCATATAGTAGTGGGGAAAGAGGACAACCCTGACGCGTCCCCCCTGATAGTTCAAAAGGACAAGAGAGAGTGCCATTGATTTGTATTCTTGCCACCAGATTAGTGTATAAAATCCTGACCCACTTCTGAAAGGGACCCCCCAACCCCATTTTATCCAACACTGCCCATAAAAAACCCCACTCCACCCTTTCAAACGCCTTGGTGGCATCCAAAGACAGGATGGAGCGGGATCCAGGATCTGGAACTTGAATAGTAGCGTAAACCTTCTAGATATTTTCATGGACGGTCTTGTTTGGCATAAACCCCCCTTGTTCTTCACCTACCAATCAAGATATTACTGGTTTTAATCGTAGCGCCAAGACCTTAGCCAAGATCTTGGTGTCCGTATTTAATAGAGATATAGGGCGATAGGAGGAAATCTCCATTGGGTCCTTTCCCTTCTTAAGGATCAGAGCAATGTGGGCTTCTCTCATAGATAAGGGTAATCCCCCTACCCTCAAGGATTCATTTAGCACCTCAAGAAGAATGGGCAAGACGGCATTTGCTAAATTTCTGTAAAATTGAAAAGGCAATCCATCAGAGCCGGGAGCAGAGTTCCCAGTAAAAGACCCCAGGGCTTCTCTCAGTTCTACTAGGGATATATCATCATTCAACAACCTTTGCTGATCCGCAGAGAGAGATGGAAGGTTAAGGATATCCAAAAATCTACGCTGTTCATCCTCGGACTCTGGTCTTTCCGAACTGTACAGTTGGGAAAAGAAGGTCACCAATTCATCCTCAATACCTTTAGGGTCAACTATAGCCCCACCCCCTTTGCTTTTAATGGCAACAATCGGGTCCCTTGATTGATTAGATTTAAGGATATTAGCAAGAAATTTATTTGGCTTTCCTCCTGAAATAAACTTCTTTCCACTATTTCTGCAACCTCTCTCTCCTTACTACTAAACCCTTTTTCTTGTGCTGAATCATCTTAAATAATACACCACGAATATACGCTTTCATAGCGTCCCAGGCCACTACAAGAAGACTTGTTGACTCACCAGAACCATTCAATTTCCTTACAAAGAAAATCATCCTGGTCTAACAATGTGAGACAATATGGATTTAATCTAAAGGATCGACCAGGAGCGGACGGCTTCCCCACCCCAACCTCCAAAAGGAGGGGAGAGTGGTCGGAAACAGACTGTGGCTCTAACTTCATTTTCCTGACCAAGAGAATAGCTTTCTCATTACCAAGTACCAAATCGATCTTAGATGCAGCCTGATAAGAGGATTTATAACAGGTGAAACCTGGACTATTAGGATATAGTCTTTAGATTTGAAGCCCTTAAAAGGGCTGTTTGTTTGTATTGCTAGTATTCCCTGCCAACTGGAGTGCTAAATCCTACACTGACGCTCTCCCTGAACAGCAGCAGCTCTGTCCCTAATCTCTTTCAGCACTGCCGGCTGCGCTTTTTATATGGCAGGGTCATCTGATCTAGCCAAACAATCACTGCTATCGACATGTATGGGTCCCACGTGATCGCAGGAAGTACCAAAGAGTCTCCTGCAAGCTCGCTCATCACTAGTATTGAGATTAGAGAAATTAGTGGGGTGTTTATCACGGTTACACTAACATATTTGCAACAAGCATTTTCCTGTCCATAGTCAGCATTGCAGTCACAGCAATACTTAGCTTTGGGATTGCAGGCTGCATATTGGATTTGCCAATTCATACGTAGTGCCCAAAAGTGTATTTTTGTCTGCTCACATCTTTTATTGTAAAGCCTGGATTAGTGGATCCACCGGACTGTCACTAGCGATGGCACTTACCTCACCAGGGAGCGGAGTCTAAGGGGCCGCTGGTTTTCACCAGAGCCCGCCGCAAGGCGGGATGGACTTGCTGCGGTAGGCGACCCCCAGGTCGTTACCCCTGGCTTGGTTTCTAGTGACGGCAGGCGAGGCGTGGCAGGAGCAGTAGGCAGGAGAAGGTGCTGGCAGAGGTCTATAGGCGTAACCGCAGGTGGCAGGCTGAACACAGGAGCAACAGTGTAACAGAGGAGCAGGAACCAGGAACGAGGACTAGGGACCAGGTAGCGGACAGGAATCAGGAACAACAGGGAGCTGGGCCAAACGCTATGGGAAGCATGTAGAGGCTCCAACACCTGTAGTGGGACAGGGCTGGAATTTATAGGAAGTGATTAGTGCACCTTCCAATAAGGGGCGGACTGGCCCTTTAAATCTAAAAACAGCCGGCGCGCGCCCTAGGAGGCGGGGACGCGCGCGCTGGCCGACACAGCGGGTGAGAGGAGCAGGGCGAGGTAAGGCGCCCCCCGGGGCCGAACTAGTAGCAGCACCGGGTCCCTGTACATGGACTCCGGCAGCTGCATGGAGAGGTCGCGGTGGCGGTCCGGAGCACAAGACGCTGCCGCGGCCGTGACAGTACCCCCTCTTTGGCCTCCCCCTCTTTCTTGCCTGCAGACGGAGGCAAATCAGTGATGAAGTCCATCCCTATGTGGCGAGGGGATGTGGATTTGCGGATGAAACCCTTAAGTTCTCCCGGATGTAAGAGGACATGGCCTCAGTCTGGGGTACGGAGAGAGGGTACACCCGACCTTGTGGAGGAGAAGTTCCAGGCAGGAGGTCTATGGGATAATCGTATGCCCGATGAGGTGGTAGAGAGTCCGCCTCCGTGGCAGAGAAGGCATCAGGCAAGTCTTGGTATTCCGCCGGTAGGCCGGATAGAGGCTTGGCGGGGTCGGGTGACAACATAGAGTACTTGGGCTGAGGTGACCTCAGACACTGGTTGGAACAGTCCTGACCCCAACTAAGAATCTCCCCGGTTCTCCAGTCCAGCTTAGGGGCATGTAATCATAGCCAAGGGAGTCCCAGGAGGATGGTGGAAGAAGAATGGGGCAGGACGAAGGAGATCTTCAGGTGACAGGAGCGGGGCGAGGTAAGGCGCCCCCCGGGGCTGAACTAGTAGCAGCGCCGGGTCCCTGTACATGGACCCCGGCAGCTGCATGGAGAGGTCGCGGCGGCGGTCCAGAGCACGGGACGCCGCCGCGGCCGTGACATTTATACATTAATTAAACGTACATCTCATTTGTGTACGTGCATTTGTTTTGTGATTACAGCTGTATTCCTATAAGCTGAAAAACGTCCTCTGTCCATCAGGAAAAATACAAAATAGTAGACATCTCCTATACAGTAATGAAACATACATCTCATTTGTGTTCGTGCATTTGTTTAGTAATTACAGCTCTATTCATATAAGCTGAAAAACATCCCCTGTCCATCAGGAAAAATACGAAATAGTGAACCTCTGTTATATGGTGATTAAAGGTACATCTCGTTTGTGTCCGTACATTTGTTTAGTTATTACATCTCTATTCCTATAAGCTCAACTGTGAACTGTGCATTATTAGACGGCACTCCTCCACACCTACAGCCCTACACCTGGTACTGTAGGATTAAATAATTATCAACATGTGCTTGGATGATTTGGGGCATGTGAGAAAAATATGCAGCAAGGTGGATGATAACAAAGAATGAAAAAAATAAAGACAAACACTGCATACATAAATAACATTTTTTTTACAAAAAATAAAATAAAACATTTTAAGAAAAGAAAGAAAGAAAAAAAAAAAAACTCTGCCTTTGGCGGTGCCTTGCCAGCATTGCCTGCATTTCTGCAAGCTCAAGTTGCAGGCCTCTCCACAGCGGACTCGCTGTATTAGGCTAGGTTCACACACAGTATATTTGAGGCAGTATTTGGTCCTCATGTCAGTTCCTCATAGCAACCAAAACCAGGAGTGGATTAAAAACTCAGAAAGGCTCTGTTCACACAACGGTGAAATTGAGTGGATGGCCGTCATATAACGGTAAATAACTGCCATTATTTCAATACAACAGCTGTTGTTTTAAGATAACAGCAAATATTTGCCATTAAATGATGGCCATCCACTCAAAAACAACATTATGTGAACAGAGCCTTTCTGTGCTTTCAATCCACTCCTGGTTTTGGTTGCTATGAGGACCTGACATGAGGACCAAATACTGCCTGAAATATACTGTGTGCCTAAAGGCAGATGGACATGTGCCGGCATGCTGCCTCCAGTTTAAAGTCCGTGGGTACAAAAAACTTATATTAAATAATTGATATGATACATTATAATTTTCAGCTCTTTCACTGCCTTGATTAACTCGATAATAATACGCGGAAGTGATTTAACTTGCTCTTTGTGTGGACTTTATTCCAGTATTCAGTATTCCAGATGTGGTCTCACTAGAGCTCTTTTCTGTGATTATGCTCTATGCTCTATTCTGTGATTATGCTGTATACCCCCGGATGAAGGCAACGAAATGCGCGTTGGGGTGGTGGCGTCCCGGAGGAGCTACATAACAAACAGACCTTTAGGTTACAAACACACTTGGCGGGTCTGCAGCGAGTCTCCATGCTGCGTTTTTGCAGCGAGACCCTATGCTTTTAATGGCAGACAAACACGCAGCAGGGATGTACATCCCTGCTGCGAGTTTGTTTGCAGCCCACCCCATTAACCCCCCGGCCGCGGGAGCTGATACTTCACCTGATCCCGGCTGTGGCGGTTCCCGATGTCTTCAGCAAGCCGGAGCGGGGACCAGGTGAAGTATATGCTCCAGCCAGCCGCCCGCAGCCCCGGGCGCCCGATCACCCCCCCCAGCACCGATCGCACGGGGGCGATCGGGCGGCTGGGGCTGCAGGGGGGCGTGCGAGCGATCGGTGCTGCGCGGGGGGGGGGCGATTGGGGGGGGCGAGCGATCGGTGCTGCGGGGGGGGGGGGGCAATTGGGGGGGAGTGCGATCGGGCGGCCGGGGCTGCGGGCGGCTGGCTGGAGCATATAGTTCACCTGGTCCCCGCTCCGGCTTGCTGAAGACATCGGGAACCGCCGGAGCCGGGATCAGGTGAAGTATCAGCTCCGGCGGCCGGGGGGTTAATGGGGTGGGCTGCAGACAAACTCGCACCAGGGATGTACATCCCTGCTGCGTGTTTGTCTGCCATTAAAAGTTTAGGGCCGGGATCTGCAGCGAGTCTCGCTGCAAAAACGCAGCATGGAGACTCGCTGCAGACCCGCCAAGTGTGTTTGTAACCTTAAGGTAGTTTACTTGCTGGATCCCCAGAATTTGTGGGGTAATAACATCAAATAGGTGGATTATAGAATTAATGTTATGATATACGCTAATCCAATGAATTTTATGCACTAGCACTTTGGCATTGTAATACTACATTCTTTTAGCATTATTTATTGTGTATTGCACTTTATCCATCTGTAAGAACGACTTGTGTTGTGGGTCAGGGATTGCAGCAAATAGTATGAGTCAATAAATTAAGAACCACCTTCGGGATAGCCACCGTTCTTTTTAATGTTAGGTTTTTTCTCTTTTTATGAATTGTTTTAACCCTTAGGGGACACAGCCAGTTTTCATTTTTGCGTTTTCATTTTTCCCTCCTCGTGTATAAAAGGCCATAGCGCCTGCATTTTTCCACCTAGAGACCCAAGTGAGCCCTTATTTTTTGCGCAACTAATTGTACTTTGCTATGGCAGATGTAATTTTTGCCTAAAATGTGCCGGGAAACCAGAAAAAAATTCAAAGTGTGGTGAAATTGAAAAAAAAAACGCATTTCTTTTATTTGGGGGAAATGTGTTTTTACGCCATTCACCCTGGGGTAAAACTGACTTGTTATGCATGTTCCTCAAGTTGTTACGATTAAAACGATATGTAACATGTATAACTTATATTGTATCTGATGGCCTGTAAAAAATTCAAACCGTTGTTAACAAATATACGTCACTTAAAATGGCTCCATTCCCAGGCTTATAGCGCTTTTATCCTTTGGTCTATGGGTCTGTGTGAGGTGTCATTTTTTGCGCCATGATGTGATCTTTCTATCGGTACCTTGATTGCGCATATATGACTTTTTGATCGCTTTTTATTACAATTATTCTGGATTTGATGCGACAGAAATTGCGCAATTTTGCACTTTGGGATTTTTTTGCGCTGACGCCGTTTACCGTGTGAGATCAGGAATGTGATTAATTAATAGTTTGGGCGATTACGTACGCGGCGATAGCAAACATGTTTGTTTATTAATTAATTAATTTATTTTTATTTATAAAATGGGGAAAGGGGGGTGATTCAGACTTTTATTAGGGGAGGGGGTTTTGTGTTATTAAAAATACATTTTTCTTTTACTTTACACATATACTAGAAGCCCCCCTGGGGGACTTCTAGTATATGTACTCTGATCTCTCATAGAGATCCATGCAGTATAGTTATACTGCATGAATCCATGAGATCGGTGTTCTATTACTTTTGGCTGCTGCAGCCAAAAGCAATAGAATGCCGAGCCGGGATCAGCGCCATTACGGAGCAGACCCCGGCCCGGGATGGATGCAGGGATCGCCCCCCCGCAATCGCGCCGCAGGGGGGCGATCCCCCCACTAGACCACCAGGTATGGATAACAGCAAGTATTTAGAAGCAGCTGTCAACTTTGACAGCTGCTTCTAAGTACTTAATTAGCGGGCACGGCGATCGGACCGTGCCCGCTAATAGCCGCGAGCCCGGGCTACACGCGGCACCCGGGATCGCGGCAGTTCAGAGGGTGGTCGCCGCGCGACCCCCCTCTGAACTCCCATAGCGGCACGAGGACGTTCAATAACGTCCTGGTGCAGCTATGGGTTAAATATATGTACTTAATAAAGATTGAATTTTCTTGCTACGTAAGTTCAGCATTCTTCTTTTTTGGTGAAAATTATGCTGTATACAGCATAATCACAATCTCCTCTTCCTACTGGTTAAGAAAAAAAAGTCAACCGCTGGAATTCCCAGTCAGTCTCCCATGCCAGTACTTGCCGGGCCTTGAAGGGGTACTCTGGGAGGGGGTTATTTTTAGGGTATTGCCGGGGAAGGGGTGGAAATAGAGGCCGCTGGTCACTTACCTCCCCGGTTCCAGCATTGGGTCCTGGATTGCGCCGTTCTGTTCTCCCATCTAGCCGCCGCTTCCTGGTTTGAGCTGCAGCTTGAGACGTGACATCTCAAGGCAGCTCAGCTATTAAGTGGCCGAGTCGGGACTCCGCTCCATTTATTACTACGTTTATTACTTGAGGTGGTGTGGGAGGGTCTGGGCTCCTTGGTGGAGATGGTGTCCTCTGTGGTTCAGCAATCAGAAAAAAAAGCCATTACATTTATCTGTAATCAACTTAAGCACTGCTGATGGTGAATCATTGGGGATGAAATCACCAGTTCCTGCTGTACTGTATCACTGATTCAGAGATATAAAAGGAGACATTGTGTCATAGCTGCATGCAAAAATACAATTTACTGTTGAAAAAATTGTGTATGTGTGTGTGTGTGTGTGTGTATAAATATATACAGTATATGGCTGGGTTCACACTATGTATATTTCAGGCAGTATTTGGTCCTCATGTCAGGTCCTCATAGCAACCAAAACCAGGAGTGGATTGAAAACACAGAAAGGCTCTGTTCACATAATGTTGTAATTGAGTGGATGGCCGTCATTTAACGGTAAATAACTTCCATTATTTCAATACAACAGCCGTTGTTTTAAAATAACAGCACATATTTGCCATTAAATGACGGCCATCCACTCAATTACAACATTATGTGAACAGAGCCTTTCTGTGTTTTCAATCCACTCCTTGTTTTGGTTGCTATACAGCCTCACAAATACAGCCTCAAATATACGTAGTGTGAACCCAGCTTATATATGTATATATATATATATATGTTATATAATGTAGTCTAATATTATTCTTCTTCCATTTCTTTTTCTTCCAGCCATTATTCTGCAATTAATACAGCCCGAACAGCTTTGCGCACAGACTCCATTCAAACTGCATTTCTAAACCCTCGGAGGTGACAGGTGTGCTATGTATTTTTGGTTTCGATCGAATTTGTCGTTTTTAAGAAATTTACGTTTAAAAACTCATAATTTCCCATAGGAAATAATGGCCCATTGGAAATAATAACACACTGTAAATACTAACAGCCAATCACAGCACTTATGCAAATAGCTGAAATATAGCAGCCAATAGAAATTCTAAGGTCTTGTCAGCCAATGACTCACAACATCCACACAGTCACAGTCCACAGAAGATGTAGAAGATGGAAGGTCCTTAAGAATTTTGTCTCACTGACATCAGTAAGATTGTCATGGTAACCGAGCAATGATCTTTACCACTATAAGTAGCAGAATTCAGTCAGTAAAGTAGCAGAGGTGAGCCAGCCCGACACTTGCACTACATATCAGAGCCAGCAGGCCTGGCATTTGTTGTGCGTATTGCGTCATACATACGCACTAGCAAGCACGTAATATATGCTAATATTACGCACCACCTAATATGTACCCAGGCATGCTTCCCCTGCTGTCCCATATGCATTCCAGAGGTGTTGGCATCTTTTCATGAGGTTTCATTGTGCACTTGGTGACCTCCTAGTTGTCGAATATTGATTTCCAGGTCCCAAGTATTTTTCTCCCATAGATTATAATGGGATTCCATATTCGTACAAATATAGGGAGCTATTCAATTTAAATTATCGAATCTTTCCCTATTCGCCCATCTCTTTCATTCTTAAAGCCAACTTTCAGGCTATAAGTTGTTCCATGTTTCCAGTTTACTCTTCTGGATGATATTTAAAGTTTCTCCGAGTACATATGGGTGTCAAAATTAACCCAAACATCTCCAATTGACCTTAATGGGGTTCGAGTTAGAGTTCGAGTCGAACTTCGAACCGAACTTCACTACTGTTTGAGGTTTGACTTGAATTCGAACATTTTACTGTTCGATCATCACTACTCACCACTACATAAATCCTTCTTAGATTTAGAAAATTGAGCATGATACAGAGAAACAACCTTATAGGAAAGAATACTGACTGCAACCATGGCTTTCTGGGCAATTCTCTATAAAACAGACTTGCACTTCTAAGGGTAAAAATTGTCTGTCGTCTTTTGATTATAATATCTTGCAGAAACATAGAAGATGAATGTGTTGTAATGCCATTTGTCCCAACACTGATTATATAGAGGGTTTGAACGTTGTAAAACCTTTAGGGATAGTTTGTATCTAATTTCAAGCCATATATTGCTTTTTGTGCTGTCGAGCAGCTGTCCTTGATGTCTTCCCTGAAAAAAAAAAAAAAAAAACCTTATGTTAAAATTAGAAATTTAGACTATTTGAGGTTAAAAATTGACAGTAATGTATGTTTTACCTTACTTTTAAACCTTTGAACAATTTCACATTATTTGCTGCACTAGAACTGTTTTAATGTAAGGAACAACTGGGGAAATTGAAGAGTTCTAAAACTCTGGACAAATATTGTGCTTGTACAGTGATTCTTTTATTTGGTGTTACACAACAGCTACGGTATTATTCGTTATTTTAATCTAGTAGGTGTGTATTAGTATTATCATGTTACAAAAGTAACCTTTCAAAAATTATGCTTAAAGGGGAAGTCCGGGTAAAATAATTTGAATATATGTTATTGCCCAACAAAAATTATGAAAATTACTCATAAACACTTATTATGGAAAATGCACCTATAGTGCACAGTCCCTGCACTTACTACAGCATGGAGTGTTCAGGTCTCTGTAAAGTTGGTGATGTCACGTCCCATACAGTAAACTGCTGACACCTGCTTCAGCATTGGGGCATACTAGTTGGCAGTTTATGTGCATGACATCATCAACTTTACAGAGACCGGAACACGCCATGCTGTAGTAAGGGCAGAGAAAGCACACTATAGGTGCATTATCCATAAGTGTCTATTAGTAATTTTAATAACTTTTGTTGGGCAAAAACATATCTTAAAATTATTTTGCCCGGACTTCCCGTTTAAGGTTTTTGCCACATTTCTTCAGAATGTTAGCTGAGAAAGTAGAACTTATGTTAAAGGAGAAGTCCAGCGGAAATTTTTATTAAAGTATTGTATTGCCCCCCAAAAGTTATACAAATCATCAATATACACTTATTACAGAAAATGTTTATAAAGTGCTTTTTTCCCTTCACTTACTAGTGCATCAAGGCTTCACTTCCTGGATAAAATGGTGATGTCACGACCCGACTCCCAGAGCTGTGCGGGCTGTGGCTGGAGAGGATGATGGCAGAGGGATGCTCAGTGTCCCTCCAGTGCCCTGTGTCCCTCAGTGTCCCCCTGCCATCATCCTCTCCAGAAGCCACAGCCCGCACAGCTCTGGGAGTCAGTTCGTGACATCACCATTTTATCCAGGAAGTGAAGCTTGATGCAGTAGTAAGTGCAGGAAAAAGAGCACTTTCTTAGCATTTCCTGTAATAAATGTATATTGGTAATTTGTATAACTTTGGGGGGGGCCATACATTGCTTTAATAAAAAAAACTGCCAGACTTCTCCTTTAAAGAAGTGTCTAGTTCATCTATAGCATGCCAGAATATGTGTACAGTAAAATATTTCACAGCGATTCTACGTTAGTATAAACTATCCAAGGTTATTTTCCCACTGGCAGATTAAATCTGAACATTTTGACAAATTGCACAAGCAACACCCAATGGTGCATATCCACAGCATATATTTATTCCATCCTGGTGTACCAGCTCTGAAAGATTTTAATTGTCATTAGACTATTATAGATTAATGAAGTTCTCATTTGTCATTGATGCACATGGTGCATTTTTAATTGGAATTTGTAGAGAGAGCCAACAAAATTGTAATTGACACTAGTTTTGTCTAACAATTCCCATTACATCTAATTGCATTACAAATCAATTCATATCACCTGCATGTCAAGGTGAATGATTAACACATTATATATTCTTCTAAATGATCTGTTGTGGAAATGTAAATCTTCTTTTGATTAAAAGAAATATATCTGAAACATGCTGAGTATGTCTAAATGTATGAAATGTAAAACATTAAAGGGGTATTCCCATCTCAACTAATATATTTAAACATCTATCGCTTGTCAGGTTATTTTTGCAAATATATTCATCTAGAAAACTTGCCTTTTTCTCCTGAAATTCCTGAAATACCTGTTTTTTCCCATGTTGACAACTTGCTTTGTAGGTTACCAACCATTTCTCTGTTCTAGCAGTCGTCGAGAATATATATATATATATATATATATATATATATATATATATATATTCAGAAAACAGTAAGTGTAGAGTCTATCAATTAAAAAGTTAAAAAAAAGGGGAAGGAAGGGGGTGCAGAATATTCATTATATATATATATTTCTGGAGCATCACATTTGTGGGTTCAATTTAATGCTTAAAATGGTCAGAAAAAGAGAACTTTCATTTGAAACTTAACAGTCTATTCTTGTTCTTAGAAATGAAGGCTATTCCATGTGAGAAATTGCTAAGAAATTAAAGATTTCCTACAACGGTGTGTACTACTCCCTTAAGAGGACAGCACAAACAGTACAAAAAGAAGTGGGAGGCCGCGTTGCACAACTAAGCAAGAAGATAAGCACAATAGAGTCTCTACTTTGAGTCCCCAACTGGCATCTTCATTAAATAATAGCCGCAAAAAAACCAGTGTCAACATCTACAGTGAAGAGGCGGCTGCGGGATTTTGGGCTTCAGGGCAGAGTGGCAAAGAAAAAGCCATATCTGAGACTGGCCAATAAAAAAAAAAGATTAAGATGGGCAAAAGAACACAGACATTGGACAGAGGAAGACTGGAAAAAAGTGTTGTGGACGGATGAATCCAAGTTTGAGGTGTTTGGATCACAAAGAAAAACATTTGTGAGACGCAGAACAAATGAAAAGATGCTGGAAGACTGCCTGACGCCATCTGTTAAGCATGGTGGAGGTAATGTGATGGTCTGGGGTTGCTTTGGTGCTGGTAAGGTGGGAGATTTGTACAGGGTAAAAGGGATTCTGAATAAGGAAGGCTATCACTCAATTTTGCAACGCCATGCCATACCCAGTGGACAGCGCTTGATTGGAGCCAATTTCATCCTACAACAGGACAATGACCCTAAACACACCTCCAAATTGTGCAAGAACTATTTACAGCAGAAGCAGGCAGCTGGTATTCTATCGGTAATGGAGTGGCCAGCGCATTCACCAGATCTGAACCCCATTGAGCTGTTGTGGGAGCAGCTTGACCGTATGGTATGCCAGAAGTGCCCATCTAACCAATCCAATTTGTGGGAGCTGCTTCTAGGAGCATGGGGTGCAATTTCTCCCGCTTACCTCAACAGATTAATAGCTAGAATGCCAAAGGTGTGCAATGCTGGAATTGCTGCAAAAGGTGGATTTTTTGACAAAAGCAAAGTTTGATGTAAAAACAATGTTATTTCAAATACAAATCATTATTTCTAACCTTGTCAATTCATTTCACAATGTATGGTGGTGAATAAGTGTGACTTTTCATGGAAAACACAAAATTGTGTATATATATATATATGGGGTAAATCACAAAAAATCTGCAACTTTTTGTCAATGTATGCCCTGTCTTGCCTGATGTGTGTGTGTGTGTGTGTGTGTGGGGGGGGGGGGGGGGATGGGGTTGCAAAGTGGATAGGAGGGCCAGCTTTCTACAGCACCTTCTGGTAAGCATAAAACATGGCAAAAATCGATACTAGCTGAAGAGTTGGTATAGATTTATGCAACAGTTTTATAGCAGAATCAGATTTACCTTATTTACATACATGACCCTTAATGTGATATTCTCACCTCCTTTTCATATAAGGAGCTCTCCGCACCCTTCTTAAGCTTATATTGTGGACATTCCATATCTTATCGCATAAAAGATTCCTTAGTGGTCTCCCTCTTCATAAATTTGGGGGTGGGGGGTTGCCCAGGCATTGTGGTGTCCGATATCTCCGCCCACATCGGAATCATAGGCCCTGGCCCCCATGACGCCATTGGCATCTAAGCCCTAAGTTGTCCCAGTCCAATGGCCAATAACATGCATTTTTAAGGTGAGAGACCACCAAGAAATAGCGTGAAATAGCGTATATGAAATGTCCACAATATAAGCTTAAGAGGGGTGCTGTGAAATCCTTATCTGAAAAGGGTGTGACAAATTTACTTTAAGGAGGGTTCTATTAGGAAAACTAGGTGTAAACGGATAAATAATTTAAAGATAAACACATTTTAAATGTAAAAGCATTTCTCAAAATGTTATTTTTTGAGACTTTTGCCCTTGGCTATGACTCACTAAGATGGGCCAGACAGAGTTGATCTCCATTTATTCTGCAAAAAAGGGGGATTTAGGGAAAATCTGTAAGCCCTGCAGAAAGTGGTGTATTCATTTTACTCTGACACAGTGCTCCCTGCTGCCACCTCTGTCTGTGAATTGTCCAAAGCAGTAGCAAATCCACATAGAAACCCTTCCCTGTTTTGGACAGTCAGGGACAGAGGTAGCAGCAGACAGCACAGTGTCAGACTGGGCAGTATACTGCACTTCCTGTAGGACATATAGAAGCTGATAAGTAGGCTTGATCAAACAGCGGAAAAAGCTAGGTTCTATCGAACTCGAACCTAGCCGGACCTTCCGCATTTGATTCCTGATGCCTTCCCAGGCCATGCGGAAGGAGGAGACATCCCGGGACCGCCTGGAACTCCAGGATTCAGCCTAGGTAATAGGCTGTATTCCAGAATTCCAGGCGGTCCCCGGGATGTCTCCTCCTTCCGCACGGACCGGGAAGGCATCAGCCATTAAATGCAAAAGGTCCGGCTAGGTTTGAGTTTAAATGAACCTAGCTTTTTCCGCTGTTCGATCAAGCCTACTGATAAGTAACGAAATACTTGAGATTTTTAAATTGTAAATTACAGATCTATATAACTTTCTGACACTAATTGATTTGAAAAAAAAATAAAAAAATAAATATAATAATAATAATAATAATAATACTAATAATAATAATAATAATAATACTAATAATAATAATAATAATAATAATAATACTAATAATAATAATAATAATAATAATAATGTGCACATGGCACAACAAGATTATGAATTTCACAAGACCTCTGTAGGTGATCTGTAGTATTAGGCATCAAGATGTGAGCAGCAGATCCTTTAAAGGACAACTAATACACATCAATTGATTCAATAGAGTGTCCAGCAGGGGGCGCACTATATATAAATGTCAATGGTACTCATTGACTTCTATATATAGTGCACCCACTGCTGGACACCCCATAGGAATTACACCCTAATTCGTGACATCACCAAATTTTTGAGAATTTAAAGTCTCCATGATCCATACTATGAGCAGATGATGGAAGGAGTAGTACAGTGCAGATATGGCAGGGGGGAGAGGGATGGGCGGACTGTTTAGTGATGGCCCTAGTACTACTCCTCCCATCATCTGCTCATACTATGAGCAGATGATGGGAGTAGTAGTACTGTGTATATGTGTCCAGCACCAAGCAGGGAGGGAGGGGGAAGGTAATTAGATGCATAGGCACCTCTCTCCCTCCCTCCTCGGTCCTCTCCAAATGTATTCATAGAATACATTTATCTGATACTTTGGGGAGCAAGGACACTTGCTCCCAAAGTATTCCATAAATGTATTCAATCAAAACGTACTGTACATTGCATTTTCATACACATCAATAGATTCAATAGAGTGTCCAGCAGGGGGCACACTATATATAAAAGCCAATGGTACTCAATGACTTCTATATAAAGTGCGCCCCCTGCTGGACACTCCATAGGAATTACACCCTCGACGTCGCCGAATTTCTGAGAATTTGAAGTCTCCATGATCTACTAAATTAAGGGAAATAGCAGTATATGTGCATTTCCCATTAATAATGTACATTAGAAATTTGTCTATCTTTCCATAAGTAATAACATATTAAAAAATACTTTTTGCTGGAATTCTCCTTTAAGTCCTATAAGTGGCAGTGTGGAGGTTCCAGTTATTTTTTTCCAACATAGATCCAGCTCAACTGGAATGAGATCTGAAGAATTTGGAAGCCAAGTAAACACCTTGAACTCTTTGTCATGTTCCTCAGACCATTTCTTAGCAAATCTTTGCAATGTGGCAGAACACATTATCGGGCTGAAAAAGAACACTGCCTTTATGGAATGCCATTGCCATGAAGGGATGTACTTAAGGTCTGCAACAACATTTAGGTAAGTGGAACATCAAAGTAGCCCTCATATGAATGCCAGTTTCAATGGTTTTGCAGCATAAATTTGAGCAGAGGATCACATACCTCCACCCAGTGGCGGTCTTTGGCACCAAGCACCCCAAGCGATAGCTTGGGGCCCCCAACATCCAGGGGGGCCCCCACGCCCCGCTCTTGTGCTCAAGACCGCTGGACAGGGCCACTGCCCTGCTCGCTGCTGCCATCTGAACTGTAACTATGAGCACTCGTAATGAGCACTCATAGTTACATGCAGCAGCACTAACAGGGCGGGAGACATTGGCTCCCTTCCTGTCAGTCACTCTTGTGGCCTTGTCCTTGTCCTTGTGGTGCCGGCACTCCAGTGACATCACTGAAGCATCGGCGCCAGGACAAGGGGAGTGCGGCCTCTTGTGATCGCAGGGAAAACCCTTCCTGCGGCCACAAGAGTGAAGAGAAGAGGAGACGCCCGGACCCAGGTGAGTAAAAGTGTTTGTTTTATTGTGTTATATATTATATGGGAGGGGGAGCACACAGGGGTCTGTTTAACTGGGGGAGCGCACATCGGGGGTCTATATAAATGGGGGGAGCACACAGAGGGGCTATATAACAGGGGGAGCACACAGGGGGGGCTATAGACTACTGGGGCTTCACAGAGGGGTCTATATACTACTGGGGGAAGCACACAGGGGGTCTTTATACTACTTGGGGCAGCAGAATGGGGTCTATATACAACTTGAAGAGCACACAGGAGGTCTATATCCAAGTGAGGGAGCACACAGTGGGGCTATATACTACTGGTGGGGAACACAGGGTCCTATATACTACTGGGGGAACATACAGGGGGTCTATATACTACTTGTGAGGCACACAGGTGGTCTATATATAACTGGGGGAGCACACAGGGGTCTATATCCAAGTGGGGGAGCACACAGGAGGTCTATATCCAAGTGGGGGAGCACACAGGGGGTATATACAACTGGGGGCAGCACACAGGGGTCTATATACAACTGGGGCAGCACACAGGAGGTCTATATACTTCTGGGGGAGCACACGGGGGGGGCAATATATAACTGGGGGCAGCACACAGGGATCTATATACAACTGGGGCAGCACACAGGAGGTCTATATACTTCTGGGGGAGCACACGGGGGGGCTATATATAACTGGGGGAACACACAGGGGTCTATATACTACTGGGGGAAGCAAACAAGGAGTATATACTACTGGGGGCAGGACACAAGGTATATATACTATTGGGGGCAGCACACAAGGAGTATATATTATTGGCGGTAGCGCACAATGGGTATATACTACTGGGGGCAACACACAGCAGCCTATTGTTTTGGAACGCGTGTCGAGGGGGGGCCCCAGACATAACTTCGCTTGGGGCCCCAGAAATGCCAAGACCGCCCCTGCCTCCACCAGCTTGCCCTATTCCCATAGTGCATTCTGGTGTTATGTCTTCTTTAGGCAAGTAATGTACACATATGGGGCCATCTACGTGAAACAAATTTAAATGTAAAGAAAATATCAATCATTAGGCAGGGCTTTCTTTTTCTATTGGCCCATGGTTCACCTGCTCATGTGTCGGTTGTAAGCTGTCTCGGTGGTGGACAGAGGTCAGCGTGGGCACTCCTACCTGTCTGTAGCTAGGCAGTTGCATACCAAGCAATTGAAATGCAATTTCCAGCAATGGAAAATGAATTTAGTCAAATAAATGCAAATAATTGACACCTTTTAAATATGTATATGGATGTATAATTTATTTTGGGTATAACATGATGACTGCTAAACAAATTAACAGCGGCATGAGGTCCCATTCTGAAACACATCCACTGCAGGAAACCAATTCCAGTTGCTCCATAAAAAATGCAATCCTGCCTGGTATTGTTGAAATGTCTGTATTTGCTTTTTAAAAGGTTACCATAAAATTAAATTTGGTTTTACATCAAATGCATTCATAATTTCTCATTGCAGCTTGTACAAAGGCAATTTCACAAATGACAGACTAGTTAAAAGAAGCATTATAAAAAATGCATGGCATAATCTGCATGATAAGTAGATATTGTGAAAACATGAATTCATCAGCTTTTTATATATTTCTCCCACAAAAGTGCTTAGCTCACTGATTAATTTCGCAAAGCCTCTATAATTTAGGCCACAAGAATTTATTTTCTATAAAACTTGGCAAAGTGATTTTAATCTCTTACAATCATATTTGCCTTCCACCCAAAAAGACAGAAAAAAAATCTGCAATTCTATAATTAAGTTGCTGAGGTGAAAATCTATTGTAGTGAATTACATCAGTGTTTATAACTTGTTTACCTAATGCTAAATGATGGAAATGGAAAATATTTGAGATTTAATATTAAAGGTTTACTCTACAAGGAAAGCGCTGAGGTGGCTGTACCAGCAGAGACATTATTAAGTCGTCATTGTAAGCTCATTAGGCTATCACATACTAAATTGGTCTATTACTCAAATGTATTCCTACAAAAGAAATCATAACTTGCACCCTAATAATACAGACTACGTTGATGTAATGAAACTTATATATGATGTCTTTCAAAAATAATGCTGTATTTTACTCCCAGAAATAAACCAATACAATCTTTTCAAATTTATTGATTTTGTCATTTACACTTAATGGAGTTCTTTGTATTGTTGGCTCGAATCACTCATGCATATTTAGCTAAAATGATAGCCCAGTCTTAAACAAGCATAAAAAAAAAAGTCTTTAGCATTCCACATGTGTATTGTTATGTATTATTGAGGTATGGGTATGTACATTTAAAGATATGTGTACATTGGGGGTAGATTTATCAAAGGGTGTAAAATAGACACAGGTGTAAACTGCCCACAGCAACGAATTACAGCTCAGCTTTCAGCTCTGGTAAACGCTAAATTGGTTTCTAAGGGCAGTTTACACCCGTGTATATTTTAAACCCTTTGATAATTTTTGCCCTATGTGATTGTATGGATGTATTACATGTGTACATGTATAATGTGTGTACATAAAATATGTGTGTGTGTGTTTTGTTAAAGGGGTTGGCCACTTTATAGTAAAATTGTTCAGTATACAGTATAAGTAAGTGTATTCATACTAGTTACTGACAGCAGCTCCTTCATATGTACTTCATAGAACAAAAATCAGATTCCCCTCCTCCAGGCTGTACTGTCCTGTTCGGTGGTGAGTCTGTCCATAAGATGGCTGACATGGAGGAGCATGTCACCAAGCCCCGCCCCCAGTGTCCAACACTTAGCCTGTATATGCCTATAGAGGACACTGGGGGCAGGGCATGGTCACATGATCCTCCAAGTATTCCATCTTATGGACAGCCTTACCACAGAGCAGGGTAGCACAGCCTAGAGTAGGGGAGTATGATATTAGCTCTATGAGCTACACAGGGCCCTGATGTAAGTAATGTGAATGCACTTACTTATACTAAACACAAAACAATAAGACAATGTTTCCACTACAGGAAAATGCCATCATTTAACAGCAAAATGTGTCCGCCTATTGATAGTGACTGTTGCAAATAAAGACTATGATCATTATTTGTGGCGTCATTATCAATAGAGGGCTGTCATTTTGCGCTCACATAGATCCAGTAGTGGGAACATAGAATGATTGTTTGGATACCATGCAGCAACAACAATTGCATACATATTTTGAGAAGTTTAGTTTTTCTTTTCCATTTAAAAACTGGTAAATATGTTATTAGAATTTTTTTATGTATTTCCATAAATTGAATTATTTGATCATTTGGTCACTTGTACAGCTTATTGCAAAAAAAGGGGGGAAAAAATCTGTGTATTCCTAAAATATTTTCGAGAAAAGGTGTTCAGGTGCTCCTTTAGGCAAAAAAAAAGGCTTTCAACCATCAGTGGACAGTGTCACCATGGTGGTGCTTCTTGGCTGTTGACTCCCCTCTCCTTGCCTCAGTCGTGGGGCTGTAATCTATGGCCCCCCCCCCCCATGCCTTAGTAAGCTGCACAGGGGGTCAGTCCTACTACAGCAAGCTCTGGAACAAGGTGGGGAGAGGGGACTTAATGGCTGGGAAGCTGTCTTAGTGACACTGTCCACAATGATCAACCCCTAGATGACCCTGGGCATACCCATACGTCCAGGGCCGCCTATGGGTGTTCAGAGCGGGGCCCCGTGGCGGCCGCGCTCTGAACCACCGTGGTCTCGGGTGCCGCATGTAGCCCGGGACCGCAGCTATTAGCGGGCACGGTCCGATCGCCGTGCCCGCTAATTCAGTAATCAGATGCAGCTGTCAAAGTTTACAGCTGCATCTGATTATTTGTATGCAGCCATCCCTGGTGTCTAGTGGGGTGGATCGCTGTGACGTTGTCCCGGAGGAGTGATTCATACATCCTTTACCATCCGGGGTCTGCGCCATGATGGTGCTGATCCCGACTCGGCACTCGATTGCTTCCGGCTGCAGCAGCCGGAAGCAATCCAGTGCCTATCTCATTGATCTATGCAGTATAACTTTACAGCATAGATCTCAATGAGAGATCAGTGTGCTTATACTAGAAGTCCCCCAGGGGGGCTTCGAGTATAAGTGTTAAAAAAAGAAGTGTTTTTGTTAATTAAAAAAACCCTCCCCTAATAAAATCACCCCCTTTTCCCATGTTATAAATAAAAACAAATAAATAAACATGTTTGTTATCGCCACGCGCGTAATCGCCCGAACTATTAATTAATCACATTTATGATCACGCTCGGTAAAGGACATAAGCGCAAAAAAATCCCAACGTGCAAAATTGTGCATTTTTGGTCACATCAAATCCAGAAAAATTGAAATAAAAAGCAATCAAAAAGTCGCATATACGCAATCAAGATACCGATAGAAAGAACACATCATGGTGCAAAAAACGACACCTCACACAGCCCCATAGACCAAAGGATAACAGCGCTATAAGCATGGGGATGGAGCGATTTTAAGGAACATATATTTGTTAACAAATACATATATTTGTCAAATAAAATAAAAGTTATACATGTTACATATCATTGTAATCGTAACGACTTGAGGAACATATATAACAAATCAGTTTTACCCCAGGACGAGCAGCGTAAAAACAAATACCCCCCAAATAAAAGAAATGCGTTTTTTTTTTTTTTCAATTTTACGACACATTGAATTTTTTTCTGGTTTTGCTGTGTAGTTTATGACAAAATTCAGCCTGTCATTGCCAAGTACAATTAGTGGCGCAAAAAATAAGGGCTCATGTGGGTTTCTAGGTGAAAAAATGCAAGTGCTATGGCCTTTTAACCACAAGGAGGCAAAAACGAAAACTCAAAAATGTAAATAGGCCCGATTCTCTAAGGGTTAAAAGCTATTCAAAAAAAGTGAATGCTTCATGAAAATAACCACAGCTGGATTAACTGAACAGGGTCAGAGGCCAGTGAGATAGTCTTGTGTAAATTAAAAAAGGGGGTTTCTTCCTTAAATGGAACCACAGTTGGGCTCATTGTTAAAATTCGTAGGACACTAACATACTATAGTTTGGTTTTCTGTATATAACAATAAGGGTTCTTAGTCAAATTGAACCACAATTGCGTCATTGTTAGCTGAATTTGAGGCCACAAAATAGTTAGGTTTTGTGTATATAAAAGAGGGTTCTTCTTTAAATTGAACCACAACTGCACTCATTGTCAGGAGTTGAGGGACTGTACATTATTATGCAATTGTTTGAGTAAAACCTGAAAAAAAGCTGTGATGAAGCCACTGCTTCTGCTGTTGTAGGGAGTGGCCGTGGGGGATCTGTATCTGCTACACTATAATATATAACATATTCCTGTAGTACAATCAGGTGACAGGGATAACAGCATCACTTGGTAGGCCCCAATAGTAGTCAGTCAAGATCAAGTAGAGGCTTTAGTTAATCACATGGCACAAAGTGCCTTCAGTTCTGTGCGGTTGTCCTCCACCCACTTTGTTGCTAAAACCACTGACCCACCCACCCTGTAGTGGATTATAAAAGGCTAATTTTTGGGGGGTAGCTTGGGGCCCTGAGCTCATGGGAGGCCCATGGCCACCCAAAAAGACTTTTACTTTCAGGAAAGTGATCTCTCTTGGCTAAAGTTCTGCCATGATTTGCAAAGAAATGCTGCTTTTTATTTTTTTTTTTGCACAAATCAGGGTATCATAAAATTATCTATCTTGTACTATGCACACCACACTAGTGCTGCTATAGTTACAGTGGAACGGGGAGGGCCAGGCTTAGTGAACAGCCCGGGCCTATGGCAAAGTTAATCCGCCGCTGTCTCCACCTTATCCCCTTGCAAATCTTCTAAATGCTATGATCCCAGGTAATGGCTATTGCTTTTTGATGACTCTGCTCTCATTAATATAGTGGTCTATCTACTTGCCCGAGTTGAACACCTGCAATGCACTAATGCCCAAGAGGATAAGGACGAGGTAAGGGTAGTGCACACTAGCAGGGGACTGGCAACTGATATTTCAGACGATAATAAAACACAACTGCCAATTGATTACACTTATAGCTGTGTGGAGACAGTCGCA
Source organism: Dendropsophus ebraccatus (assembly GCF_027789765.1). Classification (NCBI taxonomy): domain Eukaryota; kingdom Metazoa; phylum Chordata; class Amphibia; order Anura; family Hylidae; genus Dendropsophus; species Dendropsophus ebraccatus. The sequence goes on along the minus strand of NC_091456.1, from coordinate 82,936,764 downwards.
GAGGGCAGTGTATGAGAATGGGTGGAAGATGGCCTAAGGAGTGAGGATGAACTGTTAGCGTGAGTATACAGAATATTTATCTGAAAATAGATTTATTATTGAAATTAAAGCCAGAAAAAGACAATAAACAGAGTACAGGTCTTGAAGGAAAGATTGAGATTTCTCCTCTTTTCAAATCCAATCCTGACTTTGGCTTCAATAATCTGTCAGATAAATCTGTGTAAACACACCATTAGACTGCACATGGGCTAAAGCTAGTGAGGAACAAATACTGTTCGATTGAATAGATATTCGATTGAATAGTAAGGCATTCGATAGTATCGAATATTATTGAATAAAAACTGGAATATTCAATAAATATTCGATAAGCTTTCAAATCTCCCTTCCCTTTTCCTGAGGTGTCATTGTGGACTTGGTAACCCTCCAAGTGGTCGAATAGATGTTTTTTTAATAATCAAATACTTTTTCCTATAGACTTTAATGGGATCAAATATTTGATCGATTAGTCGAATATTAGGGAGATTTCGTACACATATCAAATATTCAAATATTTCACTATTCGCTCATCACTAGCTAAAGCCCATGACAGTCTGGAGCAACAGGGGGGTCAAGAAACCCAAAAAAACAGAGCATAAGAGGGAGCAGGGGGCAAAAGCCCAGCCCATGGGACTGGGTGTGCCCAGAACAGTTCAAAGGAACTATGCAGCTTGGCATTCTTTCTGTGGAATGGGAGAGAACAAGACACAAGTGGTTTGCATACTTTGCCACCTGGCCCTTAGCAGAGGATTAAATGTAATAACCTCAGCAACACAAGCATGCTCAGGCACCTAAATGCCTGAACTAAAGATGCCTTAAACTAAAGAAGTCACACACAAGGCACAACCGTGGCCATAGATGACCATGTCCCCACCTTTCCAGGGGAGTGTGCAGCTTTCCATTCCACAAACCCTGGGAGGGGAAAAGAAAATATGGCTTCTCAAATCCACAATCCCTGCTTCTAAATGGGAGCATTGCAAAACTAATTTACTTTAAAAATGGTCCCATTCAGGCTGGTGGAGACAGAGAGTTTCAAGAACCTGATAAAGGTGGCTGTCCCCCAGTATGTCATTTCCAGCCACCACTACTTGTCTAAGTGAGCCATCCCTCACAGTGCAGAGCTTCCTGGCACATTACCCTGATATGCCAGATCTTCTACAGAAATTGTGTACTGTGTGTGTGTGTGTGTGTGTGTGTGTGTGTGTGTGCGCACTTTAGGACTCACCCTTCTGCAGATTGCCTGTATACACAGCAGTGGACCTTTGGCCTTTCTACCCACCACCTTAAATGTGATGTACCCACTCACTCAAACTTTGCATATGCTGTAAAGAGTCTGCTACTGAAGAAGGCGATATTCAAGTTTTAGTTGTGGCAAGCATGGGTGAGTTGCAGGGCGGAAGAACAACACTTCATGACAAAGGAGTGGGCCTTAAAATACCCTGCTCACCAGGTCATTTTCCAAGACACACCTCCTCTCTACCGCTGGTCTGAAGAATGCGCCCAACATCAGTGTGCAATAAAATCTCTGTAGGCAGGACAATCACACACTGATTCACACTGCCTGAAACCCACACTATCTGTTTTGTTGTTTCCCCACAGCGACCATTTACAGATCAGGTTTTATATCATAGTAAGCTCCAATAAAAAGAGTTGTGATTGATTGCTGTGAGAAATAGTGATACAGTATTGGTTTCAGGCAGCTTGATAAATCTTAGCACAAAAAAGAAAAAGAAAAGAAAAGCACCACAATGTAGCACACCTTAATTAAAATAGTTTTTTGAAAAACCAGCTATAGGTTAAAAACATTTGAAAACAAATGAAAACATATTGCACTGGCAAAAAAGTGCAACAATCCCTCTGAAATGAGTTAAACACAGGGGCAGGTTGTATATATGTGGTGACTAGGGCCTTCATTGGTGTACCAGGCAGGCTGTAAATTTATCTTCTGAACTTTTAGCTTTATTTACCAAATTTCGGACAAATTGTTGCACTTTATTGCCATTGCAAAATATGTTTACATTTTAAATGTTTGAAACTTATAGCCTGTTTTTTGATAAAGCAACAGTATTTTAATTGAGATCTGTTGCTTTGCTTGTCTTCTATTTTTGTGGTCATAGTTAATCAATAGCATTTGCAGGACCCTTGTGCTTGCTTTTTAGATACATACACTACCGTTCAAAAGTCACCCAAACAATTTTGTGTTTTCCATGAAAAGTTACACTTCTTCACCACCATACGTTGTGAAATGAATAGAAAATAGAGTCAAGACATTGACAAGGTTAGAAATAATGATTTGTATTTGAAATAACATTGTTTTTACATCAAACTTTCCTTTCGTCAAAGAATCCACCTTTTGCAGCAATTACAGCATTGCACACCTTTGGCATTCTAGCTATTAATCTGTTGAGGTAAGCTGGAGAAATTGCACCCCACGCTTCTAGAAGCAGCTCCCACAAGTTGGATTGGTTGGATGGGCACTTCTGGCATACCATACGGTCAAGCTGCTCCCACAACAGCTCATGGGGTTCAGATCTGGTGACTGCGCTGGCCACTCCATTACTGATAGAATACCAGCTGCCTGCTTCTGCTGTAAATAGTTCTAGCACAATTTGGAGGTGTGTTTAGGGTCATTGTCGTGTTGTAGGATGAAATTGGCTCCAATCAAGCGCTGTCCACTGGGTATGGCATGGCGTTGCAAAATTAAGTGATAGCCTTCCCTATTCAGAATCCCTTTTACCCTGTACAAATCTCCCACCTTACCAGCACCAAAGCAACCCCAGACCATCACATTACCTCCACCACGCTTAACAGATGGCATCAGGCATTCTTCCAGCATCTTTTCATTTGTTCTGCGTCTCACAAACGTTCTTCTTTGTGATCCAAACACCTCAAACTTGGATTCATCCGTCCACAACACTTTTTTCCAGTCTTCCTCTGTCCAATGTTTGTGTTCTTTTGCCCATCTTAATCTTTTTCTTTTATTGGCCAGTCTCAGATATGGCTTTTTCTTTGCCACGCTGCCCTGAAGCCCAAAATCGAGTTTCAGATGAAAGTTCTCTTTTTCTGGCAATTTTGAGCGTTTAATTGACCCCACAAATGTGATGCTCCAAAAACTCAATCTGCTCAAAGGAAGGTCAGTTTTGTAGCTTCTGTAATGAGCTAGACTGTTTTCAGATATGTGAACATGATTGCACAAGGGTTTTCTAATCATCAATTAGCCTTCTGAGCCAATGAGCAAACACATTGTACAGTACCATTAGAACACTGGAGTGATAGTTGCTAGAAATGGGCCTTTATACACCTATGTAGATATTGCACCAAAAACCAGACATTTGCAGCTAGAATAGTCATTTACCATATTAGCAATGTATAGAGTGTATTTCTTTAAAGTAAGGACTCGTTTAAAGTTATCTTCATTGAAAAGTACAGTGCCTTTCCTTCAAAAATAAGGACATTTCAATGTGACCCCAAACTTTTGAACGGTAGTGTAGGTGATGCCCATCCACTTTTTGCTCTAGTTAGCTTGATAAATTTAAATTGATAAATTTGCTCCAATTAGCTTGATAAATTGTGTGCAGAGAGTTTTGCGTCTCTGTGTGTACAATGCAGAATGCAATATGTGTATATACAGTGTAGGGATCTTCCCGGGGGATGGTGTGTTTGGACACAGTTCAGACAGCAAACTTGGACTTATAAAAACAGCTGGGTGTTTATTAGCTGCATAAACAGTCCTCAACAGAAATGTAGCAATACCATGCTTTTCAGAACAAAACAAAACAAAAAGGTCCTTGCCCGTCTGGGCACTTACTAACACAGGTCTCCTATCTGACTCTTCAGTAGGCAGTATCACAGGGTATGAATAGGCCCCAGCGGCGGCAGTATTCGTTGCTCCCAGGAGATACAGCATGCAAGCTGTTCACCCCTGGCTGAGAGCAATCCCTTTCAGACTGACCAGAGCTTTTGCCTTCTCAGGCTGATTGGGATCAGAGCTCACCTGATCCCAAAACCCACACTGGATCGAGGGGGAGGGAATGGCAGGTCCCACTACCAACCTACCCACCATTCCAGTAAATCCGGCCCGGAAAATTTAAAGAACAACTCAGCAGCATATCACTGCTGAGTGACAGGTCTCTTCCAGATTTACCATCTCCCCATAAGCAGTAGTCTGGGTGAGATGTACCTCCCCTCGAGCACTTTTCCTGTGACATGTCCACAACAGTCATGGCCAAAAGTTTTGAGAATGACAGAAATATATTTTCACATGATCTGCTGCCCTCTGGTTTTTATGTGTGTTTGTCAGATGTTTTTATCACATACAGAAATATAATTGCAATCATATTATGAGTAAAAAAAAGCTTATATTGACAGTTAGAATGAGTTAATGCAGCAAGTCAATATTTGCAGTGTTGACCCTTCTTCTTGAGGACCTCTGCAATTCTCCCTGGCATGCTCTCAATCAACTTCTGGATCAAATCCTGACTGATAGCAGTCCATTCTTGCACAATCAATGCTTGCATTTTGTCAGAATTCATTGATTTTTGTTTGTCAACCCGCCTCTTGATGATTGACCACAAGTTCTCAATGGGATTAAGATCTGGGCCATGGACCCAAAATCTATGTTTTGTTCCCTGAGCCATTTAGTTATCACCTTTGCTTTATGGCAAGGTGCTCCAACATGCTGGAAAAGGCATTGCTGATTGTCAAACTGCTCTTGGACGGTTGGGAGAAGTTGCTCTTGGAGGACATTCTGGTACCATTCTTTATTCATGGCTGTGTTTTTAGGCACGACTGTAGGAGAGCCGATTCCCTTGGCTGAGAAGCAGTTGGCATGGGACAAGACTGGTGGTAGCGCTCACCTCGTCTTTTCCAAATAAGCTGTTTTCCAGATGTCCCAAACAATTGGAAAGGGGATTCATCAGAGGAAATGACTTTACCCCAGTCCTCAGCAGTCCACTCCCTGTACCTTTTGCAGAATACCAGTCTGTCCTTGATGTGTTTTTTTTTTTGTAGAGAAGTGGCTTCTTTGCTGCCCTCCTTGAGACCAGGCCTTGCTCCAAGAGTCTCTGCCTCACAGTGCGTGCAGATGCACTCACACCTGCCTGCTGCCATTCCTGAGCAAGCTCTGCACTGCTGGTAGCCCAGCTGAAACACTTTTAAGAGACGGTCCTTGCGCTTGCTGGTCTTTCTTGGGCACCCTGGAGCCTTTTTGGCCACAATGGAACCTCTCTCCTTAAAGTTCTTGATGATGCGATAAATTGTTGACTGAGGTTCAATCTTTCTAGCTGCGATACTCTTCCCTGTTAGGCCATTTTTGTGCAGTGCAATGATGACTGCACATGTTTCTTTAGAGATAACTATGGTTAACAGAAGAGAAACAATGATGCCAAGCACCAGCCTCCTTTTAAAGTGTCCAGTGGTGTCATTCTTACTTAACCCCTTCCCGCACAAGGACGTAACTGTACGTCCTCACGCGGGTGAAGGAGGTCAGAGCGGGGCCGCGCGGCAACCCCGCCTTAATCCGCCGCGGTCACAAGTGCGGCATGTAGTCCGGCAACGCGGCTATTAACGGGCACTGTCCGATCGCCGTGCCCGCTAATTAGGTGTTCAGATGCAGCTGTCAAAGTTGACAGCTGTATCAGAAGACTTACTGCAGCTGTTCCCTGGTGGTCTAGTGGGGAGATCGCCCCCCCCCCACCGTGACATTGTCATGGAGGAGCGATCTCCGCGTCTGGTGCCGGCCGGGGTCTGCGCCGTTATGGTGCAGATCCCGGCTCGGCATTTTATTGCTTTTGGCTGCAGCTCCCAAAAGCAATAGAACACTGATCTCATTGATCTATGCTTTATATCCTATACAGCATAGATCTCTATGAGGTCCCCCAGGGGGTCTTCTAGTATATGTGTAAAAAAAAAGTGTTATTATTAAGAAAAAAAACCCTCCCCTAATAAGTTTGGATAACCCCCCTTTTCCCATGTTATAAATAAAAGTAAATAAATAAATAAACATGTTTGGTATCGCCACGTGCTTAATCGCCCAAAATATTAATTTGTCACTTTCCTGATCTCGCACGGTAAACGGCGTAAGCGCCAAAAAATCCCAAAGTGCAAAATTGCACAATTAGTGACCCAAAAAATCAGGGCTCATGTGGGTCTTTAGGTTTAAAAATGCAACTGCTATGGCCTTTTAAGCACAAGGAGGAAAAAACGAAAACGCAAAAACAAAAATTAGCCCGGTCCAGAAAGGGTTAATCATGACATATTGATCTCCAGCCCTGTCCTCATCAACACCCACACCTGTGTTAATGGAGCAATCACTGAAACTATGTTAGCTGGTCCTTTTAAGGTAGGGCTGCAATGATGTTGAAATGTGTTTTGGGGGATAAAGTAAATTTTCTAGGCAAAAATTGACTTTGCAAGTAATTGCTGTTAAGCTGATCACTCTTTATAACATTCTGGAATATATGCAAATTGCCATTTTAAAAACTGAATGTTACGAACCGGACAGCAGGACAAGACAAGTCAGTGAGCCCTAAGCTCAGCCCCGCCCACTGTCCTCTACCTACTTGCCACAATCCGCCCTAAGATGGCGGCGAGCAACTGGGCGGCAGTCCCTGCACTGGCTAGGTGGGACACAAAGACAAGACAGACAGACAAAACACAATAAAGAATAGTCGACAGTCCGGGTCACAACAATCAGGCAGCACAGTACAAAATCACAATCCTCTAATCAGAGTCAAAAAACAAGCGATATGGTCAGGGGCAGGCAGCTATCAAGGATAGTCAGAACACAAAGCAGTAGTCAGGAGATGCAAAGAAACAGAATCCACAAGCAGGCAGAGACTAAGTCAATAACCAGCAATGATATCCAAGACTGAGGTAGTTATATAGGAGGCCAGGGTTCTGATCCAGAACATAATTGGACCATCCCCCTGATCTCCAAGCACAGACAGCTGAGAACAAAACAGATCCACTGGCAGGAAGACCTGTCAGTCACAGCAGAACCAAAACACAGATTAACCCTGACATGGCCAGACAGAACTCAGCAGGTGAAGTCGGGTGTGTCTCCCAACCCAGGTGAGCAATAAACCAGAGTTCACACACAGCAAAACAAAACACAGAAACAGGATACAAGAAAATCAGTGCCTTCTCGGCCGAACAGCACTAGCCGAGGGGCGCATAATGCTCTGCAGAGATACCATCCTGACACTGAAGCAGTAGACTTTGTAAAAATTAATATTTGTATCATTCTCAAACGTTTTGGCCATGACTGTAGTGAGGATAAGCAGTACAGGTGTTTTCCTTTAGGCTATTTGCTCATAAGTTCCTCCTCCAACAGCAGAACTTAGAGTCTGGCTCATACCACCTATGTGACCGATCAAATGGGCATAACATCAGACAGTTCCTTTAGCCCATACTGACCCATGGATCTCATCCTGCAGCAGCCTGGGTGTTTTGTATCTCTGGTACATTAAAGCACTCTTCTCCAAGTCAAGAAACAAAGACTGCTTCACCCTGACAGCCTTGGCCTGTGAATGGGGACAAGGTTGCCATGAGCTCCACAAGTGCAGCAGCCAATGTTTTTAGATAGAAGCTGTTGCAGACCCTTGCTTGCTGCCACCCTTTCAATGGTTATTTTTGGTAAAAGTTGGAGGGGGCGAAGCTATTTTTGAACTGTTCTTGCCCCATTTTTATTCCTTAAGAGCCTTCACAATCATCCCTATAGTTTCTGCAGAGGAATATTCAGCTAGGTCATTTTGAATGCAATGGTCACACAGCACACATGCTCAATAATGGCATCTAGTGCCCACCCTGGCTACTACAGAGCAGATGTAATTATTTATGCATGTAAATTCTAGTCCTGCCAGGTTACATGTAACACAAACTGACCTGGTTATATTAACAGTTGCTAAATTCTTTTTGGATAGACATATACACAGTATATGTTATGAATACAGTTTATTTACGCTTAATTATAAATGGTCACCTGTCCATAGACTGTGTGGTAGTGCACATCAGTAATATTCATTTCAGTGGAGTTGAGATGCATTATATAACACAACCCACAGAGTGATGTGGCATTTAATGATTTTTTAATAATAGCACTGAGATTTTCTTTTCTATCCTAGGTTTTTACAGTCTTTTACAATGTTTCCAAAGGCAAAACAATTGAAATAAAGCCTTTCTATTTAATCACAAGGCATTTCTAGAGTGGTATATGCTTGCTAAATGGCAATATACTCTATCTTAACCCTAATCATCACCTTTCTGAACAGGGAAAGAAAAATTCTGACAATGTAATCTTGACCTTTCTTCACACTTCTTAATGGTTTGTGATATTTTAGAACATAGACAGCTGGCCACAAGAGACAAGCCTAAGAACATCAATACATTTTATCAAATGCTATTAACAACCTTTGGGACTTTACTTGATGCTGCATTTCACACTGTAAAATATTTTTTTTTTAGCATTAACATGTTTGTGAGTGTGAACATTTTAGAGATATAATCTGTTTCATTATTGTGTTATTGATCCATTGAGCTGAGACACAACAAATGATAATAAAAAAGCAATTAGGTTCATGAATCTAGTAGATTTTTACGGTCATTTTAGGAGAATAGAAGCAGAATTAACCATTGACTTGCACAGTTTCAACTTTATTTTCTTATTCTGTTCTGTAACCAGGGTATATCCCCCCGCCCCCCCCATAAAAGCTATATGGTATATCTCCTTTGAAAGATGAAATTATTAGGAATTTTATTTCATTTGTTGATTGGACAGTTTGGAATTGACCATTGGACCATTCATACAGCTACCATGCAGGACTCCCAAAAGAACTCTAAGGACCTCATGAGTATCTTTCTTGGACGTTTATTCACACTAGGTTTAAAAATGAGCGACGTGTTTTGGTGTCGGACTAACACCTTTATAAAACTCCTCCTCACTGCAAAACGCCAAGTCCTGCTAATTTTACAGTTAATACCATTGCTTCTCCAACTGTGAAGTTGGTCTCACTAATGGGACACTCCCTAGCCGTTGGTTAGGCTCAGCTGAGGAGGCAGTTTTTACCAAAGTGACTATAGCTTTCAAACCATATGATAAGTTGGTTTCTGCTGCTCTACGTACCTCTGACCGGTACATGGAGTACATAAAGTTCTTTGCAATGCATAAACAGTGATTCTAGTTTATTAGATCTTTGACCTCCTCCGAGCAGCTCTGTACACAAAATGCTACTGGTAAAGGGATGATTTCCATCCTGTACTCTTTGTTGCTGGAGCCTTTGCAAACCAAGCTGTTGCCGTATATGGCAAAATTTGCTAGCAAATTGGGTAAAGATATCTTCAAGCTGGATTTGGACATATCCCTGATTATGTGCTTTAAGATGTTCAGTTCATGTAAAGCATAGGAGACTAATATGCTTATAAGCTGTTGGCGAGATGGTACCGGGTACTGACAGTACCACATAGAATGTATTCGACAGCCTCCGAGATGTGTTGGAGATGTGGCGTGGAAAGAGGGTCCCTCACTCATATTTGGTGGAAATGTCAACCAATACATGACTTCTATAGTAAGGTCATTGATCTTATCCACAAATTTATGGTTGTACGCTTAGATCATGATCTCTGTTTCTATCCATTGTAGCCTTACCAGAGAGACGCTTGGTAAATTCTTTTAATGGCCGCTCGCTCCATCATCCCTTGAATTTGGAAGAATACGCAGCCCCCTACTATACAGAGTTGGCTCTCGGAGATTGCCAATATTTGTAGAATGGAGGAGTTAGTAGCTCATTGGCGCCAACAACTAAAGAAACTTGCTAAAATCCGGTCTCGGTGGGTGGATTTTGTAGCAAAAGATGAGTATAAGCCTCTCGGTCCTGGACAGTCAGGATTAGCGTTTTCTGGGTAGTTTAGGGGGTTTTATAGTGAAATAGGCTCACCTAGACCCTTGATGTGTCTGATACATAGAGTAGGGACAGCAGACACCACCTCTACGATATGTCTTGATAATGCAGTAGTGTACAATGCTTTTGACTATGACTTTTATGTCTGTCATCGAGTTATGAGATTGTATGTTATTCTTCGGTACGATGCCTATGTAATTTAGATTATTATTATTATTATTATTATTATTATTATTATTATTATTATTATGAATATCCGATATGTGCAATGTATGTAAGGACAATTTAGTGTCTTTGTTTTTGTGCACCTTCCTTGGGTACCTATTTTACTTTCCTTGTTTGCACTTATTTTCTTATAGTGTGTCCTACTGCATTATTTGCCTTATAGTGTGTCCTACTTGAATGCTAAAAAAAAACAAAAAAACATACACTTCCTCAGGCTTTAACTGTCCTCAGGCTTTTACCTTGGTTAAACATTTCTGATGGTCTTTTTTTACTTCCCTTTTTGATGAAGTTGCATAGGAATACATGACCATCACAGCTTCAGTAATCATTTATGTTGATACGTCATTGCTGTTTGTTAAAAATTTCACATTTATACAGTACAAGAGTAATTCAATATGTATAGCAAATGTAGCAGTAATACAAGTCTTTAGGCTGCGTTCACACTACATATATTTCAGTCAGTATATGTATATTTCAGTCAGTATATTTCAGTCAGTATTGCAACCAAAACCAGGAGTGGATTAAAAACACAGAAAGGCTCTGTTCACACAATGGTGAAATTGAGTGGATGGCCGCCATTTCATGGCAAATATTTGCTCTTATTTTAGAACAACGGCTGTTATATTGAAATAATGGCAGTTATTTACTGTTATATGGCGGCCATCCACTCAATTTCAACATTGTGTTAACAGATCCTTTCTGTGTTTTTAATCCACTCCTGGTTTTGGTTGCAATATGAGGACCACAATACTGACTGAAATATACGTAGTGTGAACGCAGCCTGAAAATGCATATGCTGTAGTTAACCACTTAATGACCACAATTAACTCCCTTAAACGCCCCAATCACGCGGCTTTTAAGTGTAAGTGACAGGAGCTAGTGAGGAGCAAGTAATAAAATGCTTGGGTGCTCGTTACTCGAGAGGAATATTTCCTGGTGCTCATTTCGAGTAACAAATTCCATTGAAGTCAATGGGAAACTCAAGCATTTTTGCAGGGGACCCAAATTCAGTAGAGGGAAGGTCGTGTAAAAATCTGTCAACCTCAGAAAATGATGAAAACACCATGGAAATGGACAGGAAACAGCAGGGGCAGAATGCATGGATGCCTCTGAGGCTGCCTAATCACACTATTATGCCAAATTATGGGCAACAGTATGGGAGTGATCACACAGTGAAGGATTAAAACAGAGGAAGCATATCGACCACCCCAAAATTTAGCCTGTCAGCATGGCAGTGAGAACACAAGGAACCATTAAAACAGAGGTAGCATATGATGAACCACCCAAAAACTTTGCCTGACACGACATGGCGGTGAGGACACAGAGAATCATTAAAGTGAGGTAGCAAGTGAGCCTCCCAAAAATTAGGCCTGACGCAGCATGGTGGTGAGGACACAGAGAACCATTAAAGCAGAGGTAGCATATGAATCACCCCAAAATTTAGCCTGACACAGCATGGCGGTGAGAACACAGGGAACCATTCAAACAAAGGTAGCATATGGACTACCCAAAAACTTAGCCTGACACCACTGACCGAGACCAAAATGGACAATACAATCATCCAATAAAAATAGCCGGATTATGGCTAGATTTAGCCTTACACCCTCATGCAGTTGTGCATGACAGGCATATCATTGGAGGTAGGGAAGAATAACAATACAGTCTTTTTAAGAGGCCCCAGAATTTGAACGAATACACTTTTAATCCTTTAAAGAGTATCTAAGAGAGGGCAAGTGCGGTAGCCTGATTATTAAAAAGACCTGGTCAATCCTGCCTTGAGTTTGAATTTAAGTTTGATTTTGAACTTGCGTTTGAATTTGAGTGGCTCAGAGGTTAGCATTGTAACCTTGCAGCACTGGGGTCCTGGGTTCAAATACCACCAAGGCCAAGATCTGCATGAAGTTTGAATATTCTCTCCACGTGATCACCTGTTCACACTGCTGTGGTTTCAATAGCGGTGTACCGTGAGGCCCCGTAAGATGCGAGAAGCTTGGGAGTGAATGTCTGTGGTGTGCTTTGAAAATTGAAATTGAACATTAACATCTTGAGGACCCATGACGTACAGGTATACCATGGATCTCTGTCACTTAAGGACCCACGACATACCTGTACTCCTGTTACAGGATTATGAATATTAGAATATCAATATTTCTATTAAGTATTAATAATTAATATTCATAAATGAATATTAATATCCTAAGGCGAATATTAATATTTCCTATTAATAAATACAGCACTGATAATCACTCTTGTGATTATGCATGTGGTATTATTAATATAACTCCTGTTTATGATTCCATTAAGGTGCAATATTGACCCTAAATGTCTAATCAGACCGTTAACAATCAATATTACAATACAGTACAGTCTCAGCAATGCTAGACTGTATAGTATTGAGACACACCTTAATCGTACCTAACGTTTTCCTTATTCCTATACAGCTACTACACTGCTATACCTGTGCTTGTATAACAGATTGAGACAATACCATGTTAATAATAATCCAATATTTATTATACACACTCAAGCTACTCTATACAAAACACATACAGTATAAATAAAACAATAACAATAATAATAATCTACAACACCTAACTATATTCCCACCCACGTATCTAATACACACACACACATATACACACACACACACAATACACGTACCCAAAGCTACGTGCCCGAGCATTGACGCAGAGAGATGTCACCATGCTCATGCATGTACAGGTATTTGTGCCCGTGCACAGTTGTGCCCAAGGTTGTGGTGGGATACAGATGTCATACAGGAATACAGCTATCTAGGAGACAAAGGATCATCACAACAACCCCCCCCCCCCCCGTGACGGCGATCACTGTGATTGGCCGTTCAATTCTGAGTGGCCAATCACAGCAATATTCCAGTATACGGGGCGGGTATACTTGAATTGAGCGGTGATTTGTGCTGTCTGAGATAGCACCTATCACCGCAGCCTGTGGCCTGGCCAGTAGCCACCGGGCGGCCGATCACGGGCAAATCTTCTTCTCTGCTCGCCGAGAATCGGCGAGCAGAGAAGGATTGTGTGCCTTACCTGCCGCCTGCTGTACCCACCTCCGTTCTCAGCCTCCTGCCGCTGTCGCCCCCTGCTACGCTGAAACCTCCTCCGATCCCCCTCCTCTGATCTTACTCATGCTGCCGCCGTTGCCCCCGTGCTGCCCTCCGTTCCGCTGTGCCCGCCTCCTCTTCCCTCCTGCCAATCTTCTGCTACCCTCCCTGCTGCCACACTCCTGCCACCCCTGCTGCCACTCTCCCTGCCACCCCTATCTGCTGCCACCCTCCTGCCACTCTCCCTGCCACCCATATCTGCTGCCACCCTCCTGCCACTCTCCCTGCCACCCCTATCTGCTTCCACCCTCCTGCCACTCTCCCTGCCATCCCTATCTGCTGCCACCCTCCCTGCCACCCCTATCTGCTGCCACTCTCTCTGCCACCCCTATCTGCTGCCTCTCTTATCTGCTGCCACCCTCCTGCCACTATCCCTGCCACTCTCCCTGCCGCCCCTATTTGCTGCCACCCACCCTGCCACTCTTATCTCCTGCCACCCTTATCTGCTGCCACCCATCCTCCCTCCTGCCACCCTATCTGCTGCCACCTACCCTCCCTCCTGCTGCCCTATCTACTGTCACCCACCCTCCCTCCTGCCGCCCTATTTGCTGCCATCTAACCTCTCTCCTGACACCCTCCCTCCCTGCTGTAACCCTATCTCCTGACACCCACCCTCCCTTCTGCCACCCTCTCCCCTGCCACAGTCTCCTCTTGCCACCCCCTCCATCCTGCTGCCACCCTTTCCTCTCTCCTCTTACCCTCTCTTCTGTACTGCCACCTTCTCTCCTCTCCTGACACCCTCTCCTCCTACCCTCTCTCCTCTGTCCTGCCACCCTCTCCTCTTACCCTCTCCTGCCACCCCCCCCCCTCTGTCTGGCCACCCTCTCTCCTCTCTGCTGCCACCCCACCCTCTCTGTCTTGCCACCCTCTCCCGCCACCCTTTCCTTTTTCCTGCCAACCCCCCCCCCCCGGTGTGCCCCCCCAAGTAAAAAAAAAAGAAGTAAAAGACACAAATAAAATGGAAGAACATAAAACACACTCACTAACACTTACAGGTTTAAAAGCCTAACACACACTAACACTTACACGTTTAAAAGCATAACACTTACACTTACATACCCCCTCTAAGGGTGCTTTCACACATACCGGATCCGTCGTGGATTTCACACTGTGGCTTCGCAGCGAAATCCGCTGCGGATCCAGTGTCAGTGCATCGCTATGAGAATACATATATGCAACGGGAATGACATCCCGCTATGTGTATCTAAGTTAATCCCCCGCTGGCTGGAGCATACATGACTTCCTCCCCACTCCAGTTTGCTTCGGGAAAGTCCCGCTCAGCCAATCAGTGGCTGCGGCAGGGCAGCACACTGATTGGCTGCGCGGGATGAGCAGACGCCGAGAACCCCCAAAGCAAGCCGGAGTGGGGAGAAGGTCATGTATGCTACAGTCAGCGGGGGGGTTAACTTACATACACGCAGCGGGATGTCATTCCCACTGCATATATGTATTCTCATAGCGATGCACTGACACTGGATTCACAGCAGATTTCCCTGCGAATCCACAGCGTGAAATCCGCAGCAGATCCGGTGTGTATGAAGGCACCCTACAGAGAAAAAAAAAAGGCCCACAGGTTGTTCTCGGCTGAGGAGGTATACACCTGGATTGCCTCTGATACTAAGACAACCAGGGAGGGAGAAGAGGAAGATCCCTTGTACCTTCTTCCTTCCTCTTCTTCCTCATCGTCATCATCATTTAGTGATGATAAGCCCCCAAGACGCCGCCCCAGGACTAGGCCCTAGGAAGCCCCACAAGCTCCCTCAAGTGACTCCACCCCGTACAAGCCACAGATTCATGAGTTTGTTGGGGGTCACTTGTGGGGGGGGGGGGGGGGGGGTTTGCAATGTTTTGGCAGCACGGGGACTCTGCGAACCCTTCGTCCTCCATTCTGACCAAATCCAGCATCCAAAATCCAAATTGCGCTCCTCCCCTTTGAAAGGCTTTCTGTGTGCCATCTTTGCACTTTGTGTCCACATGTGGGGTACTACTGTAATCGGGGGGAATTGCACTACATGATTAGTGTAAAAGGTTTTAGTCTAAAAAATAAAATTTTTCATTTTCACGGCACATTGTTCCACATTTGTGTCTGTCACGAGTGGGGTCCACATGCTCGCTACACCTCTTGTTACATTCCTTGAGGGGTCTTCTTTCCATAATGGGGTCACTTGTGGGGGATTTCCAATATTTTGGCAGCACAGGGGCTGAAGTTGGGGCTGAAGTTAGATAAAGCCCTAAGGCTATGTGGAAATCATGGATATAGTCTTTGGCTGTATCCATGTTTTCCAGACAACCTTAGAGCTTTATCCAAGTTCAGCAGCCCCAGCTAATCAAATACCGAACGTTCGGGTTCGGATCGACTCAAACCTGAACCCGGTTCGCTCATCTATAGTACTCCTGTAATCGAGGGGAATTGCTCTACTTGATTAGTGGTTTATTTTTTCTCTTAACCCCTTGTGAACATGAAAAACTCTAAGTTACACCAGCGTTTTAGTGTAAAAAATTATTTTTTTTTATTTTCACAGCACATTGTTGCACATTTGTGTCTGGCACCAGTTGGGTCCATATGCTCGCTACACCTCTTGTTACATTCCTCAAGGGTTTTTGTTTCCATAATGGGGTCACTTGTGGGGGGTTTACAATGTTTCGGCAGCGCGGGGGCTTTGTAAACCCGACATTGCCTCCGTCCTCCTTTCAGGCCAAATTAAGCTTCCAAAAGCCAAATGGTGCTCCTTACTTTTTGAGGCGTGTCCAGTACCCGCATGATATATTATGTCCCCATGTGGGGTATTTTTGTACTCGGGAGAAATTTCTCTACAAGTTTTATGTTTTTTTTTCTTCCTTTAAACCCTTGTTAACCTGAAAAATTTAAGGCTAAACTAAGTTTTAGTGTAAAAAAATTAATCTTTCAATTTTAACGGCACATTGTGTCTGTCACCAGTGGGGTCCATGTGCTCACCATACCCTTTGTTACATTCCACGAGGAGTGTAGTTTCCTAAATGGTAACCCTTTAGGGGTGTTTGTTAGGTTTTGGCACCCCAGAGCCTCTGCCAACCTGAAGTGGTACTTTGAAAATTGGCCAATTGTAAGGAGGCTTCAAAAATCACCAGGCACTCCTTTATATCTGAAGCTTGTGGTTGCGTCAAATAGCGCAATAGGGCCACATATCATATATTTCTATAAACTGCAGACATGGGGCAATAAAAATAATGGTGCGTTTCTCTGGAAATTGAAATTTTAAATTTTCTCACCCATTTAGCTTTAATTTCTGTGACTCATTTAAAGGGTTAAAAAACTTTATGGAATTGATTTTGAACAGTTTAGGGTGCTTTGTGGGGCTTTATAAGATACAGCCCCCTCAAATACACTTCAAACGTAAACGTGGTCCCTTGAAAAATTCGATTTTGAAATTTTTGTGAAAATTTGGAAAAATGCAGCTAAACTTTGAAGCTTTCTATTGTCTTAAAAAATTGAAATCAAGTTTAATAAATGCTGACATCATAAAGTAGACATATTGCTAATGCTATTTAATATCTAATTTATGTGGCATAATTATTTTCCTTACATGCACAAAATTTCAAAGTTCGAAAAATGCAATTTTTCTAAATTTTTCACATTATTTTGGGGTTTTTCATAAAGATAGGCTGTAAGTATCGACTCAATTTTACCAGAAATATAAAGTATAAAATGTCACGAGAAAACAATCTCAGAATCAGCCAGATAGGTAAAAGCAATCTGAAGTTATTAATGGATAAAGGGACACAGGTCATATTCCTGAAATTTGGTCCGGTCCTTAACCTCTTAAGGACGCATGACGTACCCGTACATCAAGCGCCCGTAAGACGTGTTCAGGGCGGGGCCGCGCGACGACCCTGCTCTGAACCGCCACGGTTCCGGGTGCCCCTTGTAGCCCGGGACCGCGGGTATTAGCGGGCACGGTCCGATCGCTGTGCCCGCTAATACAGTAATCAGATGCAGCTGTCAAACATGACAGCTGCATTCGAATACCGGACGCAGCACATCCCTGGTGTCTAGTGGAGGAGATCGCACCTCTGGGACGTTGTCCCGGAGAAGTGATCTGTGTACCTGCTGCCGGCCAGGGACCGCTCCAGGATGGCGCCGTCCCCAGGTCGGCACTCGTTTGTTTTCGGCTAATGATTGCCGTTCTCATTGATCTTTGCTGTATAACTATACAGCAAAGAGCTCAATGAGAGATAAAAGTGTATATACTAGAAGTCCCCCAGGGGGGCTTCTAGTATATGTGTAAAAAAAATAAAAAATAAAGTATTGTTATTAGAAAAAAGCCCCCTCCCCTAATAAAAGTCTGAATCACCCCCCTTTTCCCAGGTTTTAAATAAAAGTAAATAAATAAATAAATAAACTTGTTTGCTATCGCCGCTTGCGTAATTGCCCGAACTATTAATTAATCACATTCCTGATCTCGCACGGTATATGGCGTGCGCCAAAAAATCCCAAAGTGCAAAATTGCGCATTTTTGATCGCATCAAATCCAGATAAAATGTAATAAAAAGTGATCAAAAAGTCGTATATGCGCAATCAAGGTACCGATAGAAAGTAAACATCAGGGCATAAAAAATGACACATCATACAGCCCCATAGACTATAAGCCTGGGAATAGAGCGATTTTAAGGAACCTATATTTGTTAACAATGTTTTGAATTTTTTACAGGCCATCAGATATAAGAAAAGTTATACATATTGTATATCGTTTTAATCGTAACGACTTGAGGAACATGCATAACAAGTCAGTTTTACCCCAGGGCGAATGGCATAAAAACTCATTTCTCCCAAATAAAAGAAATGCGTTTTTTTTTTCTTTCAATTTCACCACACTTTGAATTTTTTTCTGGTTTTGCAGTATACTTTATGCAAAAATTCAGCCTGTCATTGCAAAGTACAATTAGTGACGCAAAAAATAAGGGCTCATGTGGGTTTCTAGGTGCTATGGCCTTTTAACCCCTTAGTGACCGCCGATACGGCTTTCTACGGCGGTCACTAATGGGCCTTATTCTGCTGCCATCAGCTTTTTACGGCGATGGCAGAGAATAAGGCTGCGGGGCCGGGACGGCCCCCACCCCATCCCCCCGGCTACCGGAGGTAGCTGAGGGGTTGGGGCAGTGTGTGAGGTCCGTCCCGCCCCCCCCCCCTTACCGACGATCGCCGCTATTAACGTTATAGCGGCGACCGTCGGTAAATGAGAGTACCGGTGCCGCCGCCACCTTTCATCTCCCCCCGCCGTGAATCTACGGCGGGGGGAGATGAAATAAGTGTATATCAGACCCCAGATCAGACCCCCCTAGTGCCCCGATAACTAACCCCCCTCCCCCGGCGGCCATCATTTCCAAGATGGCCGCCGCTATCGCTGTGAACCGACTAACGTCGGTTCACAGCGATTAAAAGGTTAAAATGAATGAAAGCCCCATGCTCTCCGCCACCGGAGGTAGCGGAGAGCATGGGGCAGTCATCGGGGACCCCCCTGTGGGGTCCCGGTACAAGCGATCAGCGGTATATACTATATACCGCTGATCGCTTGTACCATGTGCTCCCGGCACTTTTTATCCCCTGTCACCATGAATGATTGGTGACAGGGGATAAAAAGTGATGTCCCCCCACCCCCCAAGTCGCCCCCCCCCCCCCCCTGTCACCCCCCGTCCCCCAGTCACCCCCCCCTTCCCCATATACTCACCGGATCGACGGAGCTCCTTCCTCCTCGACGTCCTGGCTGGTTATGAAGTGCGCATGCGCTTCACAACCAGCCAACTCTGAAAATTTAAAGTGACAGAGACCAATTTGGTCTCTGTCACTGAACTATGATTACTGAGATAGAAAATATCACAGTAATCATAGTAATACAGTGAAAATGAATATGTAAAGTACAAAAAGTGACAAACATACAAAAAAATAAAACACACACTTTTTATTATAGTAATAATTGCAGTTTACTCCCAAATTACCCCTAACCCCTCCCCAGATTACCCGTAACCACCGCACGTTGCCCGTAACCACCGCACGTTGTCCGTAACCACCGCACGTTGCCCGTAACCACCGCACGTTGTCCGTAACCACCGCACGTTGCCCGTAACCACCGCACGTTGTCCGTAACCACCGCACGTTGCCCGTAACCACCGCACGTTGCCCGTAACCACCGCACGTTGCCCGTAACCACCGCAAATTGCCAGTGACCCCCTCCAGATTGCCCGTAACCACCCCAAATTACATGTACCCACCCCAGATTACCTATAAGCACTTCAGTTTATCAGTAACAATCCCAGATTGTCTGTAACCCTTCCAGGTTGCACATAACCCCCCCAGGTTCCCCGTAATCATGCCAGATTACATGTAACCCCCCCAGATTGCACGTAACCACTGCGCGTTGCCTCTGACCACGCCACAATGCCTCTGACCACGCCACGATGCCTCTGACCACGCCACAATGCCTCTGACCACGCCACAATGCCTCTGACCACGCCACAATGCCTCTGACCACGCCACAATGCCTCTGACCACCGCACGTCGCCTCTGACCACCGCACCTTGCCTCTGACCACCCCAAATTGCCAATGACCCCCTCCAGATTGCGGTGCCCATGTCAGATTACAGGTACCCACCCCAGATTGCCTATAAGAACTTCAGTTTATCCGTAACCACCCCACATTGCCCGTAACCACCCCACGTTGCCCGTAACCACCCCAGATTGTCAGTAAGCACTGCAGGTTGCGCGTAACCACCCCACGTTGCCCGTATCCACCTCAGATTGTCTGTAAGCACTGCAGGTTGCCCGTAACCAGCCAACGTTGCCTGTAACCACCCCAGATTGTCTGTAAGCATTGCAGGTTGCCCGTAACCACCCCACGTTGCCCGTATCCACCCCAGATTGTCTGTAAGCACTGCAGGTTGCCCGTAACCACCCCACGTTTCCCGTAACCATCCCAGATTGTCTGTAAGCACAGCAGGTTGCCCGTAACCAGCCCACGTTGCCCGTTACCAGCCCACGTTGCCTGTAACCAGCCCACGTTGCCTGTAACCACCCCACGTTGCCTGTAACCACCCCACGTTGCCGTAACCACAGCAGGTTGCCCGTGACCACCACACGTTGCCCGTAACCACCCCGCGTTGCCTGTAACCACCCCGCGTTGCCTGTAACCACCCCACGTTGCCTGTAACCACCCCAGGTTGCTGTAATCACAGCAGGTTGCCCGTGACCACCCCATGTTGTCCGTAACCACCCCAGATTACCTGTAACCACCTCAGGTTGCCCATAACCACCCCTGGTTGCCCGTAACCACCCCACATTACCTGTAATCTAATTTTTTTTATCTTATTTTAGTAACTGCGCTATTCTAATAACCATTACTAGCTGCGGTTTTGCTCCTGTAAATCGGCGCTCCTTCCCTTCTGAGCCCTGCTGTGTGCCCATACAGTGGTTTATGCCCACATATGGGGTACCGTTGTACTCAGGAGAACCTGCGTTACAGATTTTGGGGTACATTTTCTCTCCTGTTCCTCGTCAAATTGAGAAATTTCAAACTAAACCAACATATTATTGGAAAAATTCGAGTTTTTCATTTTTACTGGCCAATTTTGAATACTTTCCTCTAATACCTGTGGGGTAAAAATGGTCACCACACCCCAAGATGAATTCTTTGAGGGGTGCTCTTTCCAAGATGTGGTGACTTTTGGGGGGAATCTATTCTGCTGACACTACAGGGGCTCAGCAAACGCACCTGGCGCTCAGAAACTTCTTCAGAAAAATCTGCACTGAAAATGCTAATTGGCGCTCCTTCCCTTCTGAGCCCGGCTGTGTGCCCATGCAGTGGTTTATGCCCACATATGGGGTACCGTTCTACTCAGGAGAACCTGTGTTACATATATTGGGGTGACATTTCTCTCCTGTTCCTCGTGAAATTGAGAAATTTCAAACTAAAGGAACATATTATTGGAAAAATTCGAGTTTTTCATTTTTACTGTCTACTTTTGAATACTTTCCTCAAATACCTGTGGGGTCAAAATGCTCACCACACCCCAAAATAAATTCTATGAGGGGTGCACTTTCCAAAATGGAGTGACTTATGGCGAGATTTTACTCCGCTAGCACTACAGGGGCGCTGCAAACGCACCTGGCGCTCAGAAACTTCTTCAGCAAAATCTGCATTGAAAAAGCTAATTGGCGCTCCTTCCATTTTGAGCCCTCCTGTGTGCCCATGCAGTGGTTTACGCCCACATATGGGGTACCATTGTACTCAGGAGAACCTGCGTTACAAATTTTGTGGTACTTTTTTCCTCTTGTTCCTCGTGAAATTGAGAAATTTCAAACTAAAAGAACATAATATTGGAAAAATTTGAGTTTTTCATTTTTACTGTCTACTTTTGAATACTTTCCTCTAATACCTGTGGGGTCAAAATGCTCACCACACACCAAGATGAATACTTTGAGGGGTGCACTTTCCAAAATGGAGTGACTTTTGGGGGGGTTCTATTCTGCAGACATTACAGGGGCTCTGCAAACGCACCTGGCGCTCGGAAACTTCTGCAGCAAAATCTGCATTGAAAAAGCTAATTGGCGCTCCTTCCCTTCTGAGCCCTCCTGTGTGCCCATGCAGTGGTTTATGCCCACATATGGGGTACCATTGTACTCAGGAGAACCTGCGTTACAAATTTTGGGGTACTTTTTTCCTCTTGTTCCTCGTGAAATTGAGAAATTTCAAACTAAACGAACATATTATTGGAAGAATTCAAGTTTTTCATTTTTACTGTCTTCTTTTGAATACTTTCCTGTAATACCTGTGGGGTCAAAATGGTCACCACACACCAAGATGAATTCTTTGAGGGGTGTACTTTCCAAAATGGGGTGACTTATGGGGGGTTTTCTCTCTGCTGACACTACAGGGGCTCTGCAAACGCACCTGGCGCTCAGAAACTTCTTCAGCAAAATCTGCATTGGAAAAGCTAATTGGCGCTCCCTTCCTTCTGAGCCCTGCTGTGTGCCCATACAGTGGTTTACGCCCACATATGGGGTACCGTTGTACTCAAGAGAACCTGCATTACAAATTTTGGGGTGCTTTTTGTCTCATATTCCTTTTGAAAATGAGAAACTTTAATCTAAACGTATATATTATTGGAAAATTTAAATTTTCAATTTTTTTACTGCCTAATTGTGAATACTTTCCTCCAGCCCCTGTAGGGTTAAAATGCTCATTATACCCCTAGATTAATTCTTTAAGGTGTGTAGTTTCCAAAATGGGGTCACTTATGGGGGTTTTCAGGATACCAGACTTCTAAATCCATTTAAAAAAAGAACTGGTCCCTAAAAAAATCAGTTTCACGAAAATGTGATAATTTGCTGATAAATTTCTAAGCCCCATAACACCCTAAAAAAGTAAAATATGTTTACCAAATTATGCCAGAATAAAGAAGACATATTGGTAATGTGACTTAGTAACTAATTTATGTGCTACGACTTTCTTTTTTTAGAAGCAGAGAATTTCAAAGTTCATAAAATGCAAATTTTTTAAATTTTTCATGATATTTTGATGTTTTTCACAAAAAACACACAAAGTAGTGACCAAATTTTGCCACTAACATAAAGTGCCATATGTCACGAAAAAACAATCTCAGAATCGCTAGCATACGTTAAAGCATCACTGAGCTATGAGAGCATAAAGTGAGACAGGTCAGATTTTGAAAAATTAGCCTGGTCATTAAGGCCCAAACTAGCTGCAGCACAAAGGGGTTAAACACAAGGAGGAAAAACCGAAAACGTCCTTAAAGGGTTAAAGTGTCACTGTCGTGAATTTTTTTTTCCAGAAATCAATACAGACAATTTTGAGAAACTTTGTAATTAGATTTATTAGCCGAAAAATGCATTTTTATCATGAAAAAGCAGTTTGAAGCTCTCCCTCCTGTCTTCATTGTTCTCCTATGGAGAGAGCTAAATAAAAGACCAAAACAGGGCAACAAAGAGTTAATCTACAAATACCTCACCCTGTATCTCCTCTGACAGTCACCAGGATGGCTCTGAGCTCTGATTACAGCTGTCACCCAGCTCTGAGCTCTGATTACAGCTGTCACCCAGCTATCTAAGTTGATTTAGGAGGCTTGTATATTGTAAACCCCCATAAGTGACCCCATTTTGGAAACAAGACACCTTAAAGAATTAATCTAGGGGTATAATGAGCATTTTAACCCTACAGGGGCTGGAGGAAAGTATTCACAATTAGGCCGGAAAAAAATGGAAAATAGAAATTTTCCAATAATATATTTGTTAAGATTAAAGTATCTCATTTTCATAAGCAACATGAGAGAAAATGCACCACAAATTTTGTAACGCAGGTTCTCCTGAGTACAATGGTACCCCATATGTGGGCGTAAGAGCACACAGCGGGGCTCAGAAGGGAAGGAGCGACAATTAGCATTTCCAGTTCAGATTTTGCTGAAGAATTTTCTGAGCGCCAGGTGCGTTTGCAGCTCCCCTGTAGTGTCAGCAGAATAGAACCCCCGCCAAAGTCACCCCATTTTGGAAAGTACACCCCTCAAAAAATACATCTTGGGGTGTGGTGACCATTTTGACCACATAGGTATTAGAGGAAAGTATTCAAAAGAAGATGGTAAAAATGAAAAAAAAAATAGAATTTTTCCAATAATATGTTTGTTTAGTTTAAAATATCTCAATTTCACGAGGAACAGGGGAGAAAACTCACCCCAATATATGTAACGCAGGTTCTCTTGAGTAGAACTGTTCCCCATACATGGGCATGAACCACTGTATGGGCACACAACGGGGCTCAGAATGGAAGGAGCGCCAATTAGCATTTTCAGTGCAGATTTTTCTGAAGTTTCTGAGCGCCAGGTTCGTTTGCAGAGCCCCTGTAGTGTAAGAAGAATACCCCCCCCCCCCCAAAAAAAAAAAGTCACCCTAATTAAGGAAATTACACCCCTCAAAGAATTCATCTTTGGGTGTGCTGACCATTTTGACCCCACAGGTATTGGAGGAAAGTATTTAAAAGAAGACAGTAAAAATGAAAAAAAAATGGAATTTTCCCAATAATGTGTTCCTTTAGTTTGAAATTTCTCAATTTCACGAGGAACAGGGGAAAAATCTCACCCCAATATATGTAACGCAGGTTCTCCTGAGTAGAATGGTACCCTATATGTGGGCATAAACCACTGTGTGGGCACACAGCAGGCCTCAGAAGGAAGGGTGTGCCAATTAGCAGTGCATGATTTTTCTGAAGAAGTTTCTGAGCACCAGGTTCGTTTGCAGAGCCCCTGTAGTGTCAGCAGCATAACCCCCCCCCCCAAAAGAAAAGTCAGCCCATTTAGGAAAGTACACCCCTCAAAGAATTCATCTTAGGGTGTGGTGACCATTTTGACCCCACAGGTATTGGAGGAAAGTATTCAAAACTAAACCGTAAAAATGAAGAAAATTTTTTTTTTCCAATAACATGTTTGTTTAGTTTGAAATATCTCAATTTCACGAGGAACAGGGGAGAAGCTCAGAAGTAAAGGAGTGTCATTTTAGTTACAGGCAATATGTGGGTGTTAACTGGCTATCTGGGGTGGTAATGGACAATCTCAGGGTGTTTACTGGCTATCTGAGGTTGCAAAAGGGAATCTGATGTGGTTATGGGCAATCTGGGGTGGTTACGAGAAGTCTGTGCCAATCTGGGTAGGTTACGGGCAATCTGGGGTGGTTACGGGCAATCTGGGGTGGTTACGGGCAATCTGGGGGTGTTTACTGGCTATATGGGGGGGGTACGGGCAATCTGGGGGTGTTAACTGGCTATCTAGAGTGGTTACGGGCAATCTGGGGGTGTTTACTGGCTATCTGGGGGTGTTTACTGGCTATCTAGGAGTGTTCACTGGCTATCTGGGGTGGTGACGAGCAATCTGGCGGTGTTCACTGGCTATCTGGGGTGGTGACGGGCAATCTGGTGGTGTTCACTGGTGATCTGGGGTGGCGACCGGCAATCTGGGGTGGCGACCGGCAATCTGGGGTGGCGATGGGCTGTCTGCGATGGTTACGGGCAATCTGCGGTGGTTACGGGCTGTCTGGGGGGTTACGGGAAATCTGGGGGGGAATTAAGGGCAATCTGGGGGGGTTAGGGGCAATCTGGGTGGTTACGGGCAATCTGGGGAGGTGACGGGCAATCTGGGGTGGTTACAGGTAATCTGGGGTGGTTACAGGTAATCTGGGGTGGTTACAAGTAATCTGGGGTGGTTACAGGTAATCTGGGGTGGTTACGGGTAATCTGGAGTGGTTACAGCTAATCCAGGGTGGCTTTTGACTTTGGTGACAGGGGTAAAAAAGTGCGGGCACCATTTGGAACAAGCGATCAGCGGTATATAGTATATACCGCTGATCGCTTGTACTGGGACCACATCGGGTGGTCCCCGATCATTGCCCCATGCTCTCTGCCACCTCCGGTGGTGGAGAGAAAGGAGCTTTGGTATAGATAGTAATCCACCGGTTCCAAAATATGGAAATAAGGACAATATAGTCTTGAGTAGTTAATTGCAAGTGCTTTTGTGCATCGTTTATTGCGTAACAATGGTGAACACAGACATATCCCGACGTTTCGGTGAATGCACCTTTCTCAAGGAGTCTATGAATATGAAATACAGAGATCAACATAAAGTTATAGTACAAGAATAGGGTAGATATGATACACAAATAATGGTAGCAATGGTGTACATGGTACAAGGGATATGGGGGAGAAACCCCATGGAAACATAGTAGATAAGCAATAACAAGTGAGATAGGGAGTATATAAACAGGGTATGTACAACAAGAGCACAACTATTGGATTCATAGGAGTTTCTAGGCCTAAGGATGAGTGGAGAGAGTGGTGGTGTAATCCATGGCTACAGAAAAAGCATATGCACAAAGTTAGTCATATATACATATAAGCATGTTATTATCTGGTAATGTTAGTACGGAGTAGAACAGTGCAAGGTCAGGGTACTATAGTCCAGAGGAAGAAAAGGGGACACACGGAGGGGGGGGGGGAGTTGAAAATAGGGAGGAAGAGGAATACCTGGAAGTAGATGTCTACAGGGGTAGAAGATGGAGCTTTATTGGCAAGGCTGCGCCTGCTGAGGGGAATAAGGTATATTAAATATTGAGGGGAGGACGCATGCATTAGTAGGTAGAGCTAGGGTTAATATTTACCCTGGAAGAGCGGTTCCGGGCGGGATGTAGGGTTCCACACGTCATGTGTGGGATGAGGCACCGGATAGTACAGCTGGAGAGGGAAGAGGGAGGTAAGCAATGATGGCCCATGTAGTAGGGGAGGATGAGAGGGGAGAGACATAGTTACCCAGGCGTGGATGTGGTGAGGAGCTTGTGGTTCTGCGAAGCTAGGTCGCGCGCTGATGACGTGGTATGGCTGCGCCGGGCCGCTATATATACGCGCGGCGCATGCGCAGTGGATCGGAGGCGGGACTGGGTGACGTGCGGCCGTAGAGGAGCGTGATTGGATGGCGCTCCATGATGTGGATAAGGTGGGCGGAATGGGGTGGGAATGGGGCGGACGCGCCGGATAGCTAAGGACAATGTGGCGCATATGTGATGTGTCGGGATATGAAGCTGCATGCCATGGGGCCGGGGAGGAGCGTGATCGGTGACGCTCCGTGATACTAGTGTGGGGGGCGGGGAAGATCCATGTTACTAGTGTGGGGGGCGAAACACAGATGCGGAGTGGGGGGCGGAGATAGAGGGAGGTGTATGGAAGGAGGGATATGGTGCTAGTGGCCTGAATATGTGTAAACCAATGGGGGCAGGGAGATATAATCAAGCTGGGTAGGATGGTGCTATGGATAGGGTACACATATGGGATGATAGGTAGATGTACTAGGAGGGAAAAAGGTGTTAATGGGAGGCTAAAAAAGAGCTAAGGGGAAGAAAATTGGGAGAGGGAAAGAGGGGAAATAGCAGAGGGGCTAGCAGAGGGGCTGTCAGGCTATGCACTGTTCATACTACCTGTCAGTCGCGGGAGCGGGCATGGGTCAAACCTGTGAGGAGGTATAAAGATGTTAATAATGTCAAACAGCAGGGATGTGATGACAAACAGCATACCACATCCTAAGTAAAACATAAACATAAAGAAATATTATGTTGAAATAAAGAAATATCATGTTGGAATAAAGATATCAATGGATACACTAGGGTCAAGGTAGACTCGTTATAACTTAATTGTACATGAGTTCGTACTCTCTGTTGAGTCCACTAGGTTCCAGTGTTCCCAAGGTGTGGATCCAGTAGGCCTCTCGTTCCTTCAGTCTATGGATCCGATTGCCGCCTCGGCGGGCCGAGGGGATCTGTTCAAGTACCTGGTAGCGTAGTTGGGAAATATTGTGTTTGGCTGAGGTGAAGTGGGCTGGTATGGGTAGCAGAGCGCGGGCGCATCTAATGGTTGATTTGTGTTGTGAGATGCGGTCTCTTATGTGTTGGGTGGTTTCACCAACGTAACCTAGGCCACAGGGGCACTTGATAAGATAGACGACATAGCTGCTATCACATGTATGGAAGCCATTGATTTTGAGTTTCTTGCCTGTGTGGGGATGAGTAGCATAAGGACCCTTGGTGATATTGGAACATTGGTGACAATGGAGACAGGGGAAGGTGCCTCTTTTTTGTGTTGCTAGAAAGGTTTGTTTGTTCACTCTATTGGTTGGTCCTATGTCAGCCCGTACTAGGCGGTCACGAAGGTTCGGTGATCTTTTGTGACACATGAGGGGTGGGTTCTGAAATTCAGTAATCTCAGGATATGCCTGGGTCAAAATGTTCCAATGTCGTCTGATGTTTTGTTGGATGAGGGGTGAGAAGGGATGGTAGGTGTTGACAAATGCTATTCGTTTAGTTTCTGATCTAATCCGTCTGTTCGTGAAATCGATCCTAGTATGGTCGGTCGTGTGACACGGATAGCCTCTATTGGTAAACTTCCTGGAGAAAGGAGCTTTGATCATTTTGTTCACAGTGATGGCGGCGGCAATTTTGGATTAGATGGCCACCCAGTGAGGGGAGGGTCAGCGACCAGGTCACTAGGGTTAATTCTGGGGACGGGGGGGGGACATGTTTTCATCTCCTCTCACTGTGGATTCACTGTTGAGAAGAGATGAAAGCGTTCAGCTGCGCTGGCAATGCCCGTTACCGGTGGCCGCCATTATACTGGTAATAACGGCGATCGCCAGTGAGGGGACTGGCTGGGACTGACCCCACATTCTACCCCAACCCCTCAGCTACCTCCGTTAGCTGAGAGGAGGGGGCTGCGGGCATTACCGGCGCTGCTGCACTATTCTGCGCCATCGCCATAAAGAGCTGATGGCAGCAGAATAGAGCCCATTAGTGATCGCCGTAAAAATCCGTATCGGCGGTCACTAATAACATAATACATGAATTCTCTGGGTTGCTACGGTTACGGCGATACCACATTTGTGTAGTTTTTTTTTAACTATTACTGCTTTGGCGCAATAGAAACTATCTTCCTAGCAAAACCCCACAAAAACTGTCGCCACATTGCAAGATCCATAGCGTTCTTATCTTTTGCCCGACAGAGCTGGTTTTGGGCTTATTTTTTGCTGGAAGATCTGTAGTTTCTATTGTTACCAAGTTTTATATGTATATGACTTTTTATGTCTTTTATAACGTATTTTCTAAAGCAGATTGATAAAATACTGCTATTCTGGTACTGTTTTTTTTTATTATTTTTTTACAGCGTGTGTCATGCGGTGTAATTATTGATATAGTTTTATAGATTGGGTCGTTATGGACGTAGCGATACCAAATATGTATATGATTTGTGTTTTTGATCACTTTTATGTCAACTTTTATTGTGTATGGGGAAAGTAATGCATTTTTATTATTGGGGGGGGGGGCTGTGTTGTGTTTGGTGCACACTTTTTTCACTTTTTTTTACTTTTACACTAGTGTACATTACTGTACACTAGAGTAAAATACTTAAGTACCTAATGTACTGCAGTGTATTGTATCATGCCTCATGCTGACAGGCAATTGCCACGGCCACCCCTGTCAGCATGAGGCATCTCCATGGTGACCCCGGGGGCCTTCATTAGGACCCCGGATCACCATGGAGACTACCAGGACACCGTACGGCGCCGCGGGACATTGCGATCGCGTAAGGGACCCGCGGCGCCGACCGGGACACACCGGCACCCGTTAGATGCCGCTGTCATGGTTTGACAACGACATTTAATGGGTTAAACTGCTCAGAGCGGAGAATCCTCCGCTCCGGGCAGTTACAGGAGGGTGTCAACGGTCACACTGACCGCTAATCACCCGCCCTGCTGCTGCCGCCGCCGGGCGGTAGTTTATTCCGCTGCGCCCGCCATTAAAAGGCGTACGCATCGGAATAAAGCCCATTAGTGGCCGCCGTGAATATACGTGCGGTGGTCACTAAGGGGTTAAGGCCATTTTGGGCTCCGTCCTTAAGAGGTTAAAAAAAGAAGACCATAAAGTGTCTGTTACCAGCCTTTCGATAAGGCAGGCGTGAAACCTCCCAAAAATTAGGCCTGACTCAGCATGGCAATGAGAACACAGAGAACCATCAGAAATGAGGTAGCAAGTAAGCCTCCCAACAATTATGCAAGACAGTGATGATGCCACCAGCTGCACTGAAGAGCTGCTCTGACAACACCCTAGCGGCAGGGCAGCCCAGCACCTCCAAGTCAAACTAAAAATTAAATCAGCGGTGAGGAAAAGTGGTGAGTCACATCCAAGTTCACTGCTAATTGCCCTGTGTAAGAGGGTGGCATTTACTATATAGTTACCCACAGATTTTATACAACAACCTCCAAAAACTAGTGTGACCAGAATATTTTCTTATTTCTTAATTTCTTACTACAGTTACATAAAAGCTCACTGCTAATTGCCCTGTGTAAGAGGGTTGCATATACTATATACCTGCAGTTTCCCACAGATTGTATGTGTTGGTATGCTCAGCAAGGTACTCCCTCACCATCTTTCTGAAGGCTTCCCCTCTACTTTGTCTAGACTGAGGACGGGTGACATAGTCTTACTGGGGTGCCATGAAACTGTCCAAGGCCTTGGAGAGTGTTCCCCTACCCCTTGACAAGCTGCATGCTCCACCCCTCCTCTCCCCCACTTTTTGGCCCACAGAACTACGTCCTCTGGCGCTAGTGGTGTTAGATGGCAGGTAAATTTTGAGCTTCTGCACCAGGGCCTGTTGATATTCATTCACTCTCAGGCTATGTTCACACTACGGATGAGACCGGCCGTTCCGTGACTCCGACCGGGTCACGGAACGCCCAGTCTCTGTCCGGATCATCTCGGCAGGTACTTAAGTACCGGCCGGATGATTTTCCATCCACAGAGCTCTGATACGGGCGCATCAGCGCGTGCCCGCATCAGAGCTTCCCATAGCCCACAGTGAAGCAAGCGGCCGGAGCCGCTCGCTTCACTGTGTGAACTGACAGGTCTTTCTGTGGCCGGAATTCACAGAATTTCGGCCGCAGAAAACTGACCTGTCAGTTCTTTGCGGCGCCGCATAGATCCCGGCCGGAGCATATACGGAGTGTGTATGCTCCGGCCGGGATTCCATTGAAAGTTAGGTTATGTCCCACCCCGCAAAACTACGGCCGTAGTTCTGCGGCGAGAACTACGGCCGTAGTTTTACGTAGTGTGAACATAGCCTCATACTGCGTTCCTCGGCAGGAAATATGAGTGGAAAAATTCTGCTTGTACCAAGGGTCCATGAGGGTGAACCAGTAATCGGTAGGTGTTGTAAAAAAAATAAATAATAATAATTAACTCGAGGGTCACCGGAAAGACAGCCTAACATAAAGTCAGCCATGTGCGCCAGGGTCCCCACACGCAAGAATTCCCTGTCCTAAATAGACTGACTCTCAATTTCCTTCTCCTCCTCCACCAATTCCTCCTCTTCAGGCCATACACGCTCAACAGCTAAGGATAGAGCATGGGTACCCTCTTCAGTCCCGGCAGCAGTCTGCTCCTCTTCCTCCTTTACTTCGTGCTGAGAAACACGAAAGGGTGGGCTGGCTATCTAGTGGCGCATGTTCTTCCCCCGTCTCCTGAGACAAAGGCTGAGCTGGGAGCAAACACAGCAAAGGGATGGTGAGGCTGATGATGGCGGCATCACCGCTGACCATCTGTGTTGACTCCTCAAAGGGGCCCAGTACCTGACAGATAGCAGACATCCACGTCCACTCTGGCATCTGGCAACCCACAAAGGAGGGTGAAATTCCACCGCGTGGACACGTGAACCACCCCAAAATTTAGCCTGACACAGCATGGCAGTGAGAACACAGGGAACCATTAAAATACAGGTAGCATATGAACCACCCAAAAACTTAGCTTGACATACAGTCATGAGATACAATAGATGAACAGACAGGCCTGCAAAATGGTCGAAGTTGAATGTGACTATTAGTCAAATTAAAGTTGATTTGATTTGAAAATTGAAATTGAAGATTTAAAAAAAGGCCATAAACTGGCCTTTAATGAGCAGCTGCTTACTGCCTTTAAAACATCTAAAAAATGAAAGGACGGCAGAGAACACCTGCACATTGACACCCACAGATTGTCTGGTTCAAAATGGACAACACAAGGAGGATGCTAAATTAGGATCCACAATTTTCACAGTCTGTTACTTTGAACGTTGCCAGTGCCTGACAAGCAGGCAGCTCCCCTCCTCCCCCCTTAATTACTTGTCTTTTAAATAAATAGACTGACCAGCAGCTAAAAAATGAAAGGACGGCAGAGAACACCCACAAGTTGACATCCACAGATAAAATGGTTCGAAATGGACAACACAAGGAAGATGCTAAATTAGGGTCCACCATGTTCACTGTCTGTTCCTTTGAACAGTGGCGTGTATCTTAGAGATACAATAGATGACTAGTCAGCCCTCAAAAAAGCACTTGAATTAAAGTCGATTTGATTTGAAAATTTAAATTGAAGATTAAAAAATTACACGCCATGGAGAAGCCATTACTGTAGTGGGTCTGTATCTTGCTGTTGCGGTGAGCTGTTGCATTTTTCTGTGTTTTTGTGTGTTTGCAATTTCTGCCATGGCAAAGTGCTCCTGCCTAGTGTGAACGGTGTTCTAGGAGAGCTGACCAATTTTTTTTTTTCTGTGTTCCAGTTGGCTGCCTCTATTTGGTCGTGCACTCCACCTGTCTGACCCAGGTGGTGCAATTATTTTTTCAGGTATTAGACGGATCTTGCATACCCAGAGCATATGCATATTAAATGCCATGGAGAGGCCATTACAGTGTAGGGTCTGCCTCGATATAAGTCCACCTTATCCTGGTGAGACAGTTTACGCTGTTTGCAAATAGTAACCAAGAGATTTTTTTTGGCAGTTGGCGGGGCTGCTTTTAGCTATTTTCATGTCTGTAGTGGGTCTGTATCTTGATGTTGCGGTGAGTTGTTGCATTTTTCTGTGTTTTTGTGTATTAAAAATAGACCATAAAGGGGCCTTTACAGGCCTTTAGATGAGGCAGGCGTGGAAACTCACTAAAATTAGGCCTGACACAGTAGAGTTTGACTGTAGCAGTTGGGGTAACTTTCCCTGCATCATGTGACTCACTCAACACTTTGACTTCTCCCCACTGCTGATTTGAGTTTGAATTTGACTGTGGAAGTTGGGGTAACTTTCTTTGCATCATGTGTCTGACCACTTCTCCCCACCACTGATTTGAGTTTGAATTTGACTTTGAATTTGATTGTAGCAGTTGGGGTAACTTTCCCTGTACCATGTGACTCACTACTTCTCCCCACCACTGATTTGAGTTTGAATTTGACTTAGAATTTGACTTTGAATTTGACTGTAGTAGTTTGGGTAATTTTCCCTGCATCATGTGACTCACTCAACACTTTGACTTCTCCCCACCAGTAATTTGCGTTTGAATTTAACTTTGAATTTGACTTTAAATTTGACTGTAGCAGTTGGGGTAACTTTCCCTGCATCATGTGACTCACCACTTCTCCCCACCACTGATTTGAGTTTGACTTGAATTTGACTGTAGCAGTTGGGGTAACTTTCCCTGGTTGACTTGCATAAATGCGCACAGATACGATACACCTTGGTGAGCAAGTCAGCCAAATTGGGGTAGGTTTTAAGGAACCACAGCAACACAAGGTTGAAGACGTGGGCCAGGCATGGAACATGTGTGAGGCTGCCGAGTAACAGAGCCGCCACCAGGTTCAGCCCGTTATCACACGCAACCAAGCTCACTGCTAATTACACAGGGTGATTAGCAGTGAGCTTGGATATGGCTGCTCTAAGAAATAAAGAAATGAGAAAATATACTGGTCACACTAGTTTTTTGGAGGCTGTCAGGGCAGAAGGCCCTCGTGCCTGGGGCCTGGGCGGGGGGACTGACAGAGCCAGAACGTGACACAGGGGAAGGAGCAGGGGTGTGACTAGCAGTCAGTGAATGGCCTTGGTTCCACTGAGTGGGGTGTTTATCATTCATATGCCTGCACATGCTGGTCGTGGTTAGGCTGGTAGTGGTGGCTCCCCTGCTGATCCTGGCGTGTCACAGGTTGCACACTACAGTCTGTCGGTCATACGCAGTTTCTTTAAAAAACCTCCAGACTTGCCAACATCTAGACCTGGCCACAGGAGTTTGACGCCGTGAAACAGTTGCTGATCTACTTGTTCTGGCCCTGCTTCTCCCTATACCCATTCCTCTTCCTCTTACAACAGATCCTGTGACTGACCTTGTCTCCCCCTCAGAAGCTAAGTGTAAGTGCTGCTATATAGAGTATGCCACCCTCTTACACAGGGCAATTAGCACTGAGCTTGTATATGGCTGCACAGAGAAATAAAGAAATAAGAAAATATACTGCTCAGACTGGTTTTTGGAGGTTGTCAAATACTGTGTGACACCCCCTTACACAGGGCAATTAGCTGTGAGCTTGGGTATGGCTTCAGTAAGAAATACAGAAACGAGTAAATGTACTGGTGGTCCCACTAGTTTTTTGGAGGCTGCGGTATACAATCTGTTGGTGGCTGCACCTATACATTGTGTGATACCCCCTTACTAAGGGCAATTAGCAGTGAGCTTGGGTATGGCTTCAGTAAGAAATACTTAAATAAGTAAATATACAGGTGGTCAATTTCACACTAGTATTTGGAGGCTGTCGTATAGAGTCTGTGTGTAAGTGGTGGTCTGGGTCTATGGCACCTGTTACACAGGACAATGAGCAGTGAAGTTCTATGCAGTTGTACTACAAATCACAGCAATACAATGTACGACAGCAGCACCACCAGCCACAAAATAATAAAAGAGTACTGAGCACTTCTTAGGGGTCTGTATGCAACACCTAATGTCCCCTTTCTGCCAGCAGCCGATCACCACAGTGTGCTGCTGAAATCGTGGTAGCTGCACTTCAAGTCCCAGCCAGCAGTCTGGAGTAATAAAAAAAAACAATTTGAAGCCCTTACAAGGGCTGTTTGGTTCTTTCGCTACTTCCCTCCCTATCACTCTCCCTGACAAGCAGCAGCTCTGTCCCTAATCTCTTCTAGGATGCATGTGAGCCGAGCCTCTGCGTCCACGTTTTTTATATGGCAGGGTCATCTTATCTGGCCAACCAATCGCTGCTATAGACATGTATGGGTCCCATGTGATTTCAGGATGTACCAAAGAGTCTTCTGCTTGTTGATTGGCTAAGAAATTTCACCAAAACTCACAGGAAACGGATGATGAGATTTCCTCAAGTATTGCGAGATGCTCTTCCGAGTAATGAGTACCATAGTGTACCATAATTCTCGAACGAATACCAAGCTCGGACGAGCATGTTCGGTCATCACTACCAGGAGCATCTTTTGTGTCTGTGGAGGTCCCGATTACACTGTCTGACTGCTGGAGGTCTGCTGCTTACCTCTATGTAGTCTGATCGTCTGATAGAGTCTGCCACATGCCACAAGCAGGCTTTATCGGAAAATCACAGATAACACTGATCCCTGCTATGCTATCCACCCCTCTAGACACCAGGGAAGGGCTGCATAAGGTAATCGGATGCAGCTATCAACTTTGACGGTTGCATCCGATTACTTAATTAGCGGGCATGGCGATCGGACGTGCCCGCTAAAAGCTGTGGTCCCAGGCTACATGCGGCACCTGGGACCGCGGCGGTTAAGAGCACGGCTGCGCGGCCCCGCTTTGAACACCCGTAGGCGGCCCTGGACATACAGGTACGCCCAGGGTCGTCTAGCGGTTAATAGAAGCTGAACTGCAGTAACCTTTGGCAATATTACACAGTAGAAAGTGTTGGGCTTCCAGCACTATTAAATATGTTATAAACCAAGATAATCTCTTCAAAATTTTAGGGTGTTAAAAGATGTATATATTTTGTTTAAATGAGGTCTTATGGATGAGAAAGCATGCCTACTTCAAAAACAGCTTAACTCCTGTTTCTTGTTCTACAGTTTATCTTTGATTAGTTTTTCCTTTGTGCATAATGTAAATGCTGTCATAACGTTCTCCACCTTACTTTCTTGCCAGTTCTTCCATTTGCTTTATACTTTTTATGTCATTTGATGTACAGTATATAAGGTATCTGCATGTTTATACATTAGCGCTCACTGTCTAATTGAAGACTTTGTTTAGATCATTTGTTGTTATATAGTGACCACTGTCATGGTTCTTGATGGATATGGTATATTGACATGTTTTATTGATATACTGTCTCTTTCTCCCAAATCAATTAAACATTACTTTGGCCATGTTTTGCTTTGTTACCTCAATAAGTGGGAAAAAAAGAAGACACACATCTTTAAAGTTCAATGTATTATTCGTCTTGCTATTGATCTAGGTAAGAACCACTATTAATATTGTTTGTTTAAATACATTTAACACATTAACATTCTATCCCTTGAAAAACAATTATATAGCCTTATGGACTATTTTCCTTCCTTGTAAACTGATAGATCTTTTACAGTATTAGAACTTTAACATCCTGTATCCTTATAGATCTGATATTGGAAAGACAAAAACTATAATGATTTTTATTTCCTGTACCATTAAAGCTCTTACATTAAAAGCCTTACATTGTGTAGTCTTATAGATCTTACATTCAAAAGGCACTTTCTATATAGATTTTTCATTCATGTTGATGTACTAGATAGTCCTTGTTATGTTCACAGATAAGCACAAAAAGATCATTCAACAAATAATACTGTGTTACGTATATACCTATTTTCCATAACATGTTAATATCACTAACAGAGTTAGTAAATGACATTGATTATCTTGCGGCAATGGAGCCTTAACCCCTTAACGACATCGGGCGTAAGTATACTTACGCCCGATGTTTCCCCGATCGCTGTGTGTTCACACACAGCGGTCGGGGAAGATGGCCTGCTATAATGTATAGCATGCCATCTCTGCTCGTCGGCACGGGGGGTGATTAACCCGTCCCGTGCCGACGATCGCTGCTATATGCTGATCAATACAGATAAGTGTCATAAGTGTCCCCACCAAAGATGGCGCCGATGCCACCCCCACGATCGCCGTGATAGGCCGGCCAGTACCTGCCGGCCCATCACGGCGATCATACTGTAAAAACACAGTTTTGCCGGGTTCTGCACCCCCCAGCTAGGTAGCTGAGGGGTGCAGAACAGGTGTGTGTGGTGCAAGTGTACCATACTCACCTGATCTGGGCGTCCGGAGCGAAGATCTGTGGTCCGCGCCGTCCTCGCGTCTTCTTCGCTTCACTTCCGGGTTCGGTCGTCCAGCGTCGGAAATCTTCGGAAACGCTTGGGTCATCGGGTTCGGTGGGCCTCGGCAATCTCCGGCAGCGTTGCTCTCCTGCCCCCTAGCGGCTGATCAGTGAATATCATTCACTGATCAGTTGCTTTGGGTTAAAAAAAATTTATTTTTTTTTCCAAATTTTTTTTTTTATTTTTTTGCCGCTGATCAGCAACTCCTCCATTTTGGCGTAAAGGCGTTTTTCCCCCCTATATCCTACCGCCACTGTCTGCTGATAAGAGCCGCACATAAGTGCGGCATTTATCAGCAGCTTCTTTCTTGGCGTAGGGATATTTTTTCTTACTGTCAAAAAAACACGTAAAAAACACTACACTACACCACACTACATGGAATAAAGTTTTACACTACACTACATTACACATTTACATACCCCATATACCAATCCCCGTATAAAGATGGCTCCCAGGGTGTTTTCGGTGTCGGACGCATACGTTATTATTGCCTCCGATACTGAAACAGCCAGTGAGGATGAATGGGGGGATCCTTCTTTCCTCCATTCATCCTCATCATCCTCATCATCCAGTGACGTGTCTGGGGGTAGCGTACGCTGCCCCCCAGACACGTCTTTTCCGCCAGAACCATCCCAATAAGAGATCACAGTATGGCGTGAAATTCTCCAAACTCTGTGAGAGTACCTCAGGGTACACTTACAGATTTAGGGTACGTGCACACTGCGGAATGACGAAGGATAACCCTTTGTGCATTCCGCAGCTGGCACCCACCGGCGGACTGATGGAGGCGCGCGTCTCCGCCCGTGTCATAGATTCCATTCTATGCACGGGCGGATTCCGTTGTCCGTCCAAAGAATGAACACGTTCATTCTTTGGACAGAGGGCGGAATCCGCCCGTGCATAGAATGGAGTGTGACACGAGAGGAGACGCGCGCCTCCATCAGTCCGCTGGTGGGTGCCAGCTGCGGAATGCACAAAGGGTTATCCTTCGCCATTCCGCAGTGTGCAGGTACCATTACAGTGTATGAAGGAAGGGACACCCGAATCCAGCCCCCAGATGCCCCCCCCACATCCTCGGAGTTAGTGGGGAGATCATTCAGGAACTGATCTTCCCACCGCTGGATAAAGGTCACCACCTGTACGGGGATAACCTTTATACCAGCACCCCCCTCTCCCGGTCCCTCGCTGCCCGAGCTACTGTAGCTTGCGGCACGATCCGAAAATATCAGAAGCAGTAATAGAGCCCTAATATATAGCAGCCATGGAGCGGACCCAGCGCTTCTGGATATGAAGGACCCCGTATCGCACCAGGACAACATTTTCCAGGTGACGTCCCCCACACTGGAAAACAGGAGACCACAGAAGACGTGCAGAGTGTGGCGTAACGGGGGGATCAGGAAGGACACCATTTTCCAGTGTGACACCTGTCCTGATCACCCCGGCCTCTGCATACTGGATCGCTTCAAGGCGTACCACACGTCATCGGAGTTCTACATTTTCTAAATTCTGTCCCTTATTCCTATTTCAGGGGTCACGTTGATCCGGGGATTATACTGATCGCCATTATGGAGTCGGGAAGGAATTTTTCCCCTGTGATGAGGCTACTGTCGTCTGCCTTACGAGGGTTTTTTTTGCCTTCCTCTGGATCAACACAGGTTGAATTTGATGGACACCTGTCATTTCCAACCTTATAAACTAATAATTGGCCTAATACCCCCAAATAAAATAATAATTGTCCCTTTTCCCCGGCTAAATAGGTATGGCCGCCAGTCCCATTAGAGGATGCCATGATGCAGTTACAAAGCCTCTGTGCGGCCAGGACAGTAGAAACCCCCCACAAGTGACCCCATTCTGGAAACTACACCCCATAAGGAATCTAACGAGTGGGGCAGTGGGGATATGGCCCCTTGGTGACGGCCACATTTGGGCCATGAAGATGAAAAAATTGTATTTTTTATTTTCACGGTACATGTTCCACATATGTGCCCGTCACCATGGGGGTCCATATGCTCACTGTACCCCCTTGTTGGATTCCTTATGGGGTGTAGTTTCCATAATGGGGTCACTTGTGGGGGGGTTTCTACTGTCCTGGCAGCACAGGAGCTTTTTAATTGCGACATGGCCCCCATCCTCCATTCCAGCCTCTAAATGGTGCTCTGTCCCTTTGGTGGCTTGCCCTGTGCCCATATGGCACATTATGTCCACATGTGGGGTATTTTCGTACTCAGGGGAAATAACTCTACACGTTTTGTGTTCACTTTCTTTTTTAACCCC